>NC_134591.1:42752943-43121068 GCF_037038515.1 Microtus pennsylvanicus
ACACAGAGTTGATTTGCAAACTGGTGGGGAGAAATAATCGGCCATTTTTCAGATGCAGTAATCACGCAGAAATTGTTTAAAATCAATACAGATATGTTTGGAAACATTTTCTTGTCTTGTATTGTTTGGCACAGCACTCAAGAGGCAGAGGCAGGTGGATCTCTGTGAGTTCAAGGCCAGCCTGGACTACAAGAGCTAGTTCCAGGACAGGTTCCAAAACTACGGAGAAACTCTATCTAAGAAAAAAAAGGAAGAGGAGGAGGAGGGAAGGAGGAGGAGGAGGAGGAGGAGGAGGAGGAGGAGGGAAGGAGGAGGGAAGGAGGAGGAGGAGGAGGAGGAGGGAAGGAGGAGGAGGAAGAGGAGGAGGAGGAGGGAAGGAGGAGGAGGAGGAGGAAGAGGAGGAGGAGATGAGAACTCAGCCCCGCCTTCAGGGATGAAGCCTTTCTGTCAAGGTGAAACTGTTTGATCTAAGCTGGGTTGGCGCCCCAGAACCAAGGGGTAAAGTATGACAAAGCTACACCTTGTCAGAGCTCATTGTCACTGTAGGACTTGCTGCTTTTCTGTTATGGTGGAGATGGGGATCGAACCCAGGGCTCCTGCATGCTGAACACACGCTCTGAGCCACACTTCAGGCCCCAACTTCCCACTACAAATGCAAATGACATGTCTCCATCTGTCCCTCTGCAGACTGGGTAATCCTGGGCATAAGGATTGTGTGCTGGTGGATTGTGTCCCCAACCGTAGCATGACATCAATCCAGAAATGCTCTGAGCGATCTTAACTAGTGTTTCGATGGCTGTGATGAAACACCATGACCAAAAAGCAGCTTGGGAGGAAGCAGTTTATTTTACTCCTGCTCCCACATCACAGTTCATCATCTAAAGCCATCAGGGCAGAGCTCTGGAGACAGAAACTGGAGCAGAGACAGTGGAGGAATGGCACTTACTGCTTTGCTCTCTTAGACAGTCCCGGACCACCTGCCCAAGTGCCACTACATAGAGTGGGCCCCCCTACATCAATCGGTAATCAAGAAAATGTCCCACAGGCTTGCCCATCTGCCAACCTGATGGAAGCATTTTCTCACTTCTGAATATGACAACTTGGGTCAAGTTGACATAAAACCAGCCAACACATTAACCAATACTGAGTGTGGAGTGAACGGGTGGCTGACTTGCGTACAGGGACCGGCCAAACATCCTTCTTATTAGTCACACACTGGGTGCCAGGCAGCCCTGAACAAGCCCTTAGCTTATACACTGGCATGTCTAGGAGTGGGCACTGCAGTAGCAGGAGCTCTAGTGAGGCCTGTCCCGGGCCGAGGGCTCAGCAGCCTCCCTGTGTCCCAGCAGGATGAGGACAGTGACAAAGCCTGCAGGCCAACGACAAGCTTTCTAAGCTGTACGGCCACTGAAAAAGAAAAGGCATCCCCGAGTAAGAGCTGAGATGGGTATGAGCCAAGGCTGGCTCACTCTTCTAGACAGGCTGGGCCCTGGCACCTTGTCAGGGGAGCCTCCCTAGAGTCCAGTGACAAGGGACCTAGGAAGAAATGTCTGAGATAAAAGAGGTGCTTCCCAGCAAATTCAAGTCCTTCCATTTTTACAGGTAAGGAAAGAAAAGCCCAAAGAGAGATCCACCCAAAGTCACATAGCCCTGAGCTGTTGGCTCTGCCTTGGGCCTCCCCGTATGCCACCAGAGGCGTCTTCCCAACCACAAACCTGAGACAACTTCCCTGGCCCCACCCCGGACAGCGCAAAGCAACAGGGCCACTCCTAACCCACCACTATCCCAGGCACTTGCAGAAAGATGCTCCACCCCCAAGACACCATGGTTCCACTATCCAAAATTCTCCGTGGACAGAGTCAGCTCCAAGAGCCACACAGCCTGGTATGTGGGGAGATAGGGATGCAAGCCCTGTGCTGGAGGTGGGGAGACCAGGAGGGTAGTAAAGGCAGAGGGCCACTTACCTAATGGTGTGGTCAAAGTAGATGTCGTCCATGGAAGCCGTGACACAGGGGCAGCCAGCATGCCTCTCCGCTGGCTCAGAACATAAAGACAAATGTTAGCCGCCTCCCCACGTCACACAGGCCTCTGATCGCATCCCCCTCTTCCAGAGGCTTCGCCACCATCTTTCTTTTCCCACTTCTGCTTCCGTGCCTCAGTCCTCTGTCCCATCTGGAGCCCTTTCCCTGACCCCATGGCCGGCTAGGGCCTCTCAAACCCTGCTGGTATAGCCAGGTCACAGTGTTAGACCTAGAGGCTGGAGAACACAAGTGTGACAAAAGCCAATATGGAAAGGATCGTGCACATCCACAGTCAGTCCGTGCCCAGTCTTTACCAGCCAATAGGGAAATAGCTTTGGTTAAGGCTGCAGTAGCAGCAGACCGGGACAGCTGCATGGCACCAACACCCAGGGCTAGGGGACTAGAAGAGATGGACAGGCTGCTCAGACAGCTGGGAGATGAACAGAGGCTTTGAGACAAGGGACCAGCAGGAACTAAGGCCAGAGGACAAGTGTGGTGATCATCAGAGAGAAAGGGACCCTCTTTAAAGACTAAGGCCCCCTACCCAGGTTCCACAGGGCAAGCGGTGGGGACACGATGGAGTCTGAAGCAGAGCCTCACCTGACAGGCAGGCCGTGGTGTCGATCCATTTGAGCAACTGTCCGATGCTCAACTCCCCACGGTGGTTGGTGTGGCAGGGCAGCACCAACTGGCTCATCTGCACCTCCGTGGGGTTCCGGTACTCCTCACCCTCTGCCATGGTATCTTCGTGCTCTGGATGTGAGATTGATTTCCGGGATGTGCGACCAGAGAACATAGAGGCGAAGCCCTGGGGACAGGGGAGGACAACATGGTTGGCCAGCATTCTGCATGTCTCTGTTCTGACAACCCTGACACCTCAAGTAGAGGAGGAGGAGCAGCGCGGACCACCTCCCACCAGCCCAATCAAGAATGGCCACCATGACCCATGATCTTCCAGTCCATGCTCTCAGCTCTCAGAGTTCAGGGGAATGCCACTGTGCCAGCTCCCTCCTGGGGGCGTGTCTACTTCCTTGTTACAACTTGTGGGCAACTTTTACAGTTTCCCTTTAGATTGATCTATTTTCTTTCTTTCTTTTTTTTTTTTGTTTGTTTTTGTTTTTCAAGACAGGGTTTCTCTGTAGCTTTGGAGCCTGTCCTGGAACTAGCTCTGTAGATTAGGCTGACCTCGAACTCACAGAGTTCCAACTGCCTTTGCCTCCTGAGTGCTGGGATTAAAGGCATGTTCCTGACAATCTATTTTTTTTTTAAACAGCATCTCACGTTGACTGAGTTCTTGCTCTCCTTCAGTCTCTAAAAGTCTGGAATTATAGGCATGCCACCATATTTCATCCTTGGGTTTCTCTCTTGAAAGACTTCCCCTCCCAAAAGAGATGGTAGGGGCCTAGAAAGATGACTCAGCATGTAAGAGCACTGGCAGCAAAGTCCTGGGGACCAGAGTTTAGATCCCATCACCCACATAGCAAGCAGAACATGATGGTATAAATGAGAATGCCCCCTGCCATGGGCTCATATACTTGAATGCTTGGTTCCCAGTCGATGGAACTGTTTAGGAAGGATCAGGAGGTGTGGCCTTGTTGGAGGAGGTGTCACTGGAGCAGGCTCTGAGGTTTCTAAAGCCCATGCCATTTCCAGTTAGCTTTGTTGTGGGTGCTGCTGGCCTCTTCCCACAGCCCGGCTCCTGGCCACTTGGCTAGCTTATACCCCGAAATAACAACACACAAATTGTATTCTTTTAAACACTGCCTGGCCCATTAGTTTCAGCTTCTTAACCCATTTCTAATAATCTATGTAGCACCACAAAGTGCGCTTGCCAGCAAAGATTCAGCATGTCTGACCTGGTGGCTGGCTGCATCGCATCTGCCCTGGAGAGAGCTGCATGGCTTCTGAGCTCACTTCCTCTTCCTCCCAGCATTCTGTTCTGGAATTTTAACCTATCAGGGCCAAGGCAGTTTCTTTATTTAACCAATGACCTTCCTCCATCATAGCTCTCCGCATCAGGGCTGTATCTCAGCTGTTGCTCCAGTGACCTGCGTGCCTATCTACTGCCATAGTCCGTGCCATGATGGTCACGAGCTCACCCTCTGAAACTGTAATCCCCCAACAAACTCTTCTGCAAGTCGCTTTGGTCATGGTGTCTCTTCACAGCAAAAGCCACTAAAACACTAAGCGCCCTACAAACTCCTGTGACTCCAGCCCCAATGTGGGCAGAGCCAGGAGGGAACCATGGTGGCACTCATGAGAGGGAAAGGGACCGTCCTGCCTGGGAACAGGAAAGGGTACACCAAGCTCAAAGCCCCACCTCTCATGTGTGGGTTCCAGAACTTTCTATGTTGGCTCTTCAGTTGTGTCTGATGACTGACAATGACTACCCAGAACCCCAAAGCCAATAGATCTGAGAAACACCGGAGCTCACTGGCTTCCAGCCAAGCTAAGAAAATTGGGGTTCTGGGTTCAGAGAGAAACTCTGCCTCAAAGGAACAGGTGGAAAGTGGTGAAGGAAGATCCTCGATGCCTTCTTTTGGCCTCTGTGCATGCACACACACATACACACACTCACATACACACACACACACTCACACACACGCTTACACAGACAATATTAATAAAGAAATGTTTTAAATGTCGCAGGTATATACATGGAGTGCCATGTCTCTATCTCAGCATTAAAAAGGAAGGACATTCTGGAATATTTTCAAAAATACATGAAAGGTATGGACATTGTACTGAGACACAGCAGTCACCAAAGGACAAACACGAGAAGTCACTCACAGGACACCCTTGGATCATATTCATAGTACCATGGTATAACTAAGGATTGAGCTACTGCTTAATGGGGTGGCTAGGGAGGGGACTCTGGTTCAAAAAGGTGGAAAGTTCTAGAGATAGGGGTCAAGGGAGCCCAATATAAATGCAGTTAATCCCACTGAACTATACATTTTAAGATGTTTAACTTCTAGGTCTGGTAGTATACACCTTCAATCCCAGAATTGGATACAGGAGGCAGAGACACCTAGATCTCCGTGAGTCAAGGCCGGTCAGAACTACGCAGAGAGTCCCGTACCAGCCAGGGCTCCTCAGTGAGATGCTGCTTAAAAAAATAACAATGAGAACATCTCACACAGTGAACTGGATAACAAATAGAGCAAATGCTCCAAGTCAAAGCAGACGGCCAGGCTGCACTGGAAACAGTAAGACCCGAGGAAGAGCACACTGTGAAAAGTGACAGCCAGGCTCTCCAACGGTCTGAGAACTGCCGTGACTGCCGATGCATTGCCGCAACCTCAGAGGCATGGCGGTCCAGGCAAGCGTCTGCAGGCTCATACTGTGGGCACATTCACGGTGGCCCTGGGCGCTGCAGCGTCCTGTAAGTTTGGTGCAGCTTTGAACCAAGAAAGAAGGCGTATGCTGATTTCTACAGGAATTATGATTCCATGAGAGATTTAGGAAGAGACAAGGAAGGCCGGTATCACAGTGCCGTGTAAATTCAGAATAGTGAGGAATCCTGTGGATGGAGTTCCATGAGGCTCACCATTGACCTGTGTTGCCAAACAATGAAACATGGATGTGTGGACTAAGGAGTAGCTTCTCTCAGTAAACAATTAACAGCTATGAGACAAAAGAAAAAAAAAGTGAGACCTGGGGTTGGGGGCAGGAAAGGGAAGGAAAGGAAATAAAAGGAAGACTCATTCTCCTCCTATGCAGGAGGCCTGAGTCCGTGGAGCCTGGGAATCGCTCCCAACACAGTGTCTCAAGCGTGTCCTCATCCCCACAGGCCACAGACCCCTTTCTCAGGCTCTCCTCTTCTTGAGGGCCTCGGAAGGAATACCTCAGTCAGCACTGCCTTCTTCGTCATTCAGATCTACTGATTATGGTGTCCTGGGTATCACTGTCAGTCACCTGACCCAGATGAAGAGCCAACAGAGAAAGTTCTGCACCCTACATATGAGAAGTGGGGCTTCAAGCTTGGTGTACCTTTTCCTACTCTCCAGACGGAAGCAGGGACATACCTGGTAGCCCTTCTGATAAGAGACCTGCTGTCCCATCTCAGTTTGTCTGTCCCCCTAGTCAGAAGTGTGCAGAGCTGGCCACACCTGCCTTGTGAGAAGGATTGATGCAGGGGCAACAAACACTGGGTTCCTGTTCTCGCAGTCAGCGGTGACTGCAGTGGCGGTCACAGTCACAGCTTGCTAACACAGCACGTAGGTGCTGCGTACTCTCTCAGGGGTATACGTGTGATGATCTAATGTTATTCTAACCACAGACTTGTGAGACAGGCGCTCTAGTAACACCATGTCACAGACAAGGAAACTGAGGCAAGAAGTGACAGCATAGCCCAGCGGCAGTCCCGGGGCCCTGATTGTGATGTGAACTCCTTTGGGCTATATATACGGCCCCCAGGGTCTCCTAGGACAAGAGGAGGCTAAGGCTCCGGGCCTCGGAAACAGCAGCACAAAAACCTCAGCCAGTCACATGACAGGAACAGGTGTGAGCCCGCTTCAGCTATGGGAGGAGGACAGAGCTGGCTCTTGGGCCACAGTCGCTCATCAAGGTCCTGGAGCGAACCTGATAAACTCAAAACTTCCCAAGGTAACTTGTTCAAAGCCCATGACTCCTAGCCTAGCAGGATAGAGATGAACCAGGCCTGTCTAACTGCTGTGCCTCCTAGAGATGCAGCTTCTCCGAAAAGTCCCTGGGTGCAAAGCAGCACTAGGCCCCAAGGGGAGAAGAGGGCAGCAGACCTAGGAACTCTTGGCCTGGGTGGGAGTCCACACATGACAGTTACCCACCTTTCAGGCTCTCAAGGGCTGCCTGAGGCTGCTACACTCAAGCAGCAGGATCCATCACCATGGAAACCACTGCCAAAAGCCTCTCCAGCCTGACTGTGCACTGGGGGTCTGCATGGATGTTGATACAAGTGGCTTAGCGTTCTGGAAGTGGTACCACAGGGAGGAGGCAGGTAGGCTCCATTTTCCTACCCCATTTTCATGGTGAGGAGCTTTTAGAACCTTCTAGATGCCCAAGCAACAAGATCAGGGCCTCCAATTGCTATCGCATAAGTGTCTCAGACTCCACTTTCTCCCTGGGCTCAATCCCAGCAGCCAAGATGGAAGGCAGCCAGCAGGAGGCAGGGGTGTGTGCCCCAGGCAAGCTTCAGCCAATGGGGACTGGAGAGCACGGCCACTCCTCCCAAGAGAGTAGAAGTCTGGGATGAAGTTAGGGCCAGGCAGGCAGGGCCAAGACAGCTGACAGGGAGGGCGGGCATGTGGAGGTCAGAGACAGACCTTCCCAGACTGCAGCTATGCCAGGCACTGGCTCCAGGCCACCCCAAACCTGGCCAGATTTGAGTCCTGACCTAGGCCCCAGCTGACCATGCCATCCGTGGGCTTAGGTTCCCTTCCTCCTGGCCAATGTCACATCACAGACCTATCGGGTCAAAGAAGAAGAAACTACCTTGTCCAAACCCTCTACAGTGAGAGATGAGACACAAAGCGAAAGGCTACCCAGTGTCACCTAGATGGAGAGTGAATAAAAGCCCTCATGATCCAGGCTGCTGCTAGGCAACCTGACAACAGCCTCCCCTCCATTTCCTCCATGGTACAAATAGCCACGTCCCAGTGATCCCAGCTCCTTAAATGTGTGGTTTAATTTCTCACTGTACATGTTTCCACAGCCTGGCTTCAGGTCCCCACACTCTACTGGCCACTCTCAGACTCCACTAAAACAAAACCCTGAGCCACAGCCACTTGCTACGCCTTGCCTCCCAGGGCGGCCTAATCAGGCCTCCATGATGCTGCCCCCACCACAGGTCTCCTTGTGGCACTCTGCCTTCCTAAAGACTAGTCCTACCAGGCATGTCCCTTGCTCGAGACCATTGGATGGCTCTCCACCACTGTCAGGCTTGAGATCCAGCCACCCGTGAGTCCTGTCACTAAGTCCAACAGCTGTTCTCACGACTCCCGAATTGCACGGCATCCTCAGAGTACCTTCTCGCTCCAGTTCTGTTCTCCTGTTGTAAGAACCCCCGCACCTGGCCCTGCCTCTTCTTCCCCCCTTTCTCCTATTGCCTCCATCACAGCACAGACCAAGCAATGCTGTCTCCCCATAGGGATAAGGAGAGGAACCCAGGCCAGGCACAGAGCAGGTGCCCATAACCACCTGTGGAAGGGAGAGAGGAAACGGAACTCGAGTTGATCCTTGATGCCTGAAGGCAGGTCTGGGGTATGATGAGGCTACCCAGGAGGAGGGAACAGCCTACAGCGGTTAGTAAGGGCAGGCAGCACAGCCTGTGGGTCAATTCTAGAACCACAGCCCTAGGGCAAAAGAGACAATACCCTGGAGGGAGAGGTAGGCAGGAGAGACTCTGAAGTAACTCATGAAAGAGGTGTTGGGCCACCTAGTTTGGGTTCAAGTGCAGTTGCGTAATAAGCCTGTAGGATCTCAGAGCAAGCTGTTCTACCTCTTTACAGGCCTCAGTTTCCTTGCCCATAAACCTAGAGTCAGAGGCAGACAAGTCTCTGTGAATTCTACGTCAGTCTGGTCTACATAGAGAGCTCCAGGACAGTCCAATCTACATAGAAAGACCCCATCTCAAAAAAGAAAAGAAAAAAAAAAAGAAATGGGATCGTAATACCTGCTTCCAAGGGTCATCTCAGGAATGATACTAAAGGAGATCAAACCTATTAAGATATTACGCTCCTGGAACACGTCCACCCACAGAGAATATTTATTGAGCACTATCTAACACTATAAAACTGAGTCAGACTTCTGAAACTAAGCCAGGAGAAGCTGTCCTTTGTACCATGAACTCAGCAGGGCCACCAAGCAGCTGAGGGTAGGGTGGGGACGGACGCCAATTATCATCCTTCTGGGAGGGATGCTAAGGGAATCTGAAACACCAGCAATCTATGGGCCACCGGACCACAGGGCAGGACTTCGACCCCGGGCACAGACTGCATTAGAGCTCCTCTCTCCCCTCCCCTATCATCCTGTCTCTCACAGGGCCATGAGAAGGACTGGAAGGGCATCCCAAAAGGAGGTGGGAAGAGGACCCTCTGGCCCACCCTGGGAGCCACCAGCCAGGCCCCATGAAAGACCTCATTGTCTGAAGCTGGCAGCACTGTGCCACGTAATGGTGTTGCCTGCACGGAGTGCTCTCCTCAAAAGGAGGCCATGGCCCCAGCCTCTCAGGGAGCTGGGTTCAGCCAGGACAACTGCCCAGCCACTGGACCCATCAGGAAGTGAAGAGGCTAGCCTGGGGTACACAGAGACACTGTGGTGGTCTGAATGAGAATGGCAGCCCCGTAAACTCTTGTGTTTGAACGTTTGTCCTATGTTATCATATGCCACCCCACCTCTCCCACACCACCACCACCACCACCACCACCACCACCACCACCACCACCACTGCATGCACACGCGCGCGCATGTGCACCCGCACACACACACACACACACACACACACACACACACACACACACACACGCTGTTGGAAGAACATAGGAGGTATAGCCTAGTGTGTCTCTGGGTGGGTTTTGAGGTTTCAAAAGCCCCCGCTATTCCCAGTTAGCGTTCTCTCCTCTGCCTCCTACTTGCACACAAGGATGCAAGCTCTCAGCTGCTTCTCCATTGCCGAGCATCTCCGCCTGCTGCCATGCTCCCCGTCAGGATGGTCAAGGACTCACGGGCTGAAACTGTTGGCAAACCCCTCAGTTAACTCTTACAAGATGCCTTGATGCCTTGATCATGGCGTTTTTATCACGGTAACAGAAAAGTAACTAATACAGACACTGTCTCAAAAAAAAAATAAATAAATAAAACCATGGGAAATAAGCAGGGGCTAAGATGTGGAGACAGGACTCCTTAGTGTCCTGGCAGGAGTGTAGAAGTGTTGAACACCTGTGGAAGGCCATTTCCTCAGAAAAGAAAGTTGAACCAAGGGTCTGGAGACATTGGTCGTAGTGAAGAGCGTGTGGCGTTCTTGCAGGAGAACATCGCCAGAGCTCAGTTCCCAGCACCCACTTCAGAAGGCTTGCAAATGTCTCTAAGTCCAGCCCCAGAGACTCTGGCGCCCTCTTCTGACCTCAGTGAGCAGGCACACATGCACAAGCCTGCATGTGTACATACGTACGCATAATTTACCATCATTTTTAAAGTTAATCAGAAACACCTAATATCTGAGACCTCCTGCTCCTAGTATAGTCCCAAGACTTTTTTTTTAATTTTTCAAAGAAATCAAAATAAGTCCTCAAAAAAAAAAAACCCACACAGGTATACAAGCTTCAAGTTCAATTAGGGACCCTGTCTCAACAAATATGGTAAAGAACAACATGAAGAAGACACACAACATCGACCTCTGGCCTCATCCACCCGCACACAGACACATAGGAACCCATGCACACACACACTCACACACACAGCTGGGAGAGCAGAGAACGCCAGCCTGGCACACGGTGGGAGCCCGGGGAACAGAGGTCATTAGTTCTGGGGATCATCATCTTTCAAATGGCCCTTGGCCAAACTGTCAAGACCTTCCAGCTCTGAAAGGCAGGAAGAACTGCCTGCCCAGGCCTCCAAGCCATGTACACCTTCCCCCCCCCCCCCAATGCGCTCCACGGTGACGCTATTATTTAACTCTGGGAGCATTAAAGCAAAGAGACACAGAGAGCAGGAATCCTCTCTCAACTCCTGGTAGCCACAAGGCCTAGGAAGCAAGTCTGGCCTGTCGTGACATAAATACAAGAGTCTGTTCAGTGGGCCCCCAGTTCCAATTAATGCCAACCACAGGCAGGAGGAATGCGGACCATTCTAGAACACAACACATCATCATCTGTCTCCCTCCCCCACAAGGATAAAAATAACCTCATCTGCGATAGGGTGCCTGCCATCAGCTAGTCCCCAGACCTGCCCAGGCCACCAAGGAGCTGTCAGGGGACCAAACGTGGGAATATAGTCGGAAGGCGATCCCACACATACACATATATACATCATCTGCCCCACGGAGAAATGCTGGAAGAGCTCTTAATGATGAACTGGAGTCCAGGCAAGTCCCACATCCTGCTCAAGGAGCCAAGGCTGGAGGCCACGCCTCCTACTGGTCTACCTGCGCCTTTGTTCTAGCATCTTGAGACTACAGTACTAAACTACCAGCAGCTGCAACTGCAGCGCTCTCTCTACTGAAGTCTGCCCACCCGATGCTTCCAGCGGCGCATCAGACACAAAAATTTAAACACAGACATAGATTTTTTTTTTTATGGTATGGACTGCCTTGAGGAGAACAGGCATGCCTGCCTCCGCCTCCATCCAAGGTGTCATGAGGATTAACACAGATCTCTGAAACCACAGGCACCTGGTTCACAGTGAAGTGCCATGGGGGGGGGGGGCACTATGTGGAAGAGGCTGGAGAGCAAGGGGTAGCTGGGTCGACATCCTAGAGCCCAGCAGCCCACCTCCCACTTTGGGAAACAGGAATGTGGAGAAGGAAGATTCTAGAGTCTGGATGGCATTTGAGTCTAATCCAGCCCAAGCCTCTCTGGAGGGCCTGGGTATCTCTCTTCCCTTCTGTCCAGCCACTCAGCAGCCCCAGGAGACAGTTTCCTTGTCTGTAAAATGAGACTCTAAAGACTTAGTAAGGATGACGTGGGCTGCCAACAAGGGAACACAGTCAAAAAAAAACTTTGTCAATCACAGATGCTCTGACCTCTGTCCGTGTGAGGGCCTGCCACCAGGCTGGGGCTGACTGCCCAGGAAGTAGGTCTAAGCAGGCTGCTGCCCCAGAGTCAGGGTTCAGGTGAGAACAGACTAGGCAAGAAGTAGTAACATGGGAAATGTCACATCCAGGGGTGCGGGGGCCATGTGACCAGGATTCAGCTTTCCCCTGGACAGCGTCCCTGCTCCAACTGTTCTGTATGGTCTGGGCACTGGGCCTACAATGTACCAGGACTTACAGGCTGTGGAATGTGGGCAAGTATTTCACCCTCTGAACTCAGATTCCTCAGTTCATGAACCTGAGAGGGGTAGGTGACATGGTGAGGGGCGGGTGAGATGGAGAATATGTACCCTCCCTTAAGGACATTTTTGTTTTCGAGATGGGGGTCTCATTCTACAACCCAGGCAGATCTCAGACTTACTGTGCAGGCCAGGCTGGTCTCAAACCAGCCAGTGCTTCCTACGCGCTGGTATTACAGACTTCCATCTGCCATGCTCCACTGTGTTTGCTTTTTTTAATCTTCACACAGCCCTAATGGTTGGGTGTCTCATTCCCATTTTACAGATGGAAAAACAGAGGCTTAAGAAGAATAAGTGACTAGCACGTAAATACAGAAGATCACACGGCTGGTAAGGATACGATTGGGACTTAGGACCACACTTGTGTAGCTTTGCTGTATTAACTTCCATCTAGCAGACAGGAGAATCAGTTCTGTCTCTGGGCGATACTACCACAGGCAGGCCAAGCCAGCATCCACACCTATATCTGGGTTCCTGAGACTCCTCCTGGTGTCCTCCTGCAGGGACAGTGTTGGTGTCAGAACCCAGATCAAAACACTTTCGGAAACACTGTCCAGCGGCTCACCACCAGGGAGGGAAATGCTGGAAGCAACTTAGTCCATCTGTAGCTCTGGGGAATGGGAGTTCACGTGACACCAGCTAGTCAGACCCTGCTCGGGTCCAGTGTTGTAACCCACCACATGCCCTCCTGTGGCTGCCTGGCATGAGCAAGCTTGCCCCAGAAACAGAGGGCCTCACTCCCTCCTGTAAACCCCTCTGCTGCCCAGGCCTCCCATCTCCCGCCCTCTTCCTCCATGCTTCCCTGTGGGCCTTCTGCTTCAGGCTGTCCGCCACTGCCCACCCCATCACCGAAAGGACTAGAAAGAGACTAGAACGTTTTGAGCACAAGCAGTCTGACCTAAAATGTAAACTGACCCCACTATGTGGCCCAAGAACCAAACTGACCACACCCAGCCTCAAATCACACTGACAGCCAGCAATCCTCCACGGGGAGCCCTGGCACTGAGGGGGGCCATTCAGGGGGTTGTGAAGGAAAGCCCTGGCTTCTCCCCCATCAGAACTCTTCGCCCTTCACACCATGGCCAAGAATGCAGCTCGGCCCTGCCTCTGGGTTACCATGGCAACGGGAAGCCAGGCAATGGGCCCAGGCCCTGCCATCCTGCAAGCCACCTCATTTACCCTGGAGCTGGGCACAGCAGCCACGGATATCACAATTCCTTCTGGAGAGGAAAAGAGAACAAGAAGGAAGGGACAGAAAAAGACAAAGCAGTTATGGGGGTGGGGACAATCAGAGAGAGAAAAGAACGGAGGCTGGGAAGAGGGAGAAAGAAGGGAAAAGAGATGGGGGGGAGCAACAGGCTGGGGGCACAACTGCAGAGAGAGAGAGAGAGAGAGAGAGAGGAAAGAGGCCCCTCCTAATCCCCACTCCACACCACACATTCCTGGGCCTGAGCTGCTTACAGTTTGTGAGACTCTGAGCAGCTAAGATTTCCTGCCCCAGGAAGCTGGCAGCCGGGCTGGGCCCCTCCAGCTGCTCTCCAGGCCCAACAGCCTCCACCCTGCTAAGGGACGGTGCTCAGGCCTTCCCCCAGCAAGTGGGGCCCCTTCTACTAACCCTCAGGCATCCTCAAACTCTCCTGTCACTTTGTGCTCCCCACCCCCACCCCTGACCCAGACTCCTCTGTATTTCAGAAGCATTCCCAAGAAGCACTGCAGAGTGGTGGAAGCAGGGGCATGATTTACTGACTGAACACATCCTGTCACTCAGCACAGGGAGTGGCCTAAGTGGCCTCTCTGCAGACAGGAGATGCCAAGCAGGGCCAGGCAGCCTGTGGCAGAAGCTGCTCTCGCAGGAGCTCACCCCCCTCCACCCCAGGTGCTTCTCCAGCCCCTAGCTCAGGGGAGTCGATGGGCTACAAAATAATCTTGACCTGTCCTGGCCCCACATTTTCCCCAAACTCTGTGAGAGGAACCTGAGCCACAAGAAAAGCTTGCTGAAGAAAAACAGAAGGGCAGAAAGGGAAGAAAGACAAATCCAGGTTTGGGGGTGATTGGCAAGAGGGCTGTGGCAAAGCCCTGCAGACTCTTGGAAGTCTGGATGTGTCCCTGCCTCTTGTTCACAGGAGAACCCTGAGCCATAACTTAAACCACTCTGCCCCTCGCTGTTCACATCTATAAAATGGAAATGCGAGTGTCACAGGAAGGAGTCCGGGTGCTTAGAGCAGGACCTGACCCCCAGGAAGTTTCCCACCCTGCAGCACTTTGTGTTGCTAAAAAACCTAGGCCCAGTCTGACGGGTGGTGGTACATACCTTTAATCTCAGCACTTGAGAAACAGGCAAGCAAATCTCTGTGAGTTCAGGGTCAGCCTGGTGTACAACAAGAGCTAGTTCCAGGACAGACTCTAAAGCTACAGAGAAACCCTGTCAAAAAAAAAAAAAGAACCCTGCCCACAGGTCCCAGAGGTAAGACATCTGCTGAGAACAGCCAGGTGGTCTGTGCAGAGAATGCTTCCAAGGCAGCTAGGGCCTGTGGCCATAACATTCATTTTTCCTATCAATTTTTTTACCTATTCAATTTTCTTGCCAATTTTTACTACCAATTGGACACAAAGCTACACGAGGGCTTCATTTCAACTGAGAATCATGGCTGGTCAGGACAGAGTCTGTGGTCCTCGCAGGCATCCCACACTTGATGGCTGTGCGAACACCACGCCACCCAGTTCTAGGAAGGCTCCAGACCCTCGGGCGGGAAACAGACTCCTAGAATTAAAGTCTGGGATTACTAGAGGGCAGCTGGGGGTCGGTGGGAACAAGGTGGGCCAAGCCTGGGAGAAGCCTGCTGGGTCACGATTGTACAGGACCAAGCGTGGAGATGGAGGCTTGAATAAAGGTGGGTCTGGTCATCAGCAGCTGCCTGAAAGGTTAAACAGACAAAAAAGCCAAGCTGGGAAGCCTGGAAAAAGACTGGCTTCATGGGCCTGTGCTTCAGCGTTTCCGCCACTGTCCTCTTGTTTTACGCTGGTTATGTGCAGGGCTGCCTCCAGCTCAATAGATGTTGATGTGAAAACAGCCTCCTGAGTACATCTGTCCACAAACTCAACCGTGGTTAACTCCTGCTGTTAACCAAAGCGTGGCCCTGTGGCAGCTGAGGCTTCCCAGCCCAGTAGGGTGGGAGAGGGGAGGAGAGGGAGGAAAGACTCAGTTTGGAGGAAGCAGCCACAGGCTGGGATTTGCTTGAGGCCCAGCCCTGTGAGCAGGGAAACCAGAAGGAGTGGGACTAGTGCCTAGACGGGACAGACAACAGGCTGGAGGGACAACAGGGAGGGTACCTGGCTAGGCGTGGTCTGGGCTCAGCCCTCTAGCTGAGCATCTGAGGGCTGGCTAAAAACCAGGGCTGGAGGGTAACAGTTAAGAGGTAAGGTCAAGAGCACTCCAGAAGAGCAGTTAGAAAGAAACCAGCTCTACAGATGGATGCTGTTATCTCTGTTAAAACTCCCATTTGTGCCAAGTGGTGGTGGCGCACACCTTTAATCCCAGCACTAGGGAGGCAGAGGCAGGTGGGTCTCTGAGGTTGTGGCCAGTCTGGTCTACAGCGTGAGTTC
This sequence comes from Microtus pennsylvanicus, assembly GCF_037038515.1. Taxonomy (NCBI): domain Eukaryota; kingdom Metazoa; phylum Chordata; class Mammalia; order Rodentia; family Cricetidae; genus Microtus; species Microtus pennsylvanicus. The sequence goes on from NC_134591.1 coordinate 42,768,594, forward strand.
CAGGACAGCCCAGGCTACACAGAGAAACCCTGTTAGGGAGGAAGGGAGGACTCCCATTCATTTCTACAGAACACTGAAGAGAATGGTCTGTTCTCTCATGACAAGCAAAAAGGGGACAAGACCATTTAAAGAAGGAAAGAAAACAGAACTAGGGGTGTGGCTTAGTGGGCAGAGTGCTTGCCTAGCATTCAGGAAGTCTGAACCCCAGCACTGCATAAAGCAGTTGTGCTACTTGGAAGGTGGGGGCAGAAGGATCAGGAGTTCAAGTTCAGTCCCAGGTACAAGCTTAAGGCCAGCCAGCCTAGGCTACATGAGACCCTGTATCACAAATAAAAGAGAAATAAAGAAAAGACTGGGGAATGTGATGAAAAGAGAAGGTAATTTTCCAGTCTGAGGCGGTAGTGGGGGAGGGCTCCTGCTGAGACCTGGCTAAATGCATGCATGAATGAGGAGCAATTATGAAAGACATGGAGGGGGGTTTCTAAAGAAGGGAGGATGCGAAGCCCCAAGAGGATAGTTGTGACGTCAGAGGGCAGTGGGTGAGAAGCCGAGAAGGCAGCCTGGTCCACGTGGCCCGAGGCTGAGCAGATCCCCAGAGCGCAGATTTGACTCAAAGCGCTGGAGTCTGTAAGTGGAGGGTGATGGGAGCTGCCTTTCAGGTCTGCCCACACTGGGCAGGTGTGTGTGTGTGTGTGTGTGTGTGTGTGTGTGTGTGTGTGTGTGAGAGAGAGAGAGAGAGAGAGAGAGAGAGAGAGAGAGAGAGAGAGAGAGAGAGAGAGGGAGGGAGGGAGAGAAAGAAGGGTGGAGAGCCTCAGAATGAAGAGGGTCTGCTTGCTAGCAGTGCTGTTAGCAGGAAGGAATGGCACAGGGTAGGTCCTGTCCGAAGTGTTGGCCCAAGGCATATGTCAGAGGTCCAGCTAGCACCAGTACTGCTGGCTGAGAGTCCTTGCTTAGAATCAGAAATAAGGAGGGAAGGGGCTTGAAGCAAGCAGGAAGTGATAGGTACTGAGTTGGGGGAACCCAGGAAAGAAATGAGCAAGGAAAGGGATCAAGAATTTTCCAGAAGGGCTGGAAAGATGACTCAGCACAAAGCAGTGGTGGCACACACCTTTAATCCCAGCACTCAGGAGACAGAGACAGGTGGATCTCTGTGAGTTCGAGGCCAGCTTGGTCTACAGAGCAAGTTCCAGGACAGGCTCCAAAGCTACAGAAAAATGCTGTCTCAAAAAAAAAAACAAGCCGGGCGATGGTGGCGCACGCCTTTAATCCCAGCACTCGGGAGGCAGAGGTAGGCGGATCTCTGTGAGTTCGAGACCAGCCTGGTCTACAGAGCTAGTTCCAGGACAGGCTCCAAAGCCACAGAGAAACCCTGTCTCGAAAAACCAAAAAAAAAAAAAAAAAAAAAAAAAAAAAAAAAAAAAAAAAACAAAACAAAAAAAATACTACTCTTGCAGAGGACCTGGGTTGAATTCCCAGCACCCACATGGCAGCATACAACTGTCTGTAACTCCAGGATCCAACACCTTCACACAGACATATATACAGGTAAAACACCAAAGCGCACAAAATAAAAATAAAATTTAAAAGAATTTTCCAGATAGTGTTAAACGTGCACTGAATGTATCGAAGTTCTGATTTGTACCCCTCTGTTAAAAAGGGTTACACACCTGCAAAACCAAAAGCAAAAACATAGCCACCAGCACATACTAGCTTCTGAGATTCCTGGGAATCCAGACCTGTATAAAGGGTATGAAGACTTAAGAGAAGGTGGAGTCTAATCCTCTCCCCTGGGTCTGCATCACCTTCAGTGACATTTCAACCAAAGTCATGGGAAGCCGAGGCCTCCTGGAACTGTGGGGGGACCTAGCTGCCAGGTAAGAAATCTGACCGTCACAACAAAGAATCCGCATGTCGCATGTGGGTGCTCTGAATGACATTCCCGGCTAAGCCCGACCTGGCAACGGTGCTCACCACAATGCTAGTGAAGCTATACCCGTGGTGAGCTTACCCATAAGCTAGACACCACCCAGTAACTTCCACCCGGGCCCCACACGGCGGATGAATCGCCCTGAGGAGCTTTGCCCAGCCTTGTCCAAGCTTTCAAGTCACAAAGCACAATCCATCACTAACCGGTGGGCTCACTAAGCCACAGAGTGTATCTTGCATTGCAGCCCTAGTAAACTACAGAAGACATGGTCCCCGGGGTGCGGGGGAGGATGTAGACAGGAACAAACACACATGAAAAGACCAGGGAGCCGTCAACCTGGTGCAGGGGGAGCCCCTGACAGGTTCCCTGACACGGTGAGCAGAGTGAAGGCAGGTGGGGAAGGAGAGGACAGAGATGCAGGGGCAGAGTCCAGGCAAGGTGAGTTAGGAAAAGGTTGAGAGGCTGCCAAGTGGAAGCGGGAACCCCTTGAGCAGTGGTTGGCAGGAGACCTGGGACCTGAAGGGCTTTGCTTCCATGGAGGCTGGGGAATCCTGGAACTTGTTCATCTGCTAAGGGGTACAGCAGATGGAGGGAGACCCCAGAGTCAGAGAGCTGCCCACAGCATAGGCACCTAGCATCTAAGAAGTACTCAGGAACCAGCTCAAAGGTCCTTTTTTGGAAATCCACTCTTTGGTATGCGTTTACTGTATGCTGGGCTGGACCCTTGGGTAACTAACCCTTGTCTTCGGCTCTACTCCATAACAGTGACCTGAATGAAGCAGATGAGGGAAAGGAGGCATGGACACCAGAGAGAGAACCCCTCCACACCATGACTGGCCAATCAAGGGCAAAGGAAAGCCAGCTCAGGTGTGGCAGGAGGATCCCTAGGGAGCCCGTCACCAGTGCCAGGCACTGCGGAGACTCTCCAAGGTTGCCTTTGGGCTCCCAGCCAGAGCAAGTATAACCAGTGGAGCCCTCCTAGGTTTGGGGATCTTTTCAGGTAAAAAAAACATCAGAGCTGCCAGGTCAGGACCATCAATCCCCATCCAAAGGGCCAAGGCAACAGGCTCAAATTCACTCTCAAGTGAGACACACCTTCCAGGCCCTGCAACCCCGGAAGCTTGACTTTTATCTTCAAAGCAAGAGAAGGGCTGGACTACCCTGACTCAGAGGGCCTCAGGGCCCTGGGGAGAGGCTGAGGGGGGGGCTGGGAAACAACCAGGGCTTCCCCCCCACCACATCTGGCTCCCTTTAAAGACGGCCCCTCCCCTGGCCCCACAGTCATTAAACCTTTGGCTCACCGCTTGCTCTCATTTGAAAAAATTTTACGACATTTTATTTAGTTATTTACATATAGCGGTGGGGGAGGCGTGTGCAGCGTGCCTGCCTGTGTGAGGAAGATCAGAGAACAACCTGTGAGAGTCAGTTCTCCGTTCTTCCCTTCGACCACGTGGATCTCAGGACAGAACTCAAGTCACAGAGCTTGGGGGCAAACGCCTTGACCTCCCAGAGGCGTCTCACCAGACACATCACTTGCTCTCTGAAAATGAATCATGGAAAAGTCGGCTAATACAAACCTGCTCAGTGACAGGGCCCAGCGTGACCCCACATGCCCAGTTATAGTCAGGAGGCTGAGGCTGGCAGAGAGCTGGGAGAAAGCCAGTCAGATGGTTGGGGGGTAGCCCAGTGGATAAGAGGACTTGCTGCTCAGTCATGAGTTTAAAACCCTAGTATGCACATAAAACGTCAGCCATGGCCATGTGGGCCGGAAAACACAGTGATGGTGGCGGGGAGTGTGGTGTGTGTGTGTGGTGTGTGTGAGAGATGTGTATTTGTGATTGTGGTGTGTGTGTGGTGTGTGTGTGGTTGTGTGGTGTGTGTGTGGTTGTGTGTGTGTGTGGTTGTGTGTGTGTGTGAGTGTGGTGGGGTGTGTGTGGTGTGGTAAGTGTGGGGTCATGCTATAGTGTGTGTGTGTGAGTGTGTATGTGTGTAGTGGTGTGTGTATACGTGTGTGTTTGACAGGAAGTCTGTTGCGGCTTTCTGGCTGCCAGCCTAGCTCCAGGTTCAGTGAGAGACCTGTCTCAAGGGAATAAGAAGAGGGATAGAGCAAGACAGTTGATGTCATCCTCTGGCCTCTATCAATGAGTCCTGAACATACGTGTGAAATGTGCACACGTGTGCACAGAATTCAAGCACACAAGAAAATCACACACACACACCTCACAGGACTGTAACCTGGGGAAGAACAAGATGCTGGTCTGGTCTCTGCAGGCCTCATAAGGGATCTGAAGGAAATGAGGACCCGCACAGCTTTGGGAAACGAGGGTTGCCTTAAGGAGTTCCACAGGCAGCTCTTTTAGTTCTTTGACCCAGGCAAGGACACACCCCAGGGTGGATCACAACCTGTTCTCAAGTCACAGATAGGACAAGGCCAAGGAGTGAGAAGCAGGACCTCAGGTCCCAGTGAGATGTGGGACAAAGGTCCAGTCTAGGCCGCTGGTATAGCGCTGGTTCCCATACCTCTGAAGGGGGAAGCTAAGGTTCATATAGCACTCTCTAAACTGTGACGTGGATGTATACAGGAGGTGAGAAATATCCCGAGAAGCCCAGCAGTGACACACACCAAAGACCCAGCTCTTGGGAAGGGGAGGCAGCATGATCAGGAGTTCAAGGACAGCCTCAGCCACATAGTTCAAGGCCAAAGTGTCTAAAATACCCCAACAGGGAGGGAGAGAAGAAGGGAGGGAGAGAGGAAAAAAGGGAGAGAGGAAGAGAGATGCTCTGAGAGCCAGCCAGCATACCAGCACGCAGCCATTCCTACAGTGTGGCAGCCCTTACAGACTTCCTACTGGAGTTCTCAGCAAATCCTGCCAGGGACAGGTTTCCCTCCGCCATTGGAAGGAAGTAGAAGCCCAGTTGTCCAAAGGACTTGCCTAGGGCACAAATATGCCACCAAGGTCCTGCTTTTCCCACTCCCAGGCTGGCTCTGCCCGCTGGGCTGCCTCAAGTAACAATTCGTCGATATATCATCTACTGAGGGCGGTTATGGCTACCGAGGAAGCTCTTGAAAAGACAGCTATATCGTATGGCCAAGGGGAGCAGAAATCCAGTCAACGGGCGCACTCTCCTTTACTTGTGGAACAGGCTCTTTCCTGGCTCTCCATACATGTGCCTCTCTCTGCTGAACCCTGCTTGCCCCCACAGAGACGTTTACAGGGTGAACTGTCGCCTACTCCAGGAAGCCTGCCTGGGCCGCTCTTGAGTGATGAGGGCCACCTCAGTCTTCCTCTGCCACAGTCTAGCTATACTGTGCTGTCATTATCAGTTTATGGCCACCTCAGTTGCCCTATGGAGGACAGGTCTGGTCTGGGTCATTCCTATGTCCCTAACTTACACTGGTCCTTTTCGTCATTGCCATGACTCTAATGTCATGTCCTACCTGCAGGGAGGCTACGCCTGGAATGGCAGGCACACACACAGGCCTGTGACCAGGAGACTGGCAAGGGACCCAGCTGGCCGTACCAACTGTCCTAGAGCCACCGGACAGAGCAGGCCTAAGGCAAAGATGACAGACAGGCTGTCAACTCTCCCAGGTCAGCCTAGGACAAGGTGAGAGCCACAGCATTCAGGGTCTTGCCCAGTTGGAGCCTGGGGCCAGACAAGAATTTTATCTTTAATGTATTTGCTTTATTTTGTGTACATGGGTACTTTTCCTTCTTGTATATCTGGGTACTCAGTTGTGCCTGGTTCCCGTGGAGCCAGAAGAGGGCATTGGATCTCCTGGAGCTGGAATTACTAAGGGTTTTTAGCCACCATGAGTGCTGTGAATAGAACCCGGGTCCTCTGGAAAAGCAACAAGTGCTCTTAAGTGCTGAGCCATCTCTCCAGCCCCCAGACATGATTGTTTAAACCTCTAACTAGGTCAAAGTGATGTAAAACCAGAGCCTTGACTTTCTCAGTTGTAAAACCAGTTAAAAACCAACAGCCATGTAAAACACTCAGGGATTTAAATATGCCTGACATTGAGCAGGGCCTCAGCAGAAACCACCATTTTACCATCTCACCTGACCCACAATCCCTGCCACTGAACCATGGCAGAAACCCACAGACTGATGAGAAACAGGAGTGATTATTTAACCCGGCCAGTGACATGCAAGTTCTGTGGCTCACCAGCGTCTCCGCTCCTAACAGCAGTTCTAACAACACCCGCAGAGGCGGAAGTGGCTCACAGATGATGAGTGTGGTCGACACAGGCAAAATGAGTTGGTGTCTCTGGACCCCTTCACTCTCGGGCAGCTCTCCCAAGGCTCTAGGGGGACGACATGGCAGAAGTACCACACTAGGCACAAGTGAGGGGCGGTGGTCCAGGAGCCCCAGCCCCTGGCATGTGTGTTGTGGGGTCAGCTCAGACAGCCTGGGTGCCCCAGCCTATGCTGTCAGTGCACAGAGACAACAGCAAGGCCACTCACTGGAGTTGCAGAGGCCTCCATAGTCAACTGAAGATGGGTGAAGGGGCCCCAAGCTAGCAACTTCCCAAGCCCAGGCTCCTTCTTTAGTGCCTCATGGGTTCCTGGTTGGTCCTAATCAAACTCCCTCTTGTGAGGAGCAGGGGGGTGATAGGAAGGTAGCTGGGACCATTTGGAGCTGGCCAATTAAAGAAAATCAGGTACTAAGTCAAGAAACACCAGGGATGCTGGTCTATACCTTCAATTCCTCACTGGAGAAGCAGAGTCAGGCAGATCTCTGTGAGTTCAAGAGCAGCCCAGGCTACATTGTAAGACCCTGTTTCAAAAAATAAAATAATTAAACAAAAACTAAAACAGGGAACCAGAGAACCCCCAGAAAGCTCAAGAATAACACCAACAAATCTCCAGACTCCAGCCCAGACTCCAAGGCCAGCTGTAGTCCCTCCAACTTCAGCCAGCTGGCAGCTGCTCCTCCCAGGCTCAGGCCACTCTGAACCACGGAAGCGTCATTCAGAGCTCAAGGTGCCTAGCACTCCCCTGCCTTAAAGCCTGCAAGGGAAAGGTTCCCTCTGCCCAGATGAGACCCCACCTCCTCAGCCTCCAGGCCTCCTGCTCAGATGTCATCTGCTCAGGACCCCACCCCCACCCTCTCAGTTCTTGCTCTTTAGACAGCCTGAGTTTAAAGCCCTTCGTTCAATGTCCCTTGACAACTGTGTGACCTTGGGAAGGAGACTTACCCTCTCTTTCTCCATTTCATCTTTAATAGAGGACACAAGAGCATTCGGAGTTATAAGGACTGAGTCCGAGCATGCTCAGACACAGGTAAACCATAGATGACACTCATTGTTACTGTCATTCGCGGTATTTATGGCAGGTTTCCATCGCCATGGCTTGCCTGCCTTTATCTCTCCTCTACTAGCCCAACAGCTGGGATCCTATACCGTCACAAGTCACAGCACACTCATGCACCTTCCGTACCCTCAGTCGACACCCATGTAGGGAGCAAGCTAATTAGGTGTAACGTTGGAAGGTGACATTGTTACCTCTGGGGCTACATGGGATGGGAAGCCAAAGAGGAAGTGATGACTGAGCTGTGTCTGGAAGGATAAAAACAAATCAACTAGACAGACTGAGAGCACTGGGCATCCGCCTGTGGCCGAGTCTGGGGTTCACATGCAGCTCCTGAACAAACTGTTGAGCCTCAATTCTCCTCCAGAGAACCTTCTATGACCACCGCAACCCCTTCAAGCCCTGGGGCACTCATCCACTCAGTCATTTTGAGCTCCTCTTGTATGATGGGCATTATCATTTTCTGTCTCTCGGCCTCCCCTCTCCTGCCACATGGTGAGGACCACCATCAGAGGCGTTATGCCAACTCCTCAGACCCAAGGCTGGGGGACGTCTAGGATCGCCCAGCACAGGGGTTCAGGGACTAACACCTGAGCTAGAGTCACAACATGAATAATAGATGAACATGAGATTTTTTCCCTTCGTGTGTGTGTGTGTGTGTGTGTGTGTGTGTGTGTGGTGCATATAGGTGAATATGTAGGTATGTATGTCTCTGCACATGCATGAGGTCAGAGGCAATGTCAAGTGTCCTGTCCTCTCCACATCATCGTTTTGAGGCAAGCTCTCTCACTAAGCTAGAAGCTGACAATTTAAACTAGGCTAAAATTTCAGCTAGTTCCCGGGACTACCTGTTTCTACCTTTCAATGCTGGAACCCAACACCCAGATCCATAACCAGAGACTAGATGCTACCCAGTTGAGTCAGGGCTCAAGGTAGCAATGCTAAGCCTCATGTCCAGAAAAGCTCTGAAGCAGGACTATTGAGTTCAAATCCCAGCTCTGCCACTATTACAGCTGCGCTAAGGTTTTTGCATAAATGCTTGGGATTTGAATTAGTATCCTCTTGCTTGCACATCAAGTGTTTTTACTCACTGAGCCAACTTCCCAGACCTGAAAATGAGATTCTAATCCAGGCCTGGCACAATGACACATACTTGTAATCCCATTACTCAGGAAGCTGAGGCAGGAGGATCAGGAAGAGGAGGCCATTCTGAGCCACATAGTGAAACTATCTAAAAACAAAACAAAAAAGAAGAGGAAGAAGTAATAGAAGGAGGGAGAAAGACAAGATTCCAATCCAAGGGCTGTTTCCCAAACTTCAGCGTATTCTGATCTAGACCCCTAATGAGGCTGGAGAGAATGAAGTATGGAGAAGCTACTTCCGCTGTCCTGGGGTTCAAAGGAATCAATGGGTCCTGTGGAGGTCTGCAGTAGCACCCAGGTCTATGAGCAGAGAAGAGATGCCCACTGCTGGTTCTGGTCTACTCCAGCTTGCCATTAGTACAAGTGAGCAAGGAGTCTCAGGAGAATGGGGTCAAATAGCCCATCACCAGCTGTAGAGTCAAAACAGCTGCTAAGCCCCTTTGGGAGCTGACCTGGACCAGGCTATAACTGAGGATCAGAAGTTCAAGGTCATCTTTGGCAATATCCTTATCAAATTTGAAACCAACCTGGGTTACATGAGACCCTGTGTCAAACATAAAAATAAAAATAGCTCAGTATTAAGAAAAAGAAAGCGTTCCCAAATTCTTCTTCTTTTTTCCATTGGAGCAAAGGAAATTAAGAAGAGGCCACAGAAATTCAAGATCTGCCAACCAGGCACAAGTTCAAAGGTGGCGATGAATGTCATCTTAACTAATGTGAGGTCCCTGTGGCCCTGTGGCCCAATTTCCACACCCAACACTCAGATCCATAGCCAGAGGCTAGATGCTAGCCGAGCTGAGTCAGGGTTCAGGGTAGCAATGCTAAGCTCATGTTCAGAAAAGTTCTGAACCAGGACCACTGAGTTCAAATCCCAGCACTGCCACTTCCTGCCTCTGTGCCGTTAAACAGGCTGCTGACCCCTCTGAGCCTGAGTTACCTGGGTTGAGGGTAGGGAGGGAGCAACAGGGTGGAGAGCATTGATTACTTTCCTTCCTGCTATAACCAAACACCCAACAGAGGGGCTTAAGGATGGGAGGGCGCGTCCTGGCTCACAGTTTGAGGAAACACAGTCTAGCAGGCAACGACCTGATGGTGGCAGCTGGTCACACCGTGTCCACAGTTGGGGAGCACAGAGATGGTGCTGGTATCCTAATACTGTCTCCTTTTTCTCTTTTTATTCAGTCAGGGCTCCAGTCATAGGATTGTGTCACCCACATTCGGGGTGGGTCTTCCTCCTCACTTAGACCTCTACAGAAACACTCTCGCAGACATCCCCAGATTCTGAGCCCAGCCAAGCTGACAGTGAAGAGTAGCCACCACGGGGAGGGTAGAACGAGCCCGCCCCACAGAACAGAGCAAGGAAATGTGCATGCGCCCAGCATGCTGCCTGGCAAAGTCGGAGTCTGAGGACATCCTACCCGGGGCTCAGGGGACAGGAGCAAGAGGCCCAGCGGCTCAGATTCCACCCTGGGCCTGGCTGAAAGACTGTATGCCCACATTCATTCTCTAGGTATCCTCTGGCCCCTGGCCAGGCCTAGGTACGCTAAGCACAGCTTGTAAAGTTCGCTGGGGTATGGTGATAGAGATACAAGCCAAGCTCCCATCCCAGTGAGAGCGGGGCTCAAAAAGGGTACATGGCGTGGTGAAAAATCTAGGAAGACTTTCTGGAGGAGGCAGCATCCCAGCTGAATCTGAGGAATGAGACGGAAACTACCAGAGAGACGGCAGGCTAGGGGAGGCACAGGGAGGCTGAGATCACTGGGGAGCAGGGGGTACAGAATGTGCAGCAACTGGAGAGAGTCTAGGTGGCTCACCGAGGCAGAAGAAGCCAGGCAGTATGATGCTACTATCAATACAGAGGGAAGGATGATGGGACCTGGAGACCTGGACAAGCATGCCACCAAGACGGTGACCTGCTAGGTAAGTCTGAGCAGGTGAGCAGGTGCCACAGTTACTTTACCTTCAGAGGTGCCCTCTGCTGTGAGAGCAGATCGGGGGACTTGATGAGATATCAACTCCTGGGGCTGGAGCTGAATGGCAGCTGGCAAAGAGGCTGGTGAGACATGTATTTGCCCCCAGGGCCCTTCTTTAAAGGCCTCTTCGGAAACGTCCTCAATTGGCAGCTACTGTGTCCTGCACAGGCTGCCCAGGCTGTCCTGGGTCCTTCTCCAGGCACCAGGCCAAAGGCCCCCAGTGAGCCGCTGAGCGCTTGGGTGTTTCTGGGACCTCAGCACCTATCTCCGCTCCAAAAGTCCCAGTCAGGAGGATCCGGGAAAATATATTCCCAAAGGTCACTCCACAGGACGTGCCCACATGGCCTGTCCCTCACATGGTCGTGTCCTTACTCTCCTTCTTGCCTGCACACACACACCCTCACACCCTAAATTCTGTCTGGTCTGTAGACTTAGAGTCCTGAGCTAGGGAGGTCAGCAGACTCCAAGCCCTGAGCTCAGAAGGCAGGAGAACTGTGCACAGGACACACACACACACACACACACACACATACACACACGGCACCAGGATGAATTCCAGAACTTGCTACAGAGGATTCCATTCCACCCAGCCCCAAACTGCCAGCCAGGGGGAGCCTGCTGTCCCCACGGCTCTTTGGCGACTCTACCATTTATAACTTAAGAAGTCCGTGGGTTCTGTGAGTTCTCCTTCCAGACAGGACTGCAGAACAGCAGACAGTGAGGCTGGGGATGTAGATCCTGACTTAAGACGGAAGCATCTACTTTCTGGGCCACACATAGGGGAAACCCCACATTTGGCTCCCGATCCACCCTAACCCACCATTCCGTACCCTTCGCAAGTGGTTTCCCACATTCTGGATCATTGCTGCTCCACCTGCCAGGCCCTGGGGGTTCTGCGCGCTGCTCAAGGGCCTCTGGTCACCTGAGCCACAGGCAGCCAGCCTCTCCAAAAGCAGCCGGCTTCTCACAGCTCCTCCTCCCAAGCTCCCGCCCCCTCCGGGGCCAGCTGTTAATATCTCCGCCCCATGTCCTGGCCTCTCCTCAATCCACCCTCTGTGCACCCCCCAACCCTAGCACAGAAGGCTCCCTAGCGCCCGCCAGCTGGGCCACAGCCACATGGGAACTGGTGCCCACCTACTGGCACCACCAGACTATGCTTCTAGACTCAGCCAAACTCCAACCCTCTACCTACTGCCCTTAGTTAACAGAATGGCTCCAAGATCCCAGAGCTCCAGCTCTCTGGCCAGGGATTCCATTCATCCGCAAGAGGGCAGGCTGGAGCATGGCAGGATGCCAGAGAGCTGCCAAAGCCTCCTAGAGAGACACCAGACCCACCTGCCAGGATTTCACCTTCCGGAGTGCTGCCCACTGGCTCCTGTGCCTAGGAGGCCTGTATCCAGCAACTGCTGAACTGGGAGACAATACACCAGCCCCTAACAGCCACTTCCTTATAAACTGGTGATTCTTCTAATAGAGGCACCTGCCAAAGTCCACTGTGCACGCCCGCATCCAAGGCCATCAACAGGTGATAGCCCTCCAGGATTTTTACTTTCTTTGTCACTTCTGCAAGAGATTTGAGCCAGAGGGCTTGAGGCTCACACTGGACAGGACAAAAAGTCTTGGAGGCCAAAGCGGCTAAAGATGAATCCTAGAACACCAGACCCCTTCTGAGATTCAGACTTCCTGCTGGTCCTGCTCCTACCCCACAAGGACAATCCTCGGGGCTGGGAAGGGATGCATCCTAGGCGCTTGGCCAGTACAGAGCAGATGGGACGGTCCCGTCTGCCCCTTGCTTCTTCTGTCACCATGCAGCTGATAAAATGTCCTCTGCCAAAGGCTCGAGTTCACGCCCAGGCCTCTGAGCAAGTCCCCTCCTCTCTCAAAGCCTCTGTTCTAGGAATCCAGGGCTCTCACGCCCTGTCTTGTGCGTTCTTGTCAGTTACCAGCACTCGGCCTCTGCAAATGAGAAACTGAAGTCATACACTAAAGACAGCAAGATGGGCACCCAATTTGCTACTTCATGCCTGCCATCCCAATACTCTGGAAGCTGAGGTAGAAGATCAGCCATGAGTTCAAGGCCAGCCTAGGCAACTTGGTGTGTTTCAGGCCAGCTTGATCTATATTACTGTGTTAGACATTGTCATTTAAAAAAAAGAGGGGGGGGGGATGGAGAAATGGCTCAGTGGTAAAGGGCACTTGCTGCTCTTCCAGAGGAGTCAAGTTTGGTTCCCACACCCATGTCAGGTGGCTCACAACCATCTGTAACTCTTGCTCTAGGAGATGTAATGTCTCTGAGCTCCAAGGGTGTCTGCATTCATGTATACACCTGGATGCAGACACATAGAAGCAAATATCCTCTGAATTGAAGTAGAGGCTGGGGAGATGGCTCGGTTTGCAAAGCGCTTGTTATTACACGCCTGAAGACCTGAGTTTGGCTCCTCAGCACCCATGTAAAAAGCTCGGTGCAGTGGTGGGCACCTGTGATCCCATACAAGATCCCTAGGGCTTGCTGACTAGCCTATCTAACAGAATGGGTAAGTTCCAGGTTCACTGAGAGATCCTGTCTCAACAAATAAAGTGAGACCATGAGGAGGCTCAGCGTGCCAAGGGTGCTCGCTGCCCGTGGTGATTTAAATGGGAATGACTCCCATAGGCTCATATAACCGAATGCTTGGTCAGCAAGGAGTTGAAATATTTGAGAAGAAATAGGAGGTGTGGCCTTGTCGGAATAGGGGTGGGCTGTTGGAGGAAGTGTGTCACTAGGGGGCTGGTTTTGAGGTTTCATTAAGCCCAAGCCAGCTGCAGTATTGACCTACGGCCCTGCCTGTGGATCTGGATGTGGAAATCTGCTTCTCCAGCACCATGTCTGCCTGAGGCCGCCATGCTCGCCACCATGATGATAAACTTCTGAGTCTGTGAGCAAGCCCCCAGTAAGATACTTCCTTTTATGGGAGTTGCTTAGTCATGAGTCTCTTCACAGCAATAGAACACTGACTAAGATACTGCCCAAAAATACCGGAACCACGCAATGGTGGAACTGACCACACAAAGTTGTCCTCTGACCTCTACAGATGTATGGCACATGTGCCCCGCTGCCATACACACATCATACATACACACATACTCAATGATCAGAAATGAAGTAAGTTAAAACGGTTTTAAAGATGAGGAAGCAATTGAAGAAAATAACTCTGGCCTACACACACACACACACACACACACACACACACGGCACCGAGGACTAGAGAGATCCAAGTGGCTTCTAGAGGAGGTGGTACTCACGCCAATCTAGAGCCTGAATGGGCTTGGGCAGGTTGGGAGGAGGGGCATGGCCGAAGGCCTGACAGGACAGCACAGTCCTGGGCTTCGGGGACACGAACCTTTTGCAGAGGGCCTCATGGACCAGCAACAGGGTTTATCTATGACTCCTCTGCGCCTGGTGAGCAGGCCCAACATGATGAAGCCTTGCAAGGAAGAAAGCAGATCAAGAGACCTGGATTCAGCTCATCTTACTGAGTCCACACCTAATGTAACAGATACCGCAACTGAACCTCCAACCCCAGGCTCTCGTCTCTCCGGAGGACCACCTCCTGAGGACCACCTCAGGCTCACCAGCCTCAGGCTCGCCAGCCTCAGGCTCGCCAGCCTCAATCCAGAGCCTCTATCTTAGACATAGACAGAGTAAAGACCAGAGGTGGAAAAGGATGCTCGAAAAGACATGCTTGGTGGAAGTTGTCTAGACTCAGCTCTCCTGGCTATAAGTCCAGAGCCCCATGCAGCTGAATCTGCCACAGGCACACTGTGGGAGGGGCTTCACTCAGACATCGGAGGACTTGAGTGAGGCTAAATCCCCAGGAGTGCACAACAGAGAGCTCAATCTCTCTACAGAGGCTCCTGCGACTCACAGACTCATATCCTGTCTGAACTGGTCCCTGTGAGTCCTCAGAGGTTCTGCCCCATCTGTTACTACAGAGATGTCTCTATGGGCATCCATGGAGTTCCAAAGACAAGGATCACATCTCCCTCATCTCTGGGCCCCTTCCCCAACACCCAGAGCACAGTTCCATATTCAGATGCCTGTACTAGGTCCTAGAAGGGCCCAAACTTCAGCCTGCATCAGGGACACCCAAAGGGCTCTTGACATTCAGGGTGCTGGGTCCCACCCAGTTTTTTTGTTTTTCTTTCTAATTCTATATAGACGAGTGTTTCGTCAGCATGTATGTTTAAGAGCTACTTCACCACTAGTGCCCTTAGAAGTCAGAAGTGTTTGTCAGATTCCCCTGGAACTGATGGTTGTGATGTGGGTGCTGGGAATTGAACCCTGGTCCTCTGGAAGAGCAGCCAGTTCTCTTAACTGCTGAGCCATCTTTCAAGCCCCCATACGATAAGGTTTTTGTTTCAGTAAAGCAGAAGTTAAGCCTGCCTAACAAAATCCCTAGAGATGTCAATTCTGCTGGACCAGAGAGACAGATCAATGGCACGTTATGGTGGGGATATGATAAGGAGACCCAGAGACTTGACAGTCTGTCACCACAGCAACAGCAGATGAAATGCCACCACCTCCAGGTAGCCTCCTCGACCCCGCCTCAATAGTCTGCACAGAAGCATGTACCTGTTCACACTTCACAGTCCTGTATCCCTGGTCCTTGCTGGAACTCGAGCCCAGGGCATTGTGCATGGGAGGAAGACCGCGTCCCTACCAAGACTTTTTCTCTTTTTAGTTGGTGTCCTTTTTTCTTTTTTAACCTCAAGTAATCTGGCAGTGGAATGGCGCAGATTCATCAGAATACCCTGCCCCTTCACGGTGAGCCTTGGACATAGATGTTCAATGAGCATCTAGCAGTGGAAGAATCTTACAAGGGGACACAGTGAACGGAAGTACCTGCCTGCATAAACCTCTGATCAAATGAAGGCATGCAGGAATACTGTCACCCTCTCGCTGTCCCCAGCAGTGTGGCCCAGCAGATTAAAGGAAGCTTTGAGATAAAGAGTAGGTGGGGCATCAGGGAAGGGAGGGGCTAAGAAAAGAGTAGTAACACCAGCAGAAGAGGAAACAGAGGTGACTTTTCAGAGCCCAGAGCCAAGCACTCGCTCTAAACCCCAGGCTTTGTGGAGAAAAAGCCTCTAAAGAAGAGCAAGGGAAAGCACACAAACTGCCCCAGGCAGAGGAGAGGCAGCGCTCACGGAGGCGGGAAGGGATGGAACCCCACAGGAGAAGCAAAGTTTAACCAGCTCTGAATACCATCCAGTCTAATAGGTTCTGATACACGGATTCTAGTCTCTGCCAGCTCCTGGTGAGAGTGGACCTCCCACGTGGCCAGCTGCTGAGGGTCTGGGCCCAGTCCAACTTCCCAGATTTGGCTTTTGCTCAGGAATTGTTCTCACCTCAGGCTATTCGGAGTAAGTCATCACAAGGCGCACCTTCTGGGGAGTCTGAACCCTCAGGTCCCCGGTGGCCAGCCTGAGGCCCTCCCCCATCCTCATGGAGGCCAGCATCCAAGCAACGCTCGCCTGAGTAAAGGACAGTCCCCAGCAGAGACCAACCTGAAAGTTGCACAGGGAAGCGACCCACGGAGCTGAGACGCCAGGGACACGTGTGCCCTTCCAGAAGGGGAACAGTGACAAGTCCGGGTTGGTGGGGGGGGGTCTTACCCAAGTGCTGGGACAATCCTGACCCCCCACGGTTGGCAGGGCGGAGTCCAGGACTCCCTGGGTGCCAGAGCAGCGACTGTTGGGGAGGCTGGAGCTCCGCAGCAGCGGAAGCGCCGGCTGTAGACAGAAGGCGGGAGCGGCCAGACAAGTTCCTGGGCCAATCTATGCCCTCCCTCCCATGCTTGGAGCGGGTGGGGCCAGCCAGGGCCGTGCGGTCAGCTGATTTCAGAGGTCCAGGCCCCGCATGGAAGATATTGGAGGTCAGGACCCCAACCGACAGTAGACATTTCAGCCCGGAAGTTGTCAAGCCCTGGTCACAGGACAGAGGTGGAAAAGTGGGCACCTGGTCGCTACTGGAAGCAAAAGCTGACTGCTACTTCTCAGCTTGCTAGTCTTAGTATGATCTGCTATTCAACCACACCTTTAATATGTGCCCAGTACTGCAGTGTGTGCTGGATGAGATACTACACAGGACTCCCAGTATACTTGTAGGATTATTGACTCGGGGAGGGAGGGTACAGAAAAATAGATGATTCAGAACTAGACAAAGGCAACAGCACCCACTGACCTCCTCACTCAGTGAGAGCCACTGTTAACAAAAAGGGGTGGCTTCCAGATAGACTAGAGCTGAGGATGCAGCCCCCAACCCTATCCTTCAACCTCCCCCCTCCCCCGCCCCGGGGGAGGGTTTGGTATTTACCTTACCCAATATATAGTATGAACTACATGCTACTGAACACACAAATAGGACTGGAGGGCCACGTAAAAGATGCCCACCAGTGTTCGTGTTTGAGACACTGGCTCATCTGTCAAACTCAGAAGGGATCAGATAACTCAATAGTGGTCCCTGAAAGAGGAGTTGAGGAGGTGGGGGACTTTGGCAGTCCAGTGCATTCTATAGGGAGGGGGGACCTGGAGGAGCTTGTCCCTCCAGACTTATGCCCAAAGAGTTCCTTGGGAACTTGGCCTGCCCCAGCCACTCTGGGGACAAAAGGATAGCTGTTTATGAACAAAGACCCACCTACTGAGGCTACCCACACTGGGTCCGAGAAGCCCTCCAGTAGGAGACCTCTGGTGACAACAAAGGTCTTCCTTTGGTCACTTGTATGACCTTGCTTAGCGCACACTAAGAATGAGACCTTCACAGTCAGAGCTGCAAGTGTCCACCCATGGGTTTGGCATCAGCCAGCCACAGACCAGCTCTGCCTCAGCTGGGAGCATTAAGGCCCAGCCTCAGCTCCTAGATACCTAGGTGTCTTCGACAGCAAATGACAAGCGAGACCATTTTCCAAGTGCAGATGAGACACATCCAGGGACACCAGGAGCCCTGTGGGACTGCCAGATCTTGCAGGGAAGGGGAATTCTCGCTCTGGCAGACTGCCATGAGTCTGCCATCAACCATGGCTTACTTTAGTGTGACACCAGAAACAAGTGGTGGAACCCTAGAGAAATTCAGATTGTCTTCTTTTCTTTCTTTTTTGTGAAGCTGGCCATGAATCCATGGCCTGATCCCACACTCTATCACACAGCTACATCCCAGCCCTCAGGACTATCTTGTTATTGTGTTTGTTCTAAGACAGCAGCCTCTGTGGGCCAGGACGGTTGTGAATTCCTGATCCTCCTGCCTCCACCTGCAAGCGCTAGGATTGCAGGCCCGCCTGTTTGCTATGGGGCTGCAGATTTAACGTAGGGCTCCGTGGATGCCAAGCAAGCACTGTACCAACCAAGTCACACAGTCAGCCCTCACACTGTCCCTTTTAGAAAGCGACCATATTGGCTGTGCTGTTTCGGAGTGGTAGGGTGTGCGTTCCTGTGTGAGTGGCCACCTTTCAGGTGGTGGAGCTTCCACCATGTGGAGGTTATCCTGGACCCTTGCCAATGGTAGGCTAGACTAAGGGGCCTTGCCTGGCACCTAGGGCTTTTCTTGATTTATAGCAGCAGCTCTCAACCTGTGGGTCACATGACCCTTGTACAGGGGTCACATATCAGTCATCCTGCATATCAGATATTTACATTATGATTCATAACAGTAACAAAATTATAGTTATGAAGTAGCCACAAAAATAATTTTGTGACTGGAGGTCACCACAACATGAGGACGTGTACTAAAGGGTTGTGGCAATAGGAAGGTTGAGAACCCCTGATCTATAGTTTAATTAGAAGTATGTTACTGAGCCAACAAGATCTTCCTTTAGGGGCTGGAGAGATGGCTCAGAGATTAAGAGCACTGGCTGCTTTTCCAGAGGTCCTGAGTTTAATTCCCAGCCACCACATGGTGGCTCACAACCATCTGTAATGATATCTGCTGCCTTCTTCCTAGCTGTAGGCATACAAACAGACAGAATACTGTATACATAATAAACAAATAATTAAAAAAAAAAGATCTTTGGGGGCTGGAGAGATGGCTCAGTGGTTAAGAGCATCGCCTGCTCTTCCAAAGGTCCTGAGTTCAATTCCCAGCAACCACATGGTGGCTCACAACCATCTGTAATGAGGTCTGGTGCCCTCTTCTGGCCTGGAGACATACACGCAAACAGAATATTGTATACATAATAAATAAATAAATAAATATTTAAAAAAAAAGATCTTTCTTTGAATAAAGACACCTGCCACCAAAGCGGATGACCTCACTTCAGTTCCTGGGACCGGGACCCCCATGGTGGAAGAGAACCAGTTTCCACCTCTTCTGTCTCCTCCACACACATGTTGAGGCATTCACATATTCCCACCTACAGACACAGACAAATAAGAAGGAACCAGAGAGATAGCTCGGTGGAGAGAGTACTCACTGCTCTTTAGAGAACCTGCACCCAAGCCGAGACTCACTGCCTCCGGAACTTCAGCTCCAGGGATATCTGATGTCTCTGGCTTCTGAGGATGCAGGTGCTCGTATCACATACCCACACACAGACATATGCACAGACATACGATTTTAAAATGAAATATGTCTTTGGGGACGGTGAGACGACTCTGAGGATAATGGTGCAAGTCTGTCACCAAGTCTGGTAACCTGAGTTTGATCCCTGAAACCTGAGGGCGTGTCTGCCAGTGTCCTACAGGGAATCGGACCACGCAGAGAGATGAGAATGCAAACCCGGTACAGACTGACTTCATCAAACCGGATCAGGCTTTGGAGAGTCTAACGCCAGGTGGTCCCTTGTCAGCCTATTTCAAACACAGTACCCTTTGGGGAACGGCTTCTAAGCAACAATCAATCCGATTCCAGGTGTACAATAAAGCTTCAGGGGTGACTCCACAGGGACTCTTTTACACAGTACACGTGACCAGGAGGGTAGGTTCTATAGCTAGAAGGCCTAGAACCTAGTGTGGTCTCTGACGACAGCATAGAGCTCAACAGGCCATAAAATACTTGTGACATCTCCCCCTAAGGATGGGTAACAGTCTAGGGAGGGAAGAGTCTGGAATAACCATTTTGGGAAATTTGGGTGAGGTCTGCCTCTATAGTAAAAGGGGGTGAGGTCTGCCTCCACTGATAGCAAAAAGGTCACCAGGTAGCTAACAAAATCCACTCACAGCCTTCTGGGCAGAAAAAAAGTATTTTATCTCCTCCATTGAGAAGAGGCCCCTGCCGGGTAGTGGTGACACACACCTTTAATTCCAGCACTTGGGAAGCAGAGGTAGGCGGATCTCTGTGAGTTTGAAACCAGCCTGGTGTATAAGAGCTCGTTCCAGGACAGGCTCCAAAGCTACAGAGGAACCCTGTCTCGAAAAACCAAAAACAAAAAAGAAGGAGGAGGAGGAGGAGGAAGGAGAAGAAAGAAGAAGGAAGAAGAAAGAAGAAGGAGGAGGAGGAGGAGGAGGAGGAAGAGGAAGAGGAAGAAGAAGAAGAAGAAGAAGAAGAAGAAGAAGAAGAAGAAGAAGAAGAAGAAGAAGAAGAAAAGAAGAAGAAGTAGTCCCTGTGTATTTAACATTCCTGGTTTTCCTTAAAGCTTCTCTGTGTCTACAAGGACCTCTGTGTCCCCAACTGCAGAGACAGTCTCCTGAATAGCCAGGTCTACAGGTCTGAGCTGCCAGATCCAGCTTCGTTCTTCTCTGTAGTGTGTTCATACAATTCCTTGCTTTATCAACTTAAGCATTGCGTTTAGGCTGCTGCCCCACGATCAGTAATGAACTAGTCCACACCCCACAGTAGTCTCTTCTCCCTCCTGTCTGGGTACCTCAGTGTGGGCAGGGGAGGGAGGAGCGATACAAATGCACGCTTTCCCACAACTCTGTCATCTACAGACCACCGTGCATGACCTCCACACACTTAAAAAAATGAAGGATGGGGGCTGGAGAGATGGCTCAGTGGTTAAGAGCATTGCCTGTTCTTCCAAAGGTCCTGAGTTCAATTCCCAGCAAACACATGGTGGCTCACAACCATCTGTAATGAGGTCTGGTGCCCTCTTCTGGCCTGCAGGCATACGTGTAGGCAGAATATTGTATACATAATAAATAAATAATTTTTAAAAAAATGAAAGGTGTCTAGACCCTTGCTTTCCCCCAGCTCTTCTCTCTCCCCCTTTTATCTCTTCCTTGGTTTGAATTGTCAGATTATCAAAGTAATTGACATGGGGTTCAGTCCTGTAATCAAATTAGGCCTTCAAAACATTGATAGATTGATTCTATCAAACAGTGTGGCCTCATTACAGGCTATGGGGAATATTGGTGACTTCAGCTCCATGCGGTTCCCGTTTCCTGTCCTTTTCTTTCCCTTCCTACAGACCTGCTTGCTTTCCCAACAGTTTCTGTCTCCTTTTCGGCTTCCTCGCACCGCTCTCCTGGGCTTATCCTCACTAGGTTAGAACCGGTCTGGACCAACCTGTTGACACCTCTGTGCTGAACACCAGGCTTTCCTCTGACTTCCCCAGCTCAGATGGCTGACCTCATTCCCTTATTTCCTCCTCAGAGCCTCTATCCTGTGATCAGCTCTAACCTGGCTGGCATAGGTCCTCAGCACCACTCACACAAGACCCCACCTCCACCTAAGGCTGCGGGTGGGCGGGGGGGGGGGGGGCGCGTTGCACAGGTCTCTCTGATGTTAGGATGCAGCACAAGACTTGGCTGGACCAAATTTTTGCGCATTCCACTTCTATTCCGAGAGATTCTAAAATCTGTATTATATCATTTATTTTGGATGTTTGTGTTTGCATGTGAACAGGTGCCACAGGGTGTGTGTGGAAGCCAGAGGACACCTTTCAGGACTCAGCTCCCTTCTTCCACCGAGTGGATCCCAGTGATCGAAGGAGGTTGTCAGACCTGATGACAAGTGTCTTGGAAGTTTCTTTAAAAAGTTTGATTACAGCCGGGTGGTGGTGGCGCACGCCTTTAATCCCAGCACTTGGGAGGCAGAGGCAGGTGGATCTCTGTGAGTTCGAGGCCAGCCTGGTCTACAAGAGCTAGTGCCAGGACAGGCTCCAAAACTGCAGAGAAACCCTGTCTCGAAAAACCAAAAAAAAAAAAAAAAAAAGTTTGATTACAGCCATGCAGTGATTAAAAGTGTCTGCAAAAGGTTTAAAAAAAAAAAAAACCAACAGCAAACAAATAAACAATAATAACAACAACAACAAAAGCAAAACAAAAGAAAAGAATTAAACTAACCGGGTGTGGCGCAAGAGACTGCCGCCAAGCCAGAAGATCTGGGCTTGATTCTAAAACCCACAGAGGAGAGAGAGTGCTGACTGAAACTTGTCCTCTGGCCCTTCATGAACACTGCTTGCATGGACTCCCCCTAAACAAAACAAAACAACAACAAAAAAGTAATAAAACGCTGTAGCTTTGGAGCCTGTTCTGGAACTAGCTCTTATAGACCAGGCTGGCTTCGAACTCACAGAGATCCACCTGCCGCTGCCTCCCGAGTGCTGGGATTAATAAAGGTGCCTGGACTCTCCGACATCCCTCTCCCAACTCCATATCTTCTCTTTCTCTTGCTTGCCCTACCTTTCTTTTAATCTATCAAGTTTCATTAGTATTGCCCACGTGTACATGAGTATGTGCACACACACAGAGTGCACACACAGTATGTGCACACGCACAGTGCACACATACCCTAGGTTCCGGGGGAGACAGGTGGAGAGCGATAGAAAAGTGTAGCTGATGCCCTCTTCTGACTCCTTGTATGTACAGGTTCAGGGTGGGAGCACATACACACAAATAAAGAAATCAAAGCAGACAAAAATGGGGGCAGGAGGAGGAGAAGAGAAGGTGGTGGCGGCGGCGGTGGCAGCAGCAGTGGCAGCAGCAGGAGGCAGCATGGTGATGCATGCCTTTAATCCCAGCACCTGGGACAGACACAGTGGCAGGGTTTCAGTTTGTGGCCCTGACCAAGGAGAATGTAGACCAAACTTGCAAACAGGGATTGTGGCCCATACTTACCCTAGATCCTGAAGCAAGTCCCAGTGAGCCTCCTAACCCTGACCCTTAGAACTGGCATTGCAGGCATGCACAGGACGCCTGGCATGTTAGGTGACAGTCCTGGGATACGACTCTGGTCGTCATGATGTACAGTCAGGGTCTCAACTGCTGAGCCATCTCTGCAGCCCCCTTGGATACTTCACCTCCATACTTCTCTCTCTACTTACATTTCTTCATCGGGGAACGAACCCACAGTTCTCAGGTCACCCATGGGGGCTGGAGAGCTCCAGGGTTTCTGCGAACCTTCTGAAACTAGGTGAGAATTTTGGAAGGGAGCTCTGTATGCCTATCAGATTTCAAGATAACCTCTGCCAACAGTACTAAATTATTCTCATGCGCAAGTATTCCCCCTGAGAGCTGGACATTAGACCCCATGTCATAGACGAGGGTGTGGAGCTCAAAGAGACTAAATATTTTGCCCAACGCCACCCAGCTTACACATTAACAGCCGTCACCGCAACCCGAGCTGTCTGATCTCAGAGTTCCACACAGACCCTGTGCTCTAAAGCCCCCCAAAAGGCAAAGGGTCCTGTTCTAGACCACCTGGGCTATCTGGGTCCCGTTTGACCAACTGTAAAAAGACAAAATGTGACTTCTTGCTCCACCTACCTCTCTGGGCTATGGAAAAACAGCTGGGGCCAGGGACAGATAGACTCTGGTGCCTTGGTGTGGCCCCAACATTTGTAAAGTAAAGGAGGAAGATCACTGAAAATCCAAGGCCAGCCTGATCTACGTAGAAAGTTCCAAGCAAGCCAGAGCTATGTAATGAGACCCTAACTCAACAATGGAAGATAAGACAGAGGGGGTGAAGGGAGCAGAGGAGAATGGGAAGGCTCCACACACAGCCAAATGCAGCACAGGAAGCCACTGGGAAACAAAAGAGGAAGGGCCTAGATATCGCCTCACCTCCCTGACACCGCTACCAGCTTCACAGGAGATGGGGACATTAGGCCAATCAGGAAAAGGGTTGCTCCCAGCGGCCCTGTGCTGAGAGACCTGGGGACACCCAGCCAGGTGCAGGAGATGACCTCGGCACATCATGGGACCCAAGGGTGGCAGTGCTGTAGAAGAACAGGTCTTGCGGGGACTGGAGAGATGGCTCAGAGGTTAAGAGCATTGCCTGCTCTTCCAAAGGTCCTGAGTTCAATTCCCAGCAACCACGTGGTGGCTCACAACCATCTGTAATGAGATCTGGTGCCCTCTTCTGGCCCGCAGACATACACACAGACAGAATATTGTAAACATAATAAATAAATAAAATATTTATAATTAAAAAAAAAACAGGTCTTGGGGTGGCAGAGACAGAGAAAGCCAGGGGCAGCATGGAGAAGGCAGAGGCTGCCCCTTGGGGAGAGGCAACCTGTTTACACCCGGGACCACCCAGCTCTCCCCCATAGACCATCATTTTCCCATGTCCCTTGGCTTCCTCCAATCATGTTGTGAAGCCTGGTGGCCTCTGAAGGCTTGGCCTGCCATGTTCCTTCCTGCCTGGAGCCCTGGGTAACTTAGATCACTCTGACCACCCTCACGATGGCTTCCTCAGCCAAGCAGCCCCTCCCTCTCAGCCTTACCCACAGACATCACCTCTGCCTCCCCTGCTCAGACTCACTCAGCTCGCTCCTCAGCTCCTGCAAGGAGTGACCCTGCTCTCCACAGCGTCCTCAGGGCCACAGCAAGTGTCCGGTAGGTGCTCCGGTTTATGGGTGAACAGGGGAATAAGAAGAGCCTTCCTGCACAGCGCAGTAGCCTTGAGCCACCTGTGGCTACTTAGACTCAGAAAGAAAAGTCAAAGCATTCAAAAGACAGCTGCTGAGTTCTCAGAAGTCACAGGTGGTCAGTCGGGGCTACTGTAGAGGAAAACACGGGCTGAGAAATGTTATCATTTCAGAAGGTTCTAGAGCAGTGGTTCTCAACCTTCCTAATGCTGAGACCCTCATGTGGTGACTCCAACCATGAAATTGTTTTCGCTACTGCTTCATAACCGTATTTTGCTACTGTTATGAATTGTAATGCAAATATCTGTGTTTCCCGATGGTCTTTGGCGACCTCTGTGAGTGCCTGTGACCCACAGGTTGAGAACCACTTCCCTGGGGAAAGTGGATGAGGGCTTGTGGAGCAATGGGCACAGCATGGGCCAGGTCCTATCATGTGAAATGTGATGTGTATCTGAGGAAAATAGGGGGTACAGCACCCCTTCTTTGTACCAGCCTGTTGGTTGTCAGAATATGCCACTATAGGCGAGAAAGGATGTAGGAACAAGAAACTTCCCCCAGAGACCAGCAGGTACCGTTCATCCCTATCAGAGTCAAAGGAGTCTGGAGCGATATCCCAGTGGGTAGCGCAAGTATATACAAGCATAAGGACCTGTGTTTGAATCCATAGCAAAATGTCAGTGTGGTCACGCATACCTGTAGCCCCAGCTCTGAGGAGATGATAGGGGAGGCTCCCTGGGGCCTCACTGGCTTGCTAGCCTAGCCCACTTGGCAAAAACCAGGCCACTGAGAGACCCTGTACCACACAGAAAAACAAAGTGAATGGTACCAGAGCAACAACAGCCATGGTTGTCCTCGGGGCACCACCTTCCTGTACACATATGTGCACCTGCATACACCTAACGTACACACACACATACAAATACATACATACACACACACTCACACACGCATACACTCACATAAACACACATATATACACACACACCACACACACACATACACACACTCACACATACACACACCATACTCACACACACATACATACACACACATACACACACATATATACAGACACATACACACACCACACTCACACACATATACACACACATATATACACACCACACTCACACACACATACACACACATATACAAATATATCCATACACACACTCACACACGCACGCATACACTTACATACACACACATATATACACACACACCACACACACACTCACATGAAGCAAAGGCTGATCCAAAGGGGGAAATGTCTTACCCAAGGTCACAAGAATGACACCAGAACCCAGGTCTCCTGATTGCCAGTGTATGGAGTCAGTTTCCTCCTCCCCCTCCAGACTGGCACACACAGCCCCCCAGGCAGGCCTTGGTGTTCACACTAGCAGCTCTCATCTCCTATTTACCCCCCACAGCAGCCCCCAGCATCTGACCCTTAGAAATGTAGACATCCCAAGGAGAATAGCTGCTTATAAGCATTTGCTAATTACACGTATGGATGTCAATTAATTCATTCTGCTAATTAGTCACTCGATGAGCACCACGCACCAAAGAACTGTAAAACACAGGCATATGGTGAGAGAGGGGGATGGCTGCGTGCTCATGCAGCATGCAAGGACCGGGAGGGTGCGGGTGGTCCCAGTCCCCCCACTCCCAGATGAGCGGCTTAATGGCTAGGGGAGCCCTGCCGCTGCCGCTGCCATAAAGCGTAATTACAGCTTTCCCCTAATAGTGCTGGGAAAACGCGTGCGCACTCAGCCATGTGCAGACAAGCGCCCAGGCGTGCCCACGCAGCTCTGTTTACACATCTCCACCCTCGGTGCACACAAACATAGCACACACACACCCATAAGCACCGTGCGAATACACATACACTCAATACATATGTGGACCTGTGGGACCACAGTGACGTCCTAGCCCAGGGCCACCCTAGCAGAGGCTGCAGGATGGCCATTCTTTCGCTGCACTTCCTGCCCTCTCTAGGATCAGCATGGACGTGTACAGCACTTCATCTCATGTACACACAACTCCACCGAGAGCGACTGCCATTGCTTTACAGATGAGAAATCAGACTCAGGGAATCTAAAACAGTCGCCCGAGGCCACACAGCAAGGAAGGCTGAGCTGGGACTGACTCTCTTTGTATCCGTGACCAAATACTGCAGCCAGGAAAAGAGGGCTCCATCTGCTTACAATTGGGGGTTTTGGGGAAGAATACATGCTTCGGGAGAGGAATGGCTTGTCACACGCTTTGTCCCTCGGGGATGGGAAAAAAGCAAGCACAAGTAAGAAAGCATTGGTAAGAGAAACACAGTTGAAATTCTCTTTACATTTTTTTAAATCACACGTATCTGTTTTGTGGAGCTAGGGGTATGTGGGGCTAGGCCGGAGGCAGGACAACTTATGGCTGATTCTTGTCCTCTACCACGTGGTTCCCAGGGATCAAACTCAGGCCATCAAGCTTGGCAGAAGGACTTTTCCAGGTCGAGCCATTTTGTGAGCCCATTCAGCTGGGATTCTAACTAGCAAGGCATTGGGAAAGAAATGTTCCAGCAGGCTTCACTCTGAGTCAGCTCTGACTTACCCCTAAACCAGCTCACATGAGTCAGGCCCAAGATACACTGACTGGCACAGAGGAGCCCAGCAGAGCATGAGCCCAGGCTTACATGTACGTTCCTAAAGCAACCCAGAGCCATGCAGGTGGGCAGGTGCTACCAATGGGTACTCCTACAGCAGTCAGATGTGGTTCAGTGCTGGAGTGAGCACAGAGGCACCATCCTAAGGCCACCTTGGACACTGGCTGCACAGGGAGCCCAGAACCTTCTCATTCGGGCAGGTTCATGCTGTGGAAGCAGCAGTGGGTGTTAGAACATCACAACTTGGCCCAGGCATCTCCTTAAATGAGAATGACAGCAAAGGGTACAGGGAGGACCCCCTTTTTCTTGAGCTGGAGGAAGAAGCACCTTATCTTTGAGCACAAAAGGAAATTTTGTGGGGGAGGTCACTGAATGAGCCCAGGAGCCGGAGGCATCTCAGAGGGCAGTCTGAAACGACCGGTCCAGGCAACTCAACAGTGAGCAAACATGACTATGATCGTGGCTAAGGAGCAAGATCACAAAGACTGGGCTGGAGAGATGGCTCAGAGGTTAAGAGCATTGTCTGCTCTTCCAAAGGTCCTGAGTTCAATTCCCAGCAATCACATGGTTGCTCACAACCATCTGGAATGGGGTCTGGTGCCCTCTTCTGGCCGCAGGCATACACACAGGCAGAATATTGTATACATAATAAATAAATAAATAAATATTTTTTAAAAAAAGATCACAAAGACTTAGCTTTCTCCGTGTTTGGATTTCTTTGTCTTATAATCACATAAAATCAACATCAATAGTGACATTTGTCCCTAAGGAAAAAAATCGGTGCTGGGCTCCCCCAGCCTCCACCCTCGGGTCCCACATTTCTTCGGTTGGATGATTTCTCCAGCCTGCACGTGGGGTCCCGCTGGGCCTCACCTCCCCAGAACGACAGCTAGCCACACAACATGGTGCTCTCCAGTCCTCCCATGTCTCCCGGTCTTAACATCTAGATCCAGGATGTCCTAAACACTCTCTGCTCATAGTCAAAGGTCAACACTGCCTTGGCAGCATGGAAACTCCTTTACTTGGCATCAGCATGCTCCAGGAAGAACCAGAAAAAAGGTAATCTCCATTGCTTGAAGATTATATATAAAGATTATAGATTTATATATAAAGACTTTATACATACATAGAGAGAAATAGATAGATGATAGATAGATAGATAGATAGATAGATAGATAGATAGATAGATAGATGATAGATAGATAGATAGATAGATAGATAGATAGATAGATAGATAGATAGATAGATTGTTTTACTTCCCTTTCGGACTTGACCTTTTGAGGCAAGGTCTCTCTATTATAAAGCCCTGACTATACTGGAACTTGCTCTGTAAACCAGGCTGTTCTGAACTCAGAGATCTGCCTTCTTTTGTCTCTAGGGGACTGGGATTAAAGGTGTACACCACCATACCTGGCTAATTTATATAAATTTTAAAGCTCTTTTGAAGAGTTGGGGAAATGGCTTAGTGAATAGGAGGACAAACTACACAAGTACTCAGCCGGGCATGGTGGTGGCGCACACCTTTAATCTCAGCACTTGGGAGGCAGAGGCAGGCAGATCTCTGGGAATTTGAGGCCAGCCTAGTCTACAGAGTTCCAGGACAGCCAGGGCTGTTATGCAGAGAAACCTTGTCTTCAAAAAGAAAAGAAGAGAGAGAGAGAGAGAGCGGGAGCGAGAGAGAGAACAGGAAGAAGAGGGAGGAGGGGAAAAAACAGGAAGGAGGGAGGGATACCCTTGGGAGGGGTTGGGTGTAGCTTGACAACACTTCACTAGCATGCTGAGTTCAAGCCCCAGTACTGGGGGAAGGGAGGAGTGGAGAAAAGGAAGGGGGAGAAAAAAGGGAGGGAGAGATTAAGACCCTTTGAGGCACATGGAGGTGTCAGGGGACAAGTTTCAAGAACCTATCCATATTCCACACGGTAATAATGAGGGGACTTGGTGTTTTCGAGACAAGGTCTCACCATGTTGCCCAGGCTAGCCTACTTTCCATCTTTCCAACCCCCTTCAACATAGTGCTGGAATTGCACTTGAAGAAGGGTACCTGTGGGAGCAGCAGGCAAGCGGGCCACACTTTTTCTAGAGGTAGTCTAGGATAGCGTGCTAAGAACCAACCCTGTGGATTGATCAGCACAACCACAGACTTTCTGGGTAAGACTGGACCAGTCATCTCCATCCCTAGTTCCCCATCCTGCTGGTGCTGGGGGATGAAAACAGGCCCTACCTCATGGTGCCAGCCTGAAGACTGGAGGGTGCATGGCGGCACTGGTAAGCAGTAACATACGCCACAGGTCAACAGCGGGAAGCATAAACCCAGCTGGCAGAGTCCTGAGGAATAGAGGGAGTATGCCCGCAGAGGCACTGAGGCATGGTGAAGAGATTCGTACTGATCTTGTTTCATTTTGAAACAGGGTCTTACCTTGCCGCCACCCAGAATGACCTTGAACTGGTGGCCTCACAGGGATCCTCCCAGCTTCCCAAGCAACTGGAACTACAGAATGTATACCGCGGCTAGCTCGATAAGAAAGGATGTGTGTATGCGTGTGCGTGCCATGGCATGCAGTGTGGAGGTCAGAAAACACCTGTGGAGCCTCTCCCTCCGCCTTCTTATGTGGGTCGCAGGGATTGAAGTCAAGTTGCCAGGTCTGCAAGGTAAGGGCCTGCTGAGTCTTCCCAGCCAGTCCCCTGGAGCATTGGTTTCCTAAAGCAGGCTAGGCTAAGTTCAAGTGTTTGTTAGGCTTGTTAAACACATGTTTGATTTAGGATGTTGTCAAGATCAACCTTGGCTGAGCAACATCATAGGTCAGGTAAAAGTTTAGGAAAAAATAGCTGGGACTTGGAAGGTAGAAGTGGTCTATAAAGTGAGGTTCAGGCCAGCCCAGGGGCCACGTTAGGGAAAAATCAGGGGTACTGGAGAAAGGACTGTGGTGTGATTGAGCAGGGATCCACCTATGTCTCCCTACCTTTCTGCCTGTCCTTATTTCAGTAGCTGAGGACAAGGGTACAGCTAGGGTCAAGAAGTCGGCCTTTGGGGCTAGAGACATGGCTCAGAGATTAAGAGCATTGCCTCAGTTTCTAGCCCACACCTGATGGGTTCCATTCCAGTTCCAGAGGATCTGACTCCCTCTTCTGGCCTCCAGACACAAATTTGGTACACAGACATCCATGCAGACAAAACACACTCATACACATACATAAACAGTAAAATTTAGCTGGGTATGGTGGTGTATGTCTGTATGCCTTTAATTCCAACACGGGGAGGCAGAAAGGAAGGAAGGAAGGAAGGAAGGAAGGAAGGAAGGAAGGAAGGAAGGAAGGAAGGAAGGAAGGAAGGAAGGAAGGAAGGCATCCTTTCAGATCCTTCTAGAAAGTAAGTCAGGGGGCTAAAGCTAAGCTGCTCCGGAATTCAGGCAGAAGCGACATCACTGCCGTTGGTTTCAGCCACATGACGGGTGGTGATGGAAACCCGCTTAAACACTTGTCAACCACGCACAGATCTGGATATGAAGATCCGATTCTGTCTTTCATTTCCCAATCCTCCTCTCTGCTTTTTAAATTGTCCTCCCTTCCTTTACAGTTTTCATTTAGTTACTTTGTGTCCATGTAGACATGCATGCGGGCCATGGGGTAGATATGAAGGTCAGGTGACTAGTGGGAGTAGATGCTCTACTTTACTGCGTGGGTCTCAGGACTTGAACTCTTGCTCATCATTCCTGGCTGCAGGTTCTTTTACTCACTGATCCATCTCACTGGCCCTTCCTTGTTAACTGTCAGGATTCTCCTGATCTTTGCTAGTCCCTTTTGAGTAAGGATCCATTGTTTAGGGAGGACTACATTGTTTTGTTTGATGCTACGTTGAATTCCCCAAGGTCTTAAATACTTAGATACCTTGCCGCTCTGGTTGCTTTTATGAATGTCATTCTTCCATCTTCAATTTAATTTCTAATTGAATGCTGCTGAAGTCCAACATCAGCAGTTATCTGGAGACCAACTACAATAGTTCTCTCAAGTCTGGCATTAGCACCAACAGTTACCTCCAGGTCTGCCAATAGGATCGTTCTTGTCTCCATAGCTCAGCGCCTAAGACGACAGTCTGATCCCCTTCAACACATTTCATACACATCCCGTCTCTTCGCTTGTTCAGCCATAGGTTTCTCAAGTCTTCTGCACCCTTGTTTCTCATTTCCCCCCAAATGAAATGCGACAGTTGTTGTTCAGAGCTCAGGATACTGAGGCAGAATATCAAGCTCAAAGCTAGCCTGGGCTACAGAGCAATACCCTATTTAAGCAAATACATATGCAAACAGAGTTCAGTTCTGCACTCAAGGGTTTGTTCTGGGGACAAGGCAGCCAGGGTCCTTATGCATAATGGCTGGGGGTGACCTAGGCAATAAACAAGGAACTCTTAGCTGCCTCCTCCAACGACAGCCCTTGCCACTAACATGATGGGAGCTGAGCAGGCTGTGGGCTTCTCTGGACCAGCCTTGCTAAGGAGGTGTAGCAGCCAGCAGAGATAAACTATCACATCTGCAGAGGCTGGGAGGTAAGAGAGCCCAGCAGAACAGGGTGCAATATGAAAGAATGCAAGAGTGGGTGCGGCACTGGAGAACAGACTGCCTTGCACGCATGGATTTAAGTTCTTTGAGAAGGGGCATGACTAAAAAGGACCTGGCCCACCTTGCTCCCATCCCCACTCATCCCACCCGCTCACGGAAGTTTTGCCAAGGTTCTGCTCTTTTGGGGAAGTGGGTAGACATGATGAGGCTCTGAATTCATTGGGGAACAGAAAGAAGACAGCAGGTACAGACATGTAGTAGACCTCAAGCAGGCCCTGCCTCCTCTCCCATTTCTGACTTAGTTGAAAGCGTTCTCTGAAGTTCCCCAACCCACAGCCAAGGCTTGCAGGGCCCTCCCCTCTGCCAGAGGGGCTCTGGGAGACATCTTCAGCTGCTGAAGCCCAATGCCACTCCACTGAGTTCAGGGAGGAGTGGAAACAGCATGGTACAGCTGAGCACACAGCGTTCCCTTTTGCCCTGACACTTTATCGTACCTAGGGGCCTAGACAATTCACTCCATGCCCCAGCTAGTACCAGTTCCTAAGGAAGCTGAGCTGCCCATGGCACCTTGTGATACAGCCCTTAGCTCTGCATCCACAGACCACACCTGGAGTCTTAGCCCTGCACCCACAGACCTCACCTGCAGTCTTCCCTGCACCCACAGACCTCACCTGCAGTTTTCCCTGCACCCACAGACCTCACCTGCAGCCTTAGCCCTACACTCACAGACCTCACCTGCAGCCCTGTGCCCTGCACCCACAGACCTCACCTGCAGCCCTGTGCCCTGCACCCACAGACCTCACCTGCAGCCCTGTGCCCTGCACCCACAGACCTCACCTGGAGCCTGAGCCCTGCACCCACAGACCTCACCTGCAGCCCTGTGCCCTGCACCCACAGACCTCACCTGGAGCCTGAGCCCTGCACCCACAGACCTCACCTGCAGCCCTGTGCCCTGCACCCACAGACCTCACGTGGAGCCTGAGCCCTGCACCCACAGACCTCACCTGCAGCCTTAGCCCTGCACCCACAGACCTCACCTGCAGCCCTGTGCCCTGCACCCACAGACCTCACCTGGAGCCTGAGCCCTGCACCCACAGACCTCACCTGCAGCCCTGTGCCCTGCACCCACAGAACTCACCTGGAGCCTGAGCCCTGCACCCACAGACCTCACCTACACCTACAGCTCTCATTACTATGAACAGGACTTTGCTCTCCTCATTCTGTCAGAGGAAGTACTTGGTATTTTGCTAGTTTGTCCGTGCCAGAAGATCATGCTGCAGTCTAATCCCGGCACCAATATTGTGAGGCACTAATAGAGTAGCATTTTAATCAAGGATGCTGTCTCAAGGTAGGCCTTGGGCCTGCAAGATAGCCCAGTAGGTAAAGATGCTTGCCATGTAAGCCTGACAACTGAGTTCGATCCCCAAGACCCACAGAGTCTCGTGTAAAGTGTTCTCTGACCTTCGCATGTGTGTACCACACACACGCTCACATGCACAATAAATAAATGCAATTTTAAAAAATAAAGGTCTGCTTTGGGGAAGTGATTGGATTAGAAAAGTGCAGCAGAATGGAGCCGATGATTGAATCCTGATGGCTTTAGAAGAGACCAGAACACACACACACACACACACACACACACACGCACACACCAGTCTCTTACCACATGATGCCTTGCATCTTGGGACATTGCCAGGAGAAAAGCCACCACCAGATGTGGCCCATGACAGTAAACCAGAACTTCAAACCAAAATAAACCCCTTCTCTTCTCACCTCACCCAGTCTGTGGCATTGGGTTGTTGGCAACAGAAAACAGATTGAGACAACTCTCAAGAGGCCTGAGTTAGTCATCCCATCGTCCCCTCCCAGGCATGAGTCAGTGGAAGGGTGTCTTCAGCATTCGTAGTGAAGGGCCACATCTTGATAAGCACCTCCGAGGTGACAGGCCTGGGCTCTGGAAGAAGGGCAGCAAAGGACAGGTATGAAAAAGAGAGAGCGCCAGTTGGAAGGGACAGCAGTCATGGGAGACTGGGTGGGTTTCCTGGAGAGAAAGCATACTCTCTATGCAGAAAG
Organism: Microtus pennsylvanicus; assembly: GCF_037038515.1. NCBI lineage: Eukaryota > Metazoa > Chordata > Mammalia > Rodentia > Cricetidae > Microtus > Microtus pennsylvanicus. Next base: position 42,802,008 of record NC_134591.1, read on the forward strand.
CAGAGCTCTGGCTTGTCAGCAGAGAGAGCAGAGGGTGCAGGTGAGGCCTGTGGGTGCAGATGAGCACCCGGAAGGCAGAGGCAGATGGATCACCAGCTTGGTCTACAGAGCAAGCTACAGGACAGCCAAGGCTGTTACACAAAGAAACCCTGTCTTAGAGGCAGGAGGGAAGCTACAGGTGAGCCGCGATGCAGGGTGGTGACACAGACCCTTAATCCCAACACTCTGGAGGCAGAGGCAGGTGTATCTCTGGGTTAGAGGCCAGCCTGGTCTACAGAACCAGTTCCAGGACATGCAAACCTACAAGGAGAAACCCTGTCTTGAAAAACTATACAAGAAAACAAAAACAAGCTACAGGGGAGATCTCTGGGTACAGGGCTAAGACCTGCAGGGGAGGCCTATGGGTGCAGGCTGCTGTCTCTGTGCTTCTGTCCTGTGCACCGTCAGTTCAATTGCCCAGGAGGTCTGCCCTAGTGGCTAGGGCTCTTGACACAGTAGAGTTTCAAAAGCACTGTCACTAAACTCCACAGAGCCTTACCTCAGAGCCTTATAAGCCAATCGTCATCACCATTTTAAAATGGAAAACAGTCCAATGGCCATTTCTTGAAGGTAGCTGGGATGGGATTTGAACCTAGATGAGTCTGAAAGAAAGGGCCTTATCTGTTGCAACAAGCCACAGAAATCCAACCAAGGAAGCTAACCAGAAGGGGCAGGCTCACAGACTGAAGCTCAGAAGTATGAGATGTGAGTAAGGGTCATTGGAGGCAGAATGCAGGGTAGGGGCAGCGGTCCTCTGCAGCCCCCAGATATTGAAGGATCTGGTGGAAGGGAGCTGAGAGAAAGGCGGGGTGGTTTGCAGGCTGCAGGGCGAGGGCTCCCCCTCCCCCTCTTCAGCGAATCGCCCGCCCAGGCTTTGCAAGTCACCCCTCCCTAGAAGCACAGACCGCACCCCTCAGACACCCCCCTTGCCAGCCCAGCCTCCCTCCCGGAGCGGCCGGAAGCCGCAGTCGCTCTGCAGACACCCCCTGGTGGAAACAGCTCATTACGGGATGGAGAAAATGTGCTAGAACATTAGCTTAATAAATCAAACGCTCCCGCAGCAGCCTGCCGCCGCCGCTCGGCTAGGCGGGGCCGCGGCGCCCACGCCCGCTGGGCCGGGTGGCAGGGGTAGGCGCCCGTCGCAGTTCCCTCCTGCCTGGCGAAGCGAGGCGGGCACCCCCCACCCCACCTCCACCCTCCTGTCCCAATCCTATCTAGGTCTCAGGCTCGTTGGTTCGACTCGAGACACTAGGCTGTGACTAGATCCCGGTCTCCAGGAACCTCATCCCTCCAGCGAGGGATCTTCAGCTCTCCAGTGAAGCAAAGCAGACCCTCGACTGGGGGGCAACCAAGGGCCTGTGCCCTCTCTAATTCTCCACAACCTGTGAGATGCACGCTGCCCTCCCTTATTTAAGAATGATGATCCTGACAGCCTGTGGTTACTTCCAGTCTGGCCTCCCCTCTGCGCTCCAGAACCAGCTGTAACCACACATACACACACAGTCACAGACAGACAGACAGACAGACACACCCCCCACACACACACTTGCACTCATAGAGGGTTTTTTACCTGAAGAAAGACCTGCTGGAGGCTCTGTGGCTTGGCAGGACCTGTAGACAGGCTCACCTCACCCAGCGCCCAGTGGAATTGACATATGTGGGCAGGAAGTTGCTCTGGGTCCAGAACCCTCTGGGTTTCTGCCCTGGTTGGGCAGGGTACCACTGCTGAACATGAACCCTCCCAGCATCTGCTCCCACCTTCTGGAGAGTTGGCCTAGATGGTCTTTATCTTCCAGTCCTGGCTTCTGTTCTAGCACACTGGGCACCTGGGGAGCAGACCTCTGAGCTCCACTGCCTCAGTTTCCCCCTGTGTACAAAGCTTGGCCTCAAGATCCTCGAAGGCTCTGCTTGCCTCTGTGCCCCTCTCACCCACCTAGGCAGGGAGGGGTGAAGCTGCCAGAGCTCCCTGAACAGGGAGAGCCAGTCTTCAGAGCCATTCCACCAGCTCTCTGGGGGTAGAGGGAGGGAGAGGAAAAAATTCAATTACCAGACCTTCTATTTGTCAACTCCTCCCTCCCCATTGACTTAATTTTCTTCAGCCAGACCTAAAGTTAGAGGAGGCATGAGTGAGCCTGCAGGCCTGGAGAGGGAAGGGGGGAGAAGGGAGGGAAAAAGGAGGGAGGGAGGAGGGAGGGAAGAGGCCCCAAACAGATGTGAGGATGGGCCCATTGGACACACCAAGTCAGGAAGCCTCTGATGGGGCAAGAAAACAGCAAACTTAGTAGGTGTGCAGGTGTTCTCTGGGTCCCCAGCGCTATCAAGGGACACAGAGCATCTCCTCCAAGGACCTTTTCTGAACCTCAGACTGGGTTAGGAACACTTTAGTTCCCCAAACACCATGCTGACACCGCTCTGTTAGCTTTCACTCTATTCCTCTCTCTTTCTCTCTGTGTGTGTGTGTGTGTGTGTGTGTGTGTGTGTGTGTGTACATGATGTGAGTGTTGCATTGTTTTAGATTTTTATTTCTTTTTTACTCATATGTCTGGGTTTGGGTGAATGTATGCCACATGTATGGGGGTGCCCTCACATGCCAGAAGGGGCATTGGAGCCCCTGGAGCTGGAGTTATAAGTAGTTGTGAACCACGTGATATGGGTGGAGGTAACTGAACTGAAGTTCTCTGGGAGAGTAACGCATGCTCTTAACCACTGAGCCATCTCTTCAGTCACATGACAAGGGTGTTTGCATGCTGGTGTGCCCAGGCCGCAGCGCAGAGGTCAGAAGACAACTTTCACAAATTTGTTCTCTCCACATTGTTGAGGCAGACTCTCCTGTTTCTGCCGCTCCGTGTACACCAGACTGGCAGGCCTGCAAGCATCTCCCATTCTGATGTGAGAGTATTTGAGTTACAGATGTGTACCACCACATCAGGCGGCTGTGAACTCCAGGGACTCAGCTGAAGTGTTCAGGATTCAGTAGCGATGAACTGTCTGTCTCACTGCTTCGTTCACTGTTTTTTAGAGACAAGGGTCTCGCTCTGTAGCTCAGGCTGTTCTGAAACTGTGTAGTCCAAGATGGCCTCATGACAATCATCCTGCCTCAGCCTCCAAAGTGCTGGGATTATAAGTGTGCTGTCAACATACCTGGCTTTTTTTTCTCCTTTTGGAGTCCCACTCTGTGACCCAGGCTGGCTTCAAATTTAGGGCAACCTTTCTGTTTACCCTCTGGAGGACTGAGTCTGCAGGTATAAGCCACCACGTCTGACAACTTTCACTCTGTCATCCATCATGTATCTGTGGTACATCTAGAACTTTCCAATGTAGGTACTGGGAATTTAGTAGAAAATGGCAAAGAGTTATCTGTCAGCAAAGACTGAGAGCGTAAACCCGTGGACTAAGCACCGCTGTGTAACAAGCAGCCCACACCTTCCTACTTTGTTTTGTAATTCTTCTCCATGTAAGCACCTAAGGGAGGAGGCTGAACTGGGCAGGTCTAACAGAAGGCCCCCTTGTACTGCAATCAAACAACTGCCAGATATGGTCAGCAGGGGACTTCAGGAGCCAGGTAATGCTAAGCACCTTGCCCTTTGACTTAGCCTGGGACTTCTTCCTGTACCTTCTCTGCACTCCTCACAGCATGGTGGCTTCAAGACAGTCTGCTTAAGTGACATCTGGTTTCTACCACAGTGAACTCTCCATAACCGCAGAAGCACCAGCAGCTGGGCATGGTGGGGCAGGCCTGTAATTCCAGAAGGAATCTGAGGCAGGAGGTGCCTGAGTTCAAGGCCAGCCTGGTCTATACAGCAAAACCCTATCTAAAACAATGAACAGAGTGGCTGAAAAAATGGCTCAGTGGTTCAGGTTCCTGGCTGCTCTTTCAGAGGTCCTGAGTTAAATCCCCAGCTCACAACCATCTGTAACGGGATATAATTCCCTCTTCTGGTATGCCAGAAGGCAGGTCATTCATCTACATAAAATAATATTTAAAAAGAAAAACACAATGAAGAGAAAGTAAAGAATGACAGTCTCACTATACATGCCAGGCTGTCCTGGAATTCACAGTGATCCTCCTGCCTCATCCTCCCCCGGGCTGAGATTAAAGGAATGTACCACCACACCTGGCTACAAATGGTCCCTCTTGATCTCTGATTTCTCTGCTTTCCATACAGCTTTCCTGAGTTCCTCCCTGTGGCTTCCAATGTCTAAATGACTCGGGTTACATGTATTGCTAAGATGTCACAGTACAGTGAAGGAAACAAACTAGACTACTCAGAGTAGAGTTACCCCAAAAGCAAGAGATACTACCCACAAGCCCCCCGCCCCCCACCCTCACATCACCCCTCCACTCCCCACAGCCTCTGCATGTGCCCATTTTCCTGGCTAAAGGAAACTTGGCTGTCTGGAAACTTCGATGCTGTTTCAGGAAGTGCCCACCCACCTTCTCAGGAGGGAAAGGGCCTGAGGCCGGCTGAGTAGCCTGAGGAGCCTGGACTGGGTTCAGAAGCTTGGGAGAACTGCTAAACTCTATAGAGAACATCTTGGACAAAGGGGGGAGCTGGGAGGATGAGGTAAGAAGGAGAGAAGAAGTAAGGGAGGAGGTGAGGTGTGTAGAGGGACGAGGCACAGGCATGAGCATCTGCCTAGACAGAGATGTCTAATGTTCAAGTTACAGGTGTCTCTCCCTAGTGTCCCCAAATCCTGAAGAAAAAAAACAGGGGGTGCATTTGCCAGACCTCAGCCCTTCAAGCCAAACTGACCTTGCCCAGGTGTCCTCAGTGGCTGAGTGGCCATGCTGTTGCATTGACCAATGACCTAAGAAACACAGTGGTGGCTCACGCCTTTAATCCCAGCATGTAGGAGGCAGAGGCAGACAGATCTCTGTGAGTTCAAGACCAGCCTTGTGTACAGAATGAGTTTCAGGACAGCCAGGACTGTTTCACAGAGAAACCTTGCCTTGAAATACGGATGGAAGGAAGGAAGGAAGGAAGGAAGGAAGGGGGGAGGAGGAAGGAGGGAGGGAGGAAGAGAGGAAGGAAAGAGGGAGGGAAGGAAGGAGGGAGGAAGGAAGGAAGGAAGGAAGAAGGAAGAGAGGAAGAAAGAGAGGAAGAGAGGAAGGAAGGAAGGAGGGAGGGAGGGAGGAAGGAAGGAAGGAAGGAAGGGAGGAAGGAAGAGAGGAAGGAAAGAAGGAAGGAAGGGAGGGAGGGAGGGAGGGAGGGAGGGAGGAAGGAAAGAAGGAAGGAAGGGAGGGAGGGAGGGAGGGAGAAAGGAAGGAAAAAGGGAGGGAGGGAGGGAGGGAAGAAGGAAGGAAGGAAGAGAGGAAGGAAGGAGGAAGGAAGGAAGGGAGGAAGGAAGAAGGGAGAGAGGGAGGGAGGGAGGGAGGGAGGGAGGGAGGGAGGGAGGAAGGGAGGGAAGGAAGAAGGGAGGAAGACAGTGATGTGTCAGCATTCAATACCCACCATTGTGACCAAATCCCAACTCTGAATGCTACTGAGTACGGTCAAGTGTGTGGGGAGCTGTGTACTCTCAGGCACTGCTAGTGGCTCAGTAGAAAGTAACTATATTTAGTGAAATAACCGAGCAGGGGCCATGAAGATGGCTCAGCAGGTAAAAGTGCTAATTGCCCAAAGACCTAAGTTAGATCCCTGGAATCCACATAAAAAGCCAAATGGGGCTGGAGAGATGGCTCATCTGTTAAAAGCACTGACTGCTCTTCCAGAGGACCTGGGTTCAATTCCTAGCAGCCACATGGCAGCTCACAACTGTCTGTTTAGGATCCAACACCCTCACACAGACATACATCAGGCAAAAAAAACACCAATACCAACCTTACACAGCAAGACAGAAGAAGCAATTCAGGGGCTCACCTCAAGAGTCAAGTCAACAGGCCAGGAAGTGGTGGCACTTAGGAGGTAGTGACAGGCAGATCTCTGTGAGTTCGAGGCCAGTCTGGTCTACAGAGAGAGTTCCAGGACAGGCTCCAAAGCTACACAGAGAAGTCCTGTCTCGAATAACCAAAAAAAGAAAAAAAGTCAAGTCACCTGGGGTCCTATGGCGCACAGCAGCAAAAACAAGAGAGAAGAGAGACCCTCCTCAACACAGTGGAAAGCAAGAACAGAGCAAGAACAGACTTAAATATTGTCCCCCGATCTCCATGTGTGTATTATGCCACGTGTACATGCACACACACATTAACTAATGGAGCAGATTTGGGATCTCCCAGGACACTTCCTGCAGGACATCAGGGGACATGGATCAGGGGCTCTGCCACAGACTCCTTGGGGAGGCAGAAGTTGGGAAGGCCATCACCACCAGGATGATGGGTGGGGAGAGCCCACAGTCCAAGACCTCCACACTCATTCTAAGCTTCAGCAAGGACTCTTCCAGGGGAGAGTGTAAACAGCTGCAGAAGACCTTCAGCACCCAAACACCAGTCCCCAAGTTCCCTGTTTATGCATCCTTAAGAGCATAAACAGAATCCAATGGAGCAGGGCTTCTGGGATGAGGAGACTCAGGGGAGGAAAGCAAAGGACAGAAACAAGATCCAGTAAGCATGAGGTATTTCCTGTGAGCCGAACCTGTGTTTGGAGCCTCTTATCTGCTCAGCTCACCTCTGGAATATCCCATAAGGAAGGTACTGTTCACGGGAAGCATCAGGTGAGGAACTGGGGCTGGAAGAATCATTATTACCCAGGAGCGCACAGCTGAGGAAATAGGTGGAGGTGCCAGATTTTTTTCTTTGTCTTTTTGTTTCTTTCTTTTTTTGTTTTGTTTTGTTATCAGACTGGGTCTCTCCATGTAACCCTGGCTGTCCTGGATCTCATTACATAGATCAGACTGGCTCAGAACTCAGAGATCCACCAGCCTCTGGCTGAGTGCTGAGATCACCACCATGCCTGGCTCCCTTCTCGCTTCTAAGCTTGCACCAACATGCACCACCTCAGATTAAGTCCTGGCTTTGACTGCCCTGGATCTTCCCACTACCCACAATGCCTTCTCTCTGCAGGATGGGACCCATGCCCTAGGCAGACCCTCTTCTCTCCAGGAGCCCCTTGGGGGAGAGGGGAGGCTCCAGATGGCACAGGGTGAGGGAACCAACAAGGACTTAGGAACAGGTCACATGGTTTAAGTTTTGGCTCTGACTTTCATCAGTTATACTTTCTTTCACTTGGAACTCAAAAAACAAAAACAAAAAATTCCTGTAGATTTTTCAGAATAAGGACATAAGAACTATTATACATGTAGGAATTTTTTTCTCTTTCTTTTAAAAAATTGAAGGATTTTAAATTCTTTTAGAAAAAGGACTGAGGGTTGTGGCTCAGAAAAGAGGGCTAGCTTAGCATGCGAAAGGCCACGGGTTCAGTTCCATCAGTGGGGGAGTGGATACAATGTGCATGTGCGGATCTTAACTTCAGCAGGTGAAATGAATTCTGGCAAACAACTTGGCCATTTTGACAGCCCTTCCCCTGTCGGAACAAGTCTCTCCAACTGCAAAATGGGATAATATCCACCTTCCACAGAGAAAACTAACGTGAGACAAAAGCACGGAGAGCAAGCAGTAGTGTTACATTAATGAGTTGTATTAACAAGCAGCTTGGGCACTTCTTCAACACAAACTGAGCACCTGCCTTGTGTCCAGGTGTGTGAGCTGCAAGAGACCCAAAGGCTGAGAGAGATGTGGGGTTGCCAGTGTGAGTTCTGATACCATGTTGGAATGGTATCATGGTCAAAAAGGAGAAAACAAGCCTGGCTTTGAAGGTCAACACGGCTTCCTGGAAGTGACTTTTGAGTGACACCTTGTAAAACCCAACAGGTGAGTGCAGACAGGACAGCAGGTAGCTAGGTGTGGCTCTGCGGGGTTTGGAACACTCTGAGTTCAGCCTGAGGAAACTATACCGGGGGTAGAGGCACACACCTGTAATCCTAGCACTCAGGAAATGGAGAAGGGGACTACCACGGGTCTGCAGAGCAAGCCCCAGGCAAGCTCTGTGAGACTCTGCCTTGTCAAGGAAAGGAAGTTAAACCAATCAGCACGGCGGTGCACACCTTTAATCCCAGCACTCAGGAGGACAAAGGCTGGCAGAGGTCTGAGTTCAAGGCCAGCCTGGTCTACAGAGCGAGTTCCAGGACAGCTAGGGCTACACAGAGAAACCCTGTTTCAAAAAAACAAACAAGCTATATATTCATATTTTATACATATGCCCTACTGCAGAGACCACTACTGGCATGGCTACAATGGAAGTCATGATTCCTGACTGAGGATTCCTTGCTCCAGCCATGACCACTGCAGGCAGCTTGCACCAGCTTTGGAAAAGACATTACTCCAAGCAAAACAAGTACCCTTCTCATCCAGTAGCTATTGTCACTTAGAAGGCCTGAGAGCCCTGTTATGCCGGGCTGTGGTTGTAGAATTACAGTCATAGGTGGGCCATGTCCCTTTTCTTTCTTTCTTCCTTTTTTTTGTTTTTGTTTTTGTTTTTGCTTTTCAAGACAGGGTTTTCCTGTGTAACAGTCCTAGCTGTCCTGGAACTAGCTCTTGTAGACCAGGCTGGCCTGGAGCTCACAGAGATTCACCTGCCTCTGCCTCCCGAGTGCTGAGATTAAAGGCGTGCGCCACCACTGCCTGGCGCCACATCCCTTTTCCTTTTCTCAAGCTATTTTCTCAACCTTGGTAGACAAGCCCAGAAGGCTTCTTTTCTGTGTATTATGCCTTGATGTTAAAGCAAGTCCAATAAGAGGCTTCTTTAGTATAGCCTTTTATTGTCCGTGTGGAGTAGGCTGAGCTGCTTACACAAAGAACTGAAGAAGCTCCTTGGTTTTGACCCCAGGCATGTCCAGTACAGTGAGAAAGCAACTGGAGAGTTCCAGAGGGTGGGTAGATCAGAAACTATGGAGAGCTGAGACTACACAGGGCGAGAGAGGCAACCTAGAGCTACAAGCCTTGGTTCTGCTAGAGTTTCTGAGAGGCAAAGTCCCAACTCCCAAAGCAAGGGAGCTGTAACTCTAGCTTCCGTGTGTTGGACTGCTGACTTGCAAAGCCTAGAACAGGAAGCCTGAGACCTGAGCATCACAGTTACGGTCTCTAGCTTTGAAAGCTTGGGGCAATAAGCATCTAGTTTTCAGAACCCAGAATTGTAAGCCTCTGGCTTTGAAAGCCCACGGCTGGCTATGATTTGATCATATCAGTAGAACGTGTGTGTGTGTGTGTGTGTGTGTGTGTGTGTGTGTGTGTGTGTGTGTGTGTAGAGAGAGAGAGAGAATCTGAACCTATAGGTAGAGGAGAGAGAGAGAGAGAGAGAGAGAGAGAGAGAGAGAGAGAGAGAGAGAGAGAGAGTCTGAACCTATAGTTAGAGTTTCGAGACTTCAGATGTGAAAAGCATGGAATCATGATCCTCTAGTTCCCAGGACTTAGCAGGTGTGCTCAACCTACAGCCCAGAACTTCATGCATCTCAAAACAGCTGTGTATGGCACTCAACACATTTGCGGATAACCATGTCACACTGTGATAGCAGAAGGCGTGGACCTCCTTGGCTGAGCTATAAGGTCTGGACTCTCACGAGCCCAAGCTGCCGATGCTAAACCCTTGCATAGTCAGCTTTTCCCTCTGAAGCCAAAAGACCTTCAGGTTAGACCCTGTGCTGCGTACCTGTCATCCCAAGGAGGCAGAGGCAGGCGAATCACCCTAAGTTTGAGGCCAGCCTGATCTACCTAGTAAGCTCCTACACAGTCTGAGCTCCTGGGGGAGAAAAGAATCTCACTGCAAAAAGGGGAGGGGGAAGATCCTCAACCAATTATCTGTGATCCACTCCATGGTCCACCTTATACACACACACTCTCTCTGTCTCTCTCTCTGTCTCTGTCTCTGTCTCTCTCTCTCTCTCTCTCTCTTCATCTTACATTTCAGCCAGTCTTATTTCCACACCATCCTTTTACTTCACTGTATGAGGCCTTTCCCCTCAAAATTCAGCACATCACATCCTTCAGGAAGCATTTCCTGACTCAGTCTAGGTGAGGGTTCTGAGGGTCCTTAAGAACCTATTCTGACACTAGGTGTAGTGGACGCCTTTATCCCAGCACTTGGGAGGCAGAGGCAGGTGGATCTCTGAGTTCGAGTTCGCCAGCCTGGTCTACAAAGTAAGTTCCAGGACAGCCAGGGCTGTTACACAGAGAAGCCCTATCTCGAAAAACCAAAACCGGGAAAAAAAATCTGCCTGGTATACTGATCCACAACTTTAAGCCCAGCACCTGGTAGGCACAAACACACAGATCTGAGTTCAAGACCAGACTGATCTCTATAGCAAGTTCTAAACCAGTCAGGGCTATATAATGAGATACTGCCAATAATATAAAATAATAATTGATAGAAATAATCATTCTATCAATTGTTATGGGGTCACCACGCTGGCTATCCCTTTCAGCTACCTGTGACTCTGCAGGGAACGGTTGGAAGTGCTCTTAAGTATCACCAAGGTCTGGGATCCCACCAGAGCCAAGCCAACAGGACAGTCTCTAGAATAGCATGCATGTGTCAGAGAGGAACCCAAGAAGAAGCTGGAGATGGGGGGTGATGTTGAGGCTGGGCAGGGTGTACAGGAAGGCTCTAAGAAACCAGTTCAGAGCCCCAAGGAGACCAGCAGGGGCAGGTGGCTGAGAGGATGGAGAGAAGAGAAATTTGGAGATACTTTTAAGGGGAGAAAGGAAAGCAGGAGAGCAGAGCGAAGAGTCAAGTTGACTCCAGGCAGCTCCCCAGCCTCCAGGAAAAGAGAGAGGCGGCTAGCAAGCATTTCGGACACCAGTTACCTTGGACACAAATAACCCTCAGGGACCCTGGCCACGTTAGCACGAGCTGCAGCCTCTTGACAGCAGCCTCGGCAGCAGCCAGTGCACAGCCCCCCTCCCTTCCCCAGGGGCTGACTTGACGCTCTGTTGGCTGTGAGCCCACTGCTCCCTCCCGCAGTCAGCTCTGCGCCAGCCAGGGGAGGAAAAGGGAGGGGCGGGATGGGAGCCCAGCAGGGAAGAAGGGAGGGCGGAAGAGAGGAAGCCAGTCCGGTGGACCCCAACACCAACCGAGGAGCAAGGGTATAAGAGAGGGTGTGGCAGACAAAAAAGGAGGAGCCTAGTTGTGTCACCTAGGGGTGTAGGAAGGAGAGGAGATGCCTTTTTTTATAACTCCATACCCCCCCTTCCATTTTGCAGATCTGGACACTGAGACCTAGAACCCAGGGTTTTGCAAATGCACACCTTTCTGTCCGTCCTTTCTCCCATCCGGGAGCAGTCACTTCCACCCTGGTCTGGCTGTCTGTAGCTCAGGTCTGTGGCAGAATTGGCCTGCTCCCCAAACCTATGTTCCTGCCTGTATGATACAGGGAGAAACGACAAAACAGGGACGTCAGTTCTCCGCTGGCTGAACAAGTGAAAATTCTCCTGAGTTCTCACTTGTAAAATGAGAATTAGAGAGCTCAGTGGTGGGTGGCACTCACTGTTAATCCCAGCACTCAGGGAAGCAAAGGCAGGTGCGTCTCTGTGAGTTCGAAGTCAGCCTCCTCTATAGCCAGGGCAACACAGAGAAGAAACCCCGTCTTGAGAAAAAAAAGAGGCGAGAGAGAGAGAGAGAGAGAGGCTGACTTGAGAGTTGGTGCCTCTAAGGAGAAGCCATCCTCAAGGATGGCCCCAAAGACACCGGTCATGAGTGAAAACAAGCCCAAGAGCAAAGGATCCCCTCTCTAGAGGGTTAGTTTCAGTAACTACAGGACCAAAAGACTTGACTAGGGAAAAGCTGTAGGATGCACCCAAGTTTCAAACTCTAGAGCAGAAATATAAACCCTCCTACCCCATCCTCCAGCCTTTAGAACTGTCCCTTGGAGGTCGTCCTCCAGCTTGTCACCAGCCTGCCAAGGGTCTAGGCAGTCCAGCCGTGCTTGTTAGGCCTCTTAACACCCTTCAGCAGATGCCCTGGTCCAAGTACCAGATCCCTACCCTCCACATCCTCTCCGCCCCTCCTGCACACCCTCAGCGGCCTCTAGGGGGCAGTGTTGCCCCGAACTTGGCGGCCCGCCGCCACTTCCCCCGCCCTGGCGAGCGCCGGGAGGACGCTAAGGTTCTGGGAATACTAGATGCCCCCGGCACACGTCGCCCCCCGCCGCCGGCCCAGCCCCGGGGCTCCCGCGCTGCGCAGCCCGCTCGGTGCGGACTTGCTGCTGGCTCCCACCCCTCCCTGCACAAGGCACTTCGCGGGAAAAGGCTGGGTTTTGCCTTTTTTTTTTTTTTTTACTTCAAAGATTGGGGCAAAATACTGGGTTCAGAATACACGCACCGACCTATTCGCCTGTGCTCAGAGGGGGAAAATAAGAGAGGCGAGGGGGCTTGTTCTACCCAAGAACCTGTCAACTGCTTCCCCGTCACCCCTTTTTCCTCTGCCACCCCTTCCAGCGTCCTACAAGCATCCATCCCGCACCTCCTCTCCCAGAGCATCGCCAGGGAGCCCCAACCCCAGAAGGACGTGCCCTGGGGCTGCTGTCTCCGACGGGATCTGGCCCCAAAGCTAGGCTCGCATATGCGCAGCTGGCCAGGCTCGGGTCCGGACGCAGCCATCTTTCGGGGTGCGTTTCGGGGAACGACTCCCGCTGCGAATGACCCCATCGCCCGACTCTGAGCCGTGAAGTCAGGCTGGAGCGATGCTTCTGGGGGGTTGGAAACGGAGGGAAAGCCCCATTCGAGTTCCGGCCAACGGTTTAATGGGAGGCGGGGGATGTAAAAGCCCCGAACCCACAAAGCAGACTTTTTAAAAATTCTAATTGAAACCATCTCGAAGTAAGGGCCGTCAGGAGCGGGCCAGCTCCCCGCCCTCCGTCCCATCCCCCTCCCCTGCTCCCCCGAGTCCGATGAAGTCATGATAACTAGACTGCAAAAAGAAAAAAAGTGGGGATGGTCTGGGGGGCACGGGGGTACCCGGCTGGGGCCCCGCACGGACAGTTTGGATACTATGGTTACGCGATCCGACCCAAACAGCGAAGGCGGACAACAATAGCGGCCGCCAGAGGAGGAAATTCCTTCCGGGGTGGACGGCGCGGGGGGAGGGGCGCCTGGCTGGAACGCCGAGGCGGCGGCTCGGCCAATCAGCGCGCGGCCGCCGGCGGTTTCAAGGTGCCCCGCGCCAGCCCCCCCCCCCCCCCCCCGCGCGCTCCGCTCGGGCGCTGGAATTGCTGAGACGTTTCCCTGCACGCGCCCGGGTAACACTGCGGGGGCTGCTGCCCAGGCCGACACCCCCTGCGCTCCCCGCACCCCTCCCGGAGCCCACCACCCGGGCTCGACTGAGCGTTCCACTGCACGAGTTGCTTGCACTCGAAGGAGGTGGGGGGGGAAAATCCCTGCCAGTCACCCCTTTCTGTGGGGTTGGTTCCTGCACAAGCCTGTTTTCTATTTTAAAGCATGTCTCAAGAAGAAAAAAAGAGAGAGAGGGAGAGAAAGGAGAGAGAGAAGGTCCACCCCGGCCTCAGCAAGCCTGGGAGGACCTGGTGCCTGCCTCCCTGATCTCAGGGGTTGTTATGTAATAAGTTGGGTTATTGATGTTGAAGGTCTTGCCCGGGCATCAGAGAAGCAGGAGGCCAAGGGCAAAGCTGCCGTGGAGAACCCACCAGCACCATCAAATTTAAATTATCTACCTAGTAATAGACAACCAGGGGCTTCCCCCACCTGGCACCTGGATTTTTATGTGGTAACTAGTGAGGTGACTGCCTCTCCCACCATCACCCCTCAAGGAGTCTGGAGTCTGTGGCCAGGTCATACTCCTTGGGAAGACCAGGACTAGCTACCAAGCCAGCAACACTTCAAGTTCCCATCCTGCCTGCGCCCCCCACCCCCAAACATGCTATACTCGGCGCTGCGAGCCTTAGATTCTCATCGGTCCCTTTTCTTTTTTAAGCTCCTGACCAGGCTTTTGCTTTCTGATGGCTCCTGGGCACAGAACACCACTTCCCCGGGAGCACATGCTTTTTTATTCATTGCATGCATATAGGTTTGCTTCTCTGGAAGGATCCAGCGTTCAAAATCTTTCTCTCCCCTTCTCTCCACAGATAATGGGGATAGCCCTAATTCTCCAGTTCCCCGTGCGTCTTTTTATAAATAAATAATGAGATTTTTATTAATTATGCACGTACGGTATCTGCACGCAGATTGCTATGTCTCTTGATGCTTAATAATAATAATAATAATACAAGAAACACTCCACACTGTGCCTGGGTGTTTCCCCCCTGCAAGCAAACAAAAACTTCAAGGGGCCATATGTCCCCGAAGGGGGGGGAGAGAGAGGCAGAAGTTGGGGAGTGTGCGTGACATGAAGGGATTAGAGGGGCTTCCTTGCAGGTTTTCAGGGCAGCTGAAGACAGATTTCAAGTTGCCTGCTTCTCTTTCTGTAATTGAACTGCAGGTCTGAATATTCACCGAGGTTCTCTGGGGCATCTGTGTGCTGCTAGGCAGGCGGGATGGGCAGCTGTTGCAGTAAACAGGAAACCGGCAAGAAGGGAGTTGGCGGAAGCCCAGTCCCTGTCTCATTTCGTGCCCCTCCTCAGAGCCCCTGACCCTGAGGCTCTCAAAACACACTTAGCTCCTGAACTCTTCAGCATCCATGTTCCCGCCATGGGCACAAAATAAGGACTGGACAAACTTTGCACACTGAATGCATGGATCGTGACGACAGGCTGTTGAGAAGGGGCCAGAGCTAGCTAGGTCTTAGGTACCAAGCAGGGGAGGTACAGGAACTGGATCTACTCCCTGGACAATGGGGTTGGGGGGTGGGGGTCCCTGAAGTTGTCTGACCCGGGAAGTGACAGCAGGCTGAACCGTTAAAAGGCTGAGACCAGACAGAAGAGTACAGAGCAGAGGCAGTATGGCCAGGGAGATGTGAACACAAAGGACTATCATCTACCTCTGAGATTACCTAGTGGCTGGAGCCAGAGGTAAGCTTCTGCTCCAAACATTCTAGTTGAGTCTTTGGTGGCAGCAGATGTGTCTGTGTTGGAGGGGGTGGGGGATGGGAGGTGGGGGGGGTGTTGAGAGTGTTTCTCTTTGTAGTCCCTGCTGTCCTGGAACTCACTCTACAGACCAGGCTGGCCTTGAACTCACAGATCTCTGCCCACCCCTGATTCTCAGGGTGTTAGGATTGAGGCATGTGCCACCACCACTTGGCTGAGTTCTGAATTTTATTTTTATTTATTTATTTATTTTTGCTTTCAAAGCCCTGGCTGTCCTGGAACTTGCTCTGTAGACCAGGCTGGCTCTGCCTGCTTCTGCCTCCCTAGTGCAAGGATTAAAGGGGTGTGCTACCATCCTTTTGAAAAGAAGGACCTAAGGATACAAAGAAGAGATTGGGACCCTAGACCTTCACCAGCCAGGCAGTGGTGGTGCACGTCTTTAATCCCAGCACTGGGGAGGCAGTGGCTGGTGGATCTCTGTGAATTCGAGGCCAACCTGGTCTACAAAGTGAGTTCCAGGACAGCCAGGACTGTTACATAGAGAAACTCTGTCTGGGGAGGGGGACGGATGGACAAACAACAAACAAACAAACAAAACTAAACCTCTACCTCAAACTGATCTTCTCTTCTTTTCTTCTTCTTCTTCTTCTTCTTCTTCTTCTTCTTCTTCTTCTTCTTCTTCTTCTTCTTCTTCTACTTTTTCTTCCCTCTTCCCTCTTCCTCCTCCTCCTCCTCCTCCCCTCCTCCTCCTCCTCCTTCTTCTTCCAGGGCTGGGCATCCAGAGGGAAGGGCTCCCATGATAGACAAGCCCTCTACCACTGACCCCTAAGACCCTGAATTATTTTAATTCCACTCATGTGTTTGTTTATGTGTTGTAGGTCAGAGGACAAGTTTCAAGAGATGGTTTTCTCCTTCTACCACCTGTATTCCAGGTAGAGCTGTCAGTCTTTTGGCAGCAAGGACCTTTGGCTGCTGAGCCATCTTAGACCCCTATTCCTGGAAATCATAATAAACAAACAAACAAGTGGTAGACACATAAAATCACTCGTGCAATCATTTACCCTGTGAGGACTGGGGGGAGGTATGGGCCCGCCAGGAGTCCCACAGGTTAGGAATGGATCTAGGGCTTCAGCAACATGACAACACTTGGCAAAGTTCCTTCTGCAGAAGGGTGCCATGGGTTTGTCTCTTACACACAGCAGTGAGGCTGAGCTGGCACTCCTGCCTGCCTCACAGAGGGGACAGTCTGCTAAGCCAGCCTAGCACAGACCAAGCTTTGCGACAAAGCTGAACCGAACTGGTGTTGCCCAAGCTCATATGTGCACATGCACACACATTTTGTGTGCGTATGAAGTTGTAGATGCCATTTCTCTTGCCTGTGAGATGTCTGTATATCACGGCAGAGTTCAAACTTAAGAATAAAATTGCACTGGCTGTGGTTACCGCAAAGCGATCAAGCTGGGTCTTGTTGGCGAAACCCTGGCATCTGCTGTGTAATTTGGGGAGCACTTAGTCTCCCCTCCGTGCGCGAGTGGGGGTGGCCGTCTGCCTTCTCTCTTTGTATCCTTCTAATTAAAAAGAACCGGGATCCCTCTCCACGTGTGTTCTAGAGCATCTCCTCAGCAGGGAGAGGCAAGGGCTGCACACGCTAGAGGCTCTCAGAGTTTGAGGAGACAGTTCAGGAATCTGACATGCTCTCACCTGTCAGAGGAGTCATGCCCTAATGGGTGACCCTGGGCAAGGCCCTCCATCTGCCCACAAACCATCTGGGTGGGGGAAACTGGGTGGAGACCACTGATCCTCCCTGTTCTGGGATTCTAAGTACCCATGACTGTGAGCTGCTTTCCCTGTGGTCTGTTGAGGTGGTGCCTCTGTTGCATACAGCCATCATGCCTGTCTTCCAGTTGTGGGCCAACACTCGAAAAAGCAAGCCACCTCTAAACCACAAAGGTTCCTAAATGAAGCCCACTCGAGAGCTGATAAACACTGTTTCTCATTAATACACACAGGAAAACACATATCACAAACTGCTCTGAGAGATCAGATGGCCCAGCTTGCATGAGATTCACGTAGACCCTCTTCTTCATCCCCTGCTCTTGTGTGTCCACCGGGTTGGAACACTGTGACAGAGAGCTCATTACCACAGTAGATCCTAATTGTTGTGTGTGACGGGGAGCTCATTACCACACTAGATCCTAACTGTTCTGTCTACCGAGAAGTCCCGAAAATAATTCCATCATGTTCTGAAATTGAACTCCTGGTGTTCTCAATAGACCTGCTCATCTCCCTTTGTTCGGGTGTCCTGGCTCCAAAAATTGGCACTCCAAGCTAGAAGCTTGGGTAATTCATTTCCTGTTCAACCTGCAACTAGTCCAAGTCCTGAAATCCTGCCCTTACGCTGTCTTCCCAGTCAGTTCCCACCTCGACTGTACAGTCTTATCCCGTCACCTGTTAGTTACAGCAGCCTCTTGACTACCTGGTGTGGCTGCCTACCTGAGCCCTCCTAAGTTTGTCTCCCTAAGCCTTTCTATGAACACAGCAATACTTTTAATAAGCCATGACCCAAGCTGTGCACATAACTTGAGTCTGAATTCCTTAGCCTTTCTATGAACACAGCAATACTTTTAATAAGCCATGACCCAAGCTGTGCACATAACTTGAGTCTGAATTCCTTAGCGCTTACACAGGCATTTGCACACATACACACATATGCATATATGTTCACACACAGGAACTGTGCACTACTCCCCATTCCATACTTCCACACCAACTACAGCAGACAGAGACAAAGGCATTGCCATGAACTGGAGATCAGCCTGGGTTCCACAGTCAGTATACGCTATAGAGGAGGAGGAGGAAGGGGTGGGGGGTCACCACATTTGTTAAGATGGTAATATGGCAGGAGAAAGGAGGTGGCTTGCAGTCCCAATTGCAGGAAATGGATTGTTGTCCCCTAATTAATTTGTTCCTTTGTTCCTCTGAGTCTTTGTATATGTTGTGTCTACCTACGACAGCCAGCCCCTGCCACTAAAGGAAAAGATGAAGAAGATAAAGAGCCTACATTTGAGGAACCCATATCTAATGCTGCACCACCCCAGCATGGTGAGTGTTCACTGTAAGTGACTGTGGGACAATGCTCTTGTACCCTGGAGAGATTTCCCACTCACACTGGTTTAATAAAACACTGATTGGCCAGTAGCCAGGTAGGAACTATCGGCGGGGTGACCAGACTAGGAGAATTCAGGGAAGAGGAAAGGCTCAGTCTGCAGTCACTACATAGACACAGAGGAAGCAAGATGAGAATGCTGCACTGAGAAAAGGTACCAGCCACGTAGCTAATTATAGATAAGAATTAGGGGTTAATTTAAGTTGTAAGAGCTAGTTAATAATAAGCCTGGGCGAATAGGCCAAACAGTTTATAATTAATATAAGTCTCTGTGTGTTTCTGTGGGACTGAACAGCTAGCTGTAGGACCAGGCAGGACAGAAACTTCCATCTACAGTAAGTGCTGATGAAGTGCAGCCAATCAGAATAGACTCATGCTAACAGTGAAGGCTTAACACCCCAAGTCAAAATAAAGGAGCTTGTTTTCTCTTCATACTAAGTACATAATATGTTAGATGTATAGGGTTTAATTTATAAAATTGTTAAAAGAAATTTAACTTTTTTCTCTTTTTAAAAATGTAGTTGCTATGACAGGTATGGTAGCATATACCTGCAGATCTCTAGTACTTGGGATGATGAGGCAGGAGGATCAAGATTTCCAGACAAGCTGGGTACTGGTGGCTTATGCCTTTAAGTCCATCACTCAGGAAGCAGAGCCAGGGACATCTCTCAAGGCCAGCTTAGTCTAGGAGTTCCTGGATAGCCCGGGCTTTACAAAGAAACCCTGCCTTAAAAAACAAAACAAACAAAAAGATTTCCAGGACAGCCTAGTCTCCAAAGCAAGAACAATAAAAACTACGCCAAGCAGAGAACGTCACAAGCCTGTGATCCCAGTTTCTCAGGGGGTGGCAGTTCAAGCTTCTCGGGTTCAAGGCCTGGTCAAGTCAACTTAGAAAGACCTATCTCACTGAAAATAAAAAGTCAAAGGAGGGTTAGGGGCATAGAGATGTAGATCAGAGGTGGAGTTAAATCATCAGTAATACACACACAAGCTAATAAGTAAAATGTGGCTGAGCATGATGTATGCCTATAAACCCATCACTCGGCAAGAGTTTCAGGAGTTCAGAGCCAACCTTGGCTACAGGAAACCCTGTCTCAACAACAACAACATTTTACACTGTACCTGTCAACAGTCAGTCATGTTGTAGGAGGGTCTCATGGAGATCCCTCCCTCTCCTTTCTGAACTATGGGCAATTGATGGATTCATGGGATGGGATGATAGTCAATGCCTTCACTTACGTCCCAAACATTAAGCCCACCAGGCTCCAATGGATGGTTCCAAACTGGTGACCACACAGACAGACCTGGTTAATATCAGTGGGTCACAAGATCAAAAGGTGCGAATGTGAGGAGAAGACCTGTGGGGTAAGAGGGGAATATGATGGAGTAGAAGGAAGATAAAAGAGTGTGAGGGATGAGAACATATATATGTATCAAACTGCCGAAGGATAGATTTAATTAATGAAAAAATGCATGCATAATCCCAAATTGAATTAATACAATATAGTTACTATAGAATAAAAATGAGATCTGACTTACCTTTTTGGCTTGTACTATGTATGTATCTTTGGGACAGAACGGTGAAGAACAAAGACATGAAAACAAAAAGTTGCAGGCAATTGAAGTACCAGAGAGATAGTTCGGAGGTTAAGAGCAGTGACTGCTCTTCCATAGGACCAGAATTCAAATCCCAGCACCTGCATGGCAGCTAGTTGTCTGTAACCCTAATTCCAGAAGATCCAATGCCCTCTGATGCCCTCTGATGCCCTCATAGGCATTGCACACATGTGGTGCACAGACATGCAGGCAAAAATACCAGTATCCATAAAATAAGCACCTCTTTTTTTAAAATGGAAGAATGGGGTGGTGGTGTTGCACATCTTTAATCCCAGCACTTGGAAGGCAAAGGCGAATGGGCCTCTATGAGTTCACAGCCAGCCTGGTCTACAGAGTAAGTTCCAGGACAGGCTCCAAAGCTAAAGAGAAACCCTGTCTCAAAAAAACAAACAAAAAACAATTACAGGAGTGATAGGCTATGTAATGATCTGTCCTGTCCCTTTAAGAGACAAGCTCCACCTACCCCTCACCAGTCTGCTGAGACAGGCATATCTTCCTTCCTGCCTGCAGTCTGAGTCTTTTCCTTTTCAGTTTCCCTCTTGAAGAGACAGCTTCCATCTCCCCCCTTGCCTCTCTGTTCTTCTCCCCTTCTCCCTTTCCCCTCCATAACCCACTAAATAAATATCCAACCTCATTCTACATGGTGTGCCTATCCATGTCTCTGTCTCTTGCCTGACGTTCCCTGCCCAGGACCAGCCAACTTCAGAGACCTGCAGCTTGGTCTCATGGCATGACCATCTGTCTATTTCTCCTCGTGGTTTCATGAGCCATCCCTGCCTGGGACTGGCTACTCTCAGGACCCACTGCCCACTGCCACAGCTTGGGGACCTGCAGAGTTTCTGCCACTGCAGTCACTCGGGGATCCGCAGCATTTTCACTTAATCCATTATAGCCTATACCTGTAATTCCAGCACTTGGGAGTCACAGACAGAGGCAGAAGGATTGTCAGGAATGGAGACCAGCCTGGGTTTCACAGTGCATTCCAGGACAGCGACTGCTATTGAAGAGGAGGAAGAGAAGGAGGGGGCCATCGCAGTCGTTAAAATGGAAATATGGCAGGAGAAAGGATGTGGCAGTGGCCTGGCAGGAAGCAGTGCTATCTCAAGGGGAAGGCGTCTTCTCGAGGCTGGCCAACACCAGTCCACATGAGGCTTCCCAGCATGGCTGAAGGCCTGCGCAGCACCTGGTTTCAGTTGCTGTTGACTTGCAATGATAAGTGCTGGCCGAAGAAAGGGCATCAAGTGCTCGCTTCTTCGGCAGTACATATACTAAAACTGGAATGAGAGAGAAGATTAGCATAGCCCCCTGTGCAAATTCATGAGGCGTTAAAACAAAATAAAAAGGGCACCCAAAAGGTCACTCAGTCATTTTCTCTGAAAAGCTGTCTTAACCACTACATCCCCTGCCCTGATTTGGTCAGGTTCTCTGCAAGGTCCCTGCCCTCTTTTCCTCCTCGTCACAGCATCAGCCTACAGGGTCATCGCAGTGCTTTTGACAGGCATGACAATGGGCTTTCTTCCCCGGACTCCATCTTCAGGATCTCGAGCCTTGCTTCCTTTGGGTTTTGCCCTAGAGCTTGAAGCAAGGGAGACTTTCAGTAAATGTTTGTTAAAAGTGGAGAGAATTCCTTCACTCAACAAACATTTATTGACCCCCAATAACCTTTCCAACGGCAGCTATCCACAGCCCCACATGTTCTCAGGCTGCCTCCCTCCAGCCTTGTAGATCTGCTGGAAAGGGTAAGGATGTCTAGCTTCATCACTAAGACCATGTGGTAGTTTGTACATCATCTGGGACAGGTCCCACATAGCTGCATCCTTGTACCTTGAGGAACGTGCCCAAGATCACACAGAAGGTCTAGAGGGGCTAACCCTCACCAACCCATCCTCCATTCCCTAGACCTCCTGCCTGAGACAGGGTTGGTCCAGGGTTTTCTTGGGACAGTCCCAGTTGACCAGACCATTTTGCCTAGACCACCAACCAGCCTGTCCTTCAATACTTCTCCAGCTGTGAGAAAGGCAAGTCTAGCTCACTCACAGCCCGGCAGCTGGAGAGCCCCTTATCCCTCAGCACAAAAGTACCCCCTCCCATGCTGGACTGAGCACCCCACCCCCCAGCACCCCCAGAGGCCCCATTCGGGAAAGGGAGGAGGGAGGAAAAGAGAAACCCACGGGGCCTCTGGGGCACAGCCCTTGAGGAGCCCCCGGTGTTTGGTTTCAATTAGGAGGAGAAATTCCAGGAAGCCAGGCCAGTGCTGGGGGAGGGGGTGTGCAGAAGCAGGGCTTAGAAAGAGGAGGCTCCTGGAATCTAGCCTCCGGAAGAGGCTCCCATAGGGCTGAGGGGCCGCTGGGGAGTTGTGTGGCCTGGAGGGCTGGGCTGGATCCCAGGTCACCGTGTACCTTCAAGGTGGCCAAGATGTGGGCCAGGTGCCCGTCACCCTACAGATTCTCAAGGCTCGGTGAGCCATGGCCAGCGTTGCCCCGCTCCTGTTCTTTCTCACATTGTTCTCTAAATTCCAGCCTGGGGTGGGGAGGGATGCGTGCTGGATGACAATGCAATCAGCCACATACCGAGATGGCCTTAGCCAGGGGCTTGAGCCAACCCAGGAGCTCCAGGTGCAAACAGAACCGCTCTGCAGGACAGGCCACTGGAGACAGAGCTCTCTGGAGCTGGGAACTGAGGAGCCAAGGGGGGAGAAATGCAAGGGTTTTGTCCTCTTCAACCTGCCCTCCTTGGCACTGCCCGTGGTGCTTGGCACACAACAAGTGCTAGGTAGAAATCTTGCAGCACTGATGGTGATGAACTCTTCTGGGAAATTTCAGTGGCGGCTTCTTAGAAAAGGGGTGCATCTAAGTGAGGCTTTAGAGATGTTGGGAAAAAAAACGCTTGTAGACCAAAGCAAGCAGAGCTATGGGCATTCATTAATTCGTCCATTTGACAGCTATGGCTTACATGCCCGTGAAGTTCAGCAGATCGCTAAGCTGGACTGGGAGGGTGTGGGCTAGAGTATCAGGCGAAAGCCAGTCTGTGGCTCAGTGGGCATCTCGTGGTGTGCTGGCAGAAGTCAGGACACTACTCTGTAAGAGATAGGAAGCCCCTAAGAGAAAACCAGAGAACTATTCAAACAGAGACCTATAGTTCCTAGCAGCACTGGGGAGGCAGAGCTGGCTCCAGGACAGGCTTGCTCTCCTCTGCCAGCTGCCCAGTCAATGCAGCTTTTCTTCAGCCAGTCCCTACTGCTGCTAGAAATGGTGGCTGCCTGGGGTAGTCAGGCACTTCAGAGCTGAGTGACTCCGGATTATGTCTCCCCGCGCCACCCCCCCCAGAGCAGAGGACTTAGACCCACACATCTATTTCCCCAAGTGTGGAGACCAGGGGACTTAGACCAACACATCTCCCCAACTGTGGGGACTACAGGACTTAGACCAAAAAAACACATCTCCCCAAATGTGGAGACCAGAGGACTTTCACCAACACATCTATCTATCTCTCTAAGTGTGGGGACCAGAGGACTTAGACCAACACATTTCCCCAAGTGTGGTACAGGCCGAGGAGGATGGGGAGTGAGGTGCTAAACTTCACAGACCAAGTCATACAAAAACAGAGCCTCTGGCTGGGTATGGTAAGTGGCAAATATCTTTAATTCCAGCACTCAGGAGGCAGAGGCTGGTCAATCTCTGTGAGTTCAAGGCCATAAAAAACAAACAAACAGGGCTGGAGAGACTGCTCGGCTGTTAAGAGCACTGACTGCTCTTACAGAGGACCTGGGTTCAATTCCCAGCACCCACATGGCAACTCACAACTGTCTGAAGATCCAGTTGCAGGGGATCTGACACCTTCACACCAATGCACATAAAATAAAGTTAAATAAACCATAAAAATATTAAAAAAAAAAAAAGAGCCCCATCCAAATTTTTAGACTTTTCTTTCTTTTTAATTTTTCAAGACAGGATTTCTCTGTGTAACAGTCTTAGCTGTCCTGGAACTCGCATAGTAGACCAGACTGGCCTCGAACTCACAGAGATCCGCCTGCTTCTGCCTCCCAAGTGCTGGGATTAAAGGCGCGCCACCGCTATCCGGCTCAGACTTTCACTCTTAATGTTCTCACAGCAGGCGTCTGGAGACGTAGAGAGACGGTGGCAGAGCGCTGCACAGAGCTTGCAGTAGACCCTCGGTTCTGTCTCTGGCACCACAGAAAGAAAACAGAAGTTCTTCTTTTTGTTTATTTTTATTTTTACTTGGGATGTGTGGGGACACACTTGTGGAGGTCAGAGTTGACACCCAACAGTCACTTCTCTCCTGCAGTGGGATTCGATTCGACGGTCAGGGGGTCAGACTTGACAGCAAGCGGTTTTACCTAATGAGCCATCTCGCCAGCCCAAGTTCTTTTACATTGTTTCTTCAATTAAGTTTAGGGGACAGGGCTCAGTTTAGGGGTGCTGTGGTGGTGGATAATCTTTGGTGACACAGTCCTGCTATGTATCTGCAGTCAGCCATGAACATGCAGCTTCCTGGGTGCCGGGGTTACAGGCATTGGCCACCACACCCGGTGATAATACCTTTCCCACCCTGGTGACTCTGCCTGTATGGCAAAGAGAGAGCCCTCCTTGCAGGCATGAACATCTAAGCTAGAATTGGTTCAGTTTTCCTTGAATTTATTTTTATCTTTGCCTTCTGTTTTTTTGGAAAGTCATGCTGGTTTTCCATTTCGAGGGCTGATGCAGTTTCCTTGTTAAATGAAGTTTTGCAAAACTCAACTAATTCAAGGAAAACACTATAAGTCACCAAGTATGGTAGCCTGGACCTACTAATCCCAGGCAGTTGGTAGGCTGAGGCAGGAGCTTTGCTTGAGCCTAAAAAGGCCAGCCTGGGCAACAGAGGGAAAGAGACAGAAAGGAGAAAGGACGGGAGAGAGGGAGGAAGCAACTAAGTAGATACTGGAAACAGATGTGACAAACCCCAGAGGAGCCCGGGTGGTGTGGCGCAACCTATAATCCCTCCACTAGGGAGATAGATGGAAGCAGGAGAGGCAGATGACCAAATCCATTCTTCTTGTTTTGTTACTTTGAGACAGCGTCTCTCTATGTATCCCTGGGGATCTTGGAACTCCATGGAGACCATGGAGACCAGCCTGGCCTCAAACTCACAGAGTCTCTCTGCTTCTGCCTCCCTGTACTACCTGGCACTGAGTACCGACTCATTCTTAATTACACAGTGAGTTGGAGGCCAGCCTGGTTACTTGAATCCTGCCTCAAAATAAATAAATAAATAAATAAATAAATAAAAACAAACAATCAAACAAACAAACAAAAAAAAGCAAGGGCCAGGGAGATTGCTTAGCAGGTAAGCACTTGCTATGCAAATGTAAGGACCTGGTTCAGATCCCCAGAATTCATGCAAAGCCAAAGAGGTCACATGTGTCAGTAACCCCATTGTGGGAAAGGTAAGAAATGGAGAATCCTCAGAAGCTCATAGTCCAGCTAGCCTGGTGCATGCAATGGTAAATAAGACAGCCTCTCTCGAACATGGAGAAAGGCAAGGGGGAGATACCGAGAATGCCCTCTGACTTCCACAAGTATGCTGTGGCACCTATGCATCCCCAGTCACACATGGGAACACGCATGCATGCACACATACACACACACCATGGTGGGTTTCTAATGATAACTCTCCGGTCCCGAATTCAATTATTCCATAGGAAGCAGGCTTGGAGTCGTCCAGGCGCTGCTGTCTGTAGTAAGAGGAGCATTTCCAGGGGCTGTAATGGCAGAGTGGGCCTTATGTTCCAAGGAGTTACCCTCGACAGTTTCACCGCCAGCTGCTTGCCGTTTGCTGCCTCTCTGTGAAGGGAGATGAAGAAGGAACCCTCAGATGGAGAGGCTGAATCAGGACCATCCTCTTTTTATTTTTCTAGTGCAGGGATTGAACCCACGGCCTCATGCACGCTGGGTAAGCACTCTGCCACTGAGTCATATCCGACCCATACCAGTCTCTTCTGGCTGATTCTAGGGTAGACTCTAGGGAGAGAACTCTGGTACTGGAGACAGTGGAGAGCAGCTGTCGGGAGGCCCTTGCAGATCCACTAATCTTAGCCCATTTCAGGAGGAAGGCTACTGAAGACAAAGACATAGGTATGTCGCCAATCCCATCTGTGTCACTCCAGTTCTGCAGGGCTCAAACCCATCCACGTTTCCAGGCTACTTGGCTGCTTCCCACTTCCTCCTCAAGGTTCCTGTCCCACTTCCTGGCACTCGCCCTCCCAACCTGGGCTGAAGCTTCTGATCTTTGTCTCCTTACCATCCCAACCCCAGGCACCTAAGTCATCACTTGTGTTTTCGTATCCATGGTCCCCAGGGTTGGAGACAGTGTCTGTTTCATCTGGGTACCCAGCACAGGGTCCAGGTCTAGACAGTGCTCAGTAGAATTCTACAGAATTGAAGAGGGCACACTCCAGCGGGCATTGTGGTGACATCAGTCAGATTTCTCGGAGAACTGTCATAAGTCCATTCTTTCTGTACATCAGGTGTCAATTAAGAGTTGTCAGATGAACTGGGCAGTGGTGGCACATGCCTTTAATCCCAGTACTTGGGAGGCAGAGGCAGGAGGTCCTCTGAGGCCAGCCTGGTCTACAGAGCGAGTTCCAGGACAGGCAAGAACAACAAACAAAAAAATCGTCCGAAACCAGAGAAAGCAGAGATCTTTGTTTGTTTGTTTTTGTTTTTCGAGACAGGGTTTCTCTGTAGCTTTGGGGGATCTGTCCTGGAACTAACTCTTGTAGACCAGGCTAACCTCAAATTCACAGAGATTCTCCTGCCTCTGCCTCCCGAATGCTGGGATTAAAGGCATGTGGCCCCATTGCCTGGCTCAAAAGCAGAGATCATATACCAGATTCTGCGCTTCAGCTCCTGGTTAATGTCCAGCTGCAGTAGCTAGCTGATTTCATTGAGCTCATTCTGTGTATCACACAGCTAGCCTAATCCCTACCACGTAGGCAGACAGGGCTTAATGAATAAAAAGGTGATATCAAGTGAGAAAAGCAACATGTACAACTCAGGTGCACACTTGCTAATTAAGTTATGCAAATGTTCCCACTACAGAAAACACAGGAAGCCTAGATACTTGCTGATCATCTTGTCCGAGGGACTCGGGTAGGGTAAGTGCCATGCTTTGAAGCATGAATAGGAGTCCCCCTTTCTCACGCCTCAGCTATGAGACCAAGTGTGGTTAGAGAAACGTGAAAAGGAGGGACTGAAAGGCTAGAGAGAGAGGGAGAAGTTGATCACAGCATCTTCAAGAAGAATGAAGAATTCCATCCCGTCACAGGGTCCCTCACTCACTGTGTAGCCCAGGCTATCCTAGAACTCCACGCTCCTCCAGCCACAGGCTCTCATGTGCTGGGGATTCTGGACTGGAGGCAACATGTTAGGCTGGTTAGAAAGGGAAGTTTACGGAGCATAGGCAAGGGGACAGGAGGCTGTGTAGCCATAACTAGAGCACAACCTACATTAGCACCTCAGTAAGGGCCAGGTGTCTGGTGTAAGATCTGTTTCCCCTGTCCTGACAGCTCTTCCTAGGCATCTTACCTGCAAGAGGAGGGGACCTGCAACAGCTCCCAGAGGGATCAGGACTGATGCCAACCTAGCCGCCCACTGAAGTATGCCATCTTTGATTCTGCAGAGTGTGACTGAAGCGGTCTGGGCTGAGACGCTGTACTGCGTTTTGAGAAGTAGCTCGGTAGAACACTTGTCTAGTACCCATAAGGCCCTGGTTTCCATCCCCAGCGTGATAAGATAAAGGAAATGGTTGCTTAGCATTCCAAGGGTCCTGGACCTGATCCCCAGGACTGAAAAACAAATTCTAGCCCAGGATTTGACTAAATGTATAGAATGATCTGTAAGAACCTAGGGCCCCCTAGGGCAGGCCTCACGAGTCAAAAGGTCACTGGTCCATCTTTCTGTGGCCAAGCACCAATTATAACCACTTTTGTCCCCAAGCCTGCTTTCTTTGTGCTGGAAGTGAACCTCATTTCTTTTTCTTCGTGAGTGGGGGGAGGCCCCCTCCAATTCTTGGGTCTGTGTCCAACAGGCTGGGCCCATAGCCAAGCAACCTCTCCCTCTCTCTCCCAAAGCCTGTCCTCCCTCCCAGTCTCCTGAGCAGGCCCTCTACCCCCCTGCAGCCTTGACCCCAGGCAGGCCTGCCAAATTGAAAAACAAGCCCCTTTTCCTAGGCCAGAGGCATAGGAGGGGGCCAAACCCATTTCTAGGTCAGAGCTCTTTGCCCTGTTCTTCCTCCCCTTGCTCCTGTTGTTGAAAACTAGACCTTGGGGAAAGCTGGTGAGGGAGAGCCGCCTCTGCGAATGCCGCTGTGTGTGTGTGTGTGTGTGTGTGTGTGTGTGTGTGTGTGTGTGTGTGTATGTAGGGAGAGAGAAGGAAAGAGAAGGGGGGAGTGTGTAGGGGGATGGGGAGAGAAAACAGCTTGGAAGTGTGTGTATGGCTGTACAAGAGACTGGTGTGTGTGTGTGTCCCCGTCCATGCCCTGCTCCTGCAGCAGGCTGTACCTTAAAGGCACAGATCCTCCTCCTGAATCCTTGCCCTCCATCCACCTCAGCCAGAAGGCACCTCTTATCATCAGCTAGGATCCAGCACCCACCGTCCCCCGCGCCTGCAGTACCTAGGAAAGAAAGGCTGCTATGCTCAGATCCCCCTCACAAGCAGCAGTCAGGGATGTGGGAAGCGTGGGAAGGAGAGCTGGGGTACCCTGAGGAAAGACGCAGACTGGGTAGGGCCCCAGCTCTCCTCTCACCAGGGCTGCATGGGGAAGATTCCACCTTCCAAGGCTGACAGAGCCAAAACTGTCACCATCACTGATGGAGACGGGGAGGTGGGGAGCAGGACAGCAACCGTGGTCTCTGTGGGACCCTGAGCCTCGCCTCAGTTCTGTGCCCTGAAGCAACCGTCTTACCTCCTTGGTAGTTGGAACTTTGGGGGCATCTTCTCAAGGCAGCTTCCCCACTCTGACTCGGGAGTTTCTGCTCCACCAGAGGGTGAGGGCATGATGCCCTGGAGGCCAGCTTTCTCATCCTGCTTCCAGCTCCTCCCCAGTTTGTGACCTTAGACAGGCCCCTCTCCAGTGATGTCTAAAAGAGGCATTAGGTGCTGAGTGTCTACCAGCTTTCTCAAGCAAAACTGCCTGGTGCTGGGTCTTGTGGAAGGCATCATTTGCTGAGAAAATGCCTCCATCTATGAAAAGACTAGAATTACCCTGCACCAGGCTTCAGTCCTCCAAACCTTGTCCCAGGGCGACAAAAAATAGCCCCGCCCTTGTTTGTTTGTTTGTTTGTTTGAGATGGGGTCTTATGTAGTCCTCACCCGCCAACAACTCACTGTGTAGTGAAAAATGCCCTCAATCTGGATGTGGTGGTACACGGTAAATCTCAGCACTTGGTAAGCCGAGGCAGAAGGATCTCTGGGTTTGGGGGCAGCCTGGCCTGTATAGTGAGTTCCAGGCCAGCCAGTTACATGGTGAGACCCTTTCTAAAAAACAAAAGAGGGAGGAGGGTTGTGTCCAAGGAATCTCCCAGTCCAGTTCCTCCAGTTACAGCTGGGGAAACCGAGAATAGGGAGGGAGATGAAGGTGAAGAGCTGCCTAGAGAACCAGAGGTCATTGGAAGCCAGTGACCCAGCTACAGTCCCTGGCCCAGACTCAAGGCTGCTAGAGGAGGAAGGGGGAGCTAGCGACGACCCGCGCGGGCCCCTTCCGACCCCTCCCCCCAGCCCGCACACCGTCCAGCCACCTGCTCCCCCGCCCACAGGGGCGGGGCAGCCGCCCCCCGGTCCCCATGGCAACACGCTGCCTGACGGCCCCAGCCTCCCCACCGCAGAGAGGTCCATCTGGCCCCCAGCCCACCCCAGCTGGGCGGCCTGAGGCTTTCTCTCCTGGGGACCCGCCTGCTCTCCGGGGGCATACATAGTAGCCCCACAGGCGACTAGAGCCCCGGGCAACAGCGCCAGGTGCCCGCACCTCCCGGAACCACCAAGATGACTAACTGCTGGGCTCAAGAAGTGGATCAGAAGCCACCTGGCTCAACCTTCAGTGCAGAAGGCAGAGACACTTTCCCAGTGCTGCCGAAGGCCGCAAGGAACAGTTCAGTGCTACGTCAGGGGGTAGCTTTCTGGAGACAGTAGACCTGAGATCTAGGCACCCAAGAAGTGTGAACTTAGTCTGTTACCATGTGAAACAATGCTGGTCATAGAACC
Organism: Microtus pennsylvanicus; assembly: GCF_037038515.1. Taxonomy (NCBI): domain Eukaryota; kingdom Metazoa; phylum Chordata; class Mammalia; order Rodentia; family Cricetidae; genus Microtus; species Microtus pennsylvanicus. Next base: position 42,832,050 of record NC_134591.1, read on the forward strand.
CAGCTCCTGGAATGGTTGTGAGGAGTAGTAGCTGGATCTGTAAGGGAGCATTAATAAATACCAGCTACTGTTCTTCAGGAAGGCCACCAGTGGACAGGACAGGCCAAAGTTAAGGGGTTCTGACCCAGCCTGGGGCAGTGTGGGTTGGACCTTAGGAATAGTAATCAGAAGCCAGAGCAAGAGGGGACACCGTGGGAAAGGAAAGGAGGTAAAACACGGGAGGCAAACTGTGGGGAGACTGTGCTCACCCCGGTTTGACCGCCACACGGAAGAGCTTGGGGACTGTGTAATGGTTAGAGGGACCAGGGGCTAGAGAGCTCCTGGGCTTAGCAGGGCATGGTGGTGTGGTTGATTGTGGAATAGCTGGAATAAGTGTGGTCCCGAGAGATAAGGCTCAAGCAAGGCAGGTTCAGGGATGGTAAGGGCAGAACCCAGAGCTGCTCCTGCAGAGGACCACAGCAGGGCAGTGACCTACGGATCTCAGGTGTTTTGATTGCACTGGGAGCATTTCAGAGTAGGAGGTGGGTCTGTGGTCCAGGGTGAGAAGCAATTGTGTAGTGTGGGTGTTAGCCAGTTTGCAAATGCTTCACTGCAGGGCTAAGAGACGTATACGGATACCACTTTTGGATATATACCCGAAAGATGCTCAATCATACCACAAGGACATGTGGTCAGCTATGTTCATAGCAGCATTGTTTGTCATAGCCAGAACCAGGAAACAACCTAAATGCCCCTTGACTGAAGAATGGACAAAGAAAATGTGGTATATTTACATGATACAGTACTACACAGTGGAAAAAAATAATGGCATCTTAAAATTTGTGGGCAAATAGATTGTTCTAGAAAGCATCATATTGAGTGAGGTAACCCAGACCCAGAAAGACAAATATAATATGTACTCACTCATAAGTGACTTTTAGACATAAAGCAAAGAAAAACCAGCCTATAACTCACAACCCCAGAGAACCTAGACAACAAAGAGGACCCTAAGAGAAACATACATGGATCTAATCTACATAAGGAGTAGAAAAAGACAAGATCTCCTGAGTAAATTAGGAGCCTGGGAATCATGGGAGAGGGTAAAAGAGGAGGGGAGAGGCAGGGAGGGGAGCAAAGAAAAATATATAGCTCAATAAAAACAATTTAAAAAGAGAGAGTGAGAGAGACCTATGTTGAAAGAAAGCAGAGGGGAAGGCCACAGGGGCTGGATGGTAACAAGGGCTCTCAGAGCCCTAGAGCTACTCCAGAGTGTGCAGTGGAGAGTGTGCAGTGGAGAGTGTGCAGTGCAGAGTGTGCAGTGCAGAGTGTGCAGTGGAGAGTTGCAGTGGAGAGTGTGCAGTGCAGAGTGTGCAGTGCAGAGTGTACAGTGCAGAGTGTGCAGTGCAGAGTGTGCAGTGCAGAGTGTGCAGTGGAAGTGTGCAGTGGAGAGTGTGCAGTGCAGAGTGTGCAGTGGAAGTGTGCAGTGGAAGTGTGCAGTGCAGAGTGTGCAGTGGAGAGTGTGCAGTGGAGAGTGTGCAGTGGAAGTGTGCAGTGCAGAGTGTGCAGTGGAAGTGTGCAGTGCAGAGTGTGCAGTGGAAGTGTGCAGTGGAAGTGTGCAGTGCAGAGTGTGCAGTGGAGAGTGTGCAGTGGAGAGTGTGCAGTGGAGAGTGTGCAGTGGAAGTGTGCAGTGGAGAGTGTGCAGTGCAGAGTGTGCAGTGGAAGTGTGCAGTGCAGAGTGTGCAGTGCAGAGTGTGCAGTGGAGAGTGTGCAGTGCAGAGTGTGCAGTGCAGAGTGTGCAGTGCAGAGTGTGCAGTGGAGAGTGTGCAGTGGAGAGTGTGCAGTGGAGAGTGTGCAGTGGAAGTGTGCAGTGGAGAGTGTGCAGTGCAGAGTGTGCAGTGGAAGTGTGCAGTGCAGAGTGTGCAGTGCAGAGTGTGCAGTGGAGAGTGTGCAGTGCAGAGTGTGCAGTGCAGAGTGTGCAGTGCAGAGTGTGCAGTGCAGAGTGTGCAGAGTATGCAGTGGAGAGTTGCAGTGCAGAATGTGCAGTGGAGAGTGTGCAGTGCAGAGTGTGCAGTGGAGAGTGTGCAGTAGACAGTGTGCAGTGGACAGTGTGCAGTGCAGAGTGTGCAGTGCAGAGAGTGCACTGCAGAGTGTGCAGTGCAGAGTGTGCAGTGGAGAGTGTGCAGTGGAGAGTGTGCAGTGGACAGTGTGCAGTGGACAGTGTGCAGTGCAGAGTGTGCAGTGCAGAGAGTGCACTGCAGAGTGTGCAGTGCAGAGTGTGCAGTGGAGAGTGTGCAGTGCAGAGTGTGCAGTGCAGAGTGTGCAGTGCAGAGTGTGCAGTGCAGAGTTGCAGTGGAGAGTGTGCAGTGCAGAGAGTGCAGTGGAGAGTGTGCAGTGCAGAGTGTGCAGTGCAGAGTGTGCAGTGGAGAGTGTGCAGTGCAGAGTGTGCAGTGCAGAGTGTGCAGTGCAGAGTGTGCAGTGGAAGTGTGCAGTGCAGAGTGTGCAGTGCAGAGTGTGCAGTGCAGAGTGTGCAGTGGAAGTGTGCAGTGCAGAGTGTGCAGTGGAAGTGTGCAGTGGAGAGTGTGCAGTGGAGAGTGTGCAGTGGAGAGTGTGCAGTGCAGAGTGTGCAGTGGAGAGTGTGCAGTGCAGAGTGTGCAGTGCAGAGTGTGCAGTGCAGAGTGTGCAGTGGAAGTGTGCAGTGGAGAGTGTGCAGTGCAGAGTGTGCAGTGCAGAGTGTGCAGTGGAGAGTGTGCAGTGCAGAATGTGCAGTGGAGAGTGTACAGTGCAGAGTGTGCAGTGGAGAGTGTGCAGTGCAGAGTGTGCAGTGGAGAGTGTGCAGTGGAGAGTGTGCAGTGCAGAGTGTGCAGTGCAGAGTGTGCAGTGGAGAGTGTGCAGTGCAGAGTGTGCAGTGCAGAGTGTGCAGTGGTAGGTGCCCTTGACCAGTGTACCAATCTACCAGCCCCTTCCCAGAGAAGAGAATCACCTTTCATGACCAAATCCTGTGTCCCTGGCTGGATACCCGGTGAAACCAGGGATAGAAACTTGGGGCTTGAGAGACGATGGGCTCAGCACTTAAGAGCATTTGGAGCTCTCTCAGAGGATCAGGGTCAGAATTCCCAGCAGCCACTCAAGAGCTCACAACCATCTGTAACTCCAAGTCCAAGGGATTTAGTACCCTCTTCTGGCCTCTACCGGCAGTGCACATGCATTCCTGCAGGAAAAACACCCAGAACATAAAAATAGGAAAATCTTTAAAAAAAAAAAAAAACAGGGCTGGAGAGATGGCTCAGTGGTTAAGAGCATTGCCTGCTCTTCCAAAGGTCCTGAGTTCAATTCCCAGCAACCACATGGTGGCTCACAGCCATCTGTAATGAGATCTGGTGCCCTCTTCTGGCATGCAAGCATACATGGAAGGAATGTTAGTTATATACATAATAAATAAATAAATCTTTAAAAAAAAAAAAAAAAAAAAAAAACAGACAAAAGGCTGCTGGGTAATGATGCACCCCTTTAATCCCAGCACTAAGGAGACTAAAGCAGGTGAATTTCTGAGTTCGAGGCCAGCCTGGTCTACAGAGTAGAGTCCAGGACAGCCAGGGCTACATGCAGAAACCCTGTCTTGAAAAAACCAAAACCAACCAAAGAACTCAAGGATTCCAACCTACATTCTACACATGTTATGAACTCTTTCAAGTTGCTTGAGATTTTAGGGGATTGCCTAAGGTGAAGGATGCAGTGGAGGAGCTCAGAAGACTGTTTTGTTGACTGGCCTCTCCCTGGGCCTCAGCACCTTCCTGGAAATGCCCTCACAGGAAAGGGAACCTAATCAGGGAGTGGACACAAAACCCCTAAAAATGAGCTCTGGCCATGAAAGGCCCATTCCAGGATCTCCCCAAGCTGCAGGGACAGGTATTTCCAGAGGTAGGAATCTGGGATCTACAGGCAAAAGTGGCCTCCAACAGCTGCTCCAGGGGCCTCCTTGGGCAGGCCCTCCACCAGGCCAAGAATTCCAGAGCCCAGGTCCCTAGAATGTGATCCACTGAGAGCCAGAGCTCAGGGAACATACTCTTTGCTGTGCCCCACCCACACTAACCTTACAGGGAGAGGTGGGGCTAAAAAACGGCGTAGGGGCCCAATTGCCTAGCCTGCAGACTCCTCACCTTGCTCCCAGCCGAGCTACTGCTTTCTAAGAAACACGTCACAGGGGCTGAAGCCACCGTCCCTCTGCAAGGACTCCTCAGATGTTGCCTGCAGGCATGGTCAGAGTCTGCTAGCTTAGAGAGAGTGGAATTTCGAAGCCTCCTAATCTGCCACCTCACAGACCACACACTCCACCTCACGGACCTCACACTCACACGTGTGCTGCCCCCTCCCCCTCCCCCAACCCCCACTGCACTAAGAGGTGTTGCTGTGGAAACAAGCAGGATGTAGTCGCTCACCGCATGTGGTCTCAGCACTCCTGAGACTGAGGTGGATTACCGTGAATTTGAGGGCATCCTGGGCTACATAATTAATGAGACTTTGACTTTGTCTCAAAATAAAATAAAGGGCCAGGCTGGGCTGGAGAGACGTCTCAGTGGTCAAGAGTACGGACTGGATGTTCAGTTCCCAGCACCGGCATGTTGGTCACCAACCGTGACTTCAGTTCCACAGCATCCAACCCGCACTAGTGTATGAGCGACATGCATGTGATGCACACACATACATGCAGACAAATACTCAAACACATAAGATAAAAACAGGGCTGGCGAGGCGGCTCGGTGGGTAAGGTTTATTGCTGCCAAGCCTGACAACCTGAGTTTGACCCTCAAGATCCAGGTGAAGGAAGAACCAGTTTCCCACAGTGTCCTCCGACTTCTGCAGGAGCACAAATGTAACAGAGCGCCACTCCAGTACCGCCCACCCCGCACAATAAATAAGAAAATAAATGGTTGTTGTTGTTTATTTTAAAAAAGGAGGAAGCAGGCTCCTAGAAGGCTAAGGAGGGACAAGCTTCATAATAGGTCATCATTCACTCCCTTACAGCATCAGAGTTCTGCTGAACCACAGGACCTGGAAATTCAGGAGAGAACTGTAATTTACCCAAGGACCATCCCGCTAGAAGGAGAGCAGTGGAATTTGACTGTGGACCCTTAGAGCCTTGGGTTAGACCCAGGACAGACGCAATGGGCCCAGAGTACTTCTTGCCTAGAGGAGCTGAGGCTAGCAGGAAGCCTGGGCTGGCCAGCTCCAGAGAAGGCCTTGGAATGTGAAGAATGTCCATCCCCAGGGCTGGGTGCGTACAAGGTGACCTCTGGGGAGATAAAGTCAAATTCCAGCTCTGAGAAGCAAGGTCTGAGAAAGCAGAAGCAGAGGAAAGGGGTGGTACAGGCAGGGACTGGCTCTGAACCCCTCCTGGAGATAGTCATTAGAACTGGGGAGTGCAGTGGGGTGCTGGGAGGAGACAAGATTTCACTCCGACTCCTACGTTATGACATTAGGTACGTTGTCCCTGCTCTGCCAATGACGTATCAGGGACATTCCTTGAATACTGTCCTCATGCATTCCCTGGTTACCTGCATACTACTGCGTGGAACCTCAGCCACAGTCACCTAGAACGACGGTCACTCCACTTCCTGCCTACTTGCCAGCATCCTGCCCAGAAAGGCTACCTCCTTACCCTTATCTGAAAGCCCCAGAGCCTAGGCACTGGCCTGGCACCTCTCTTCCCTTTCCCTCTCATCCTGTGGGTCCACATTTGGTGTCTTAGTGTCTGGAACCTTTCCTCTGGCTACCACCACACTTCAGTCCTTCTGCCCTTGCCCAGATAAGTGCTAGGACATTCCCAGTGTACAGGTGAAGATCCAAGAGCGGAAGAAGGAAAGGTAATTTAAAAAAAGGAGGAAGCAGGCTCCTAGAAGGCTAAGGAGGGGCAAGCTTCATAATAGGTCATCATTCAGTCCCTTACAGCATCAGAGTCACCAATGGCAGATGGTATGAGAATTAAGTATAATCACATTTCAGTGGAGCTGGTGAGATGGCTCAGCAGACAAAGGTTCCTGCCTCCAAGCCGATAACCTGAGTTCAATCTCTGGAACCCACACTGATGAGAGAACTGACTCCCACAAGGTGTCCTTTCCTGTTCATATGCACAGCTTGGCTTGAGCATGCGCACACCTATGCGCACACACAATAACAATTAATGAGATGGCTCAGTGGTTAGGAGCATTGCCTGCTCTTCCAAAGGTCCTGAGTTCAATTCCCAGCAACCACATGGTGGCTCACAACCATCTATAATGAGATCTGGTGCCCTCTTCTGGCCTGCAGACATACACACAGACAGAATATTGTGTACATAATAAATAAATATTTAAAAAAAATAACAATTAATGATTATAATAATAATAAATGCAGCTGGGCAGTGGTGGCACACACCTTTAATCCCAGCACTCTAGAGGCAGAGACAGGTGGATCTCTGTGAGTTCGAAGCCAGCCTGGTCTACAGAGCTCATTCCAGGACAAGCTCCAAAGCTACACAGAGAAACCCTGTCTCAAACCCCCCAAAAATAATAATAAATTCAATAAAACATGTAATGTTGATTTTAAATATAAATTTCAAGTCAATCCGTTAAATTAGAACTTCGATAAGCCATAAAAATGTTTATTGTAAATATATCCCCAATATAGCATCGGTTATACTTAAATTAGAATTGTTGTTTGATTGTTTTGTTTTGTTGAGACAGGGTTTCCCTGTATAGCTCTGGCTGTGCTGAAACACCCACTATAGACCAAGTTGGCCTCAAATTTAGAACTCTGCCTACCTCCGCCTACCAAGTGCTGGGATTAAAGGCGTGAGCTACAGGATTTTGGAACTGAATTTGTTAAAGACCTTGTGTTTTACTGACCACTGAAAGGTAACATATTTACCACTCAAAAGTCTCCAGTGAGGTTGTGGGGAAAAGGGAACACTTCTGCATTGCTGGTGGAAATGCAAGCTGGTACAACCTTTTTGGATGTCAGTGTGGAGATTTCTCAGAAAATTAGGAAACAACCTTCCTCAAGACCCAGTAATACCACTTTTGGGTATATATCCAAAGGATACTCAATCATGCCACAAGGACGTGTGCTCAACTATGTTCATAGCAGATTTGTTTGTCATAACCAGAACCTGGAAACAACCTAAATGCTCCTTGACCAAATAATGGATAAGGAAAATGTGGTACATTTACACAATGGAGTACTACACAGCAGAAAAAAATAACGACAGCTTGAATTTTGCAGGAAAATGGATGGAGCTAGAAAACATTATTTTGAGTGAGGTAACCTAGACACAGAAAGACAATTATCACATGTAGTCACTCAAAGGTAGTTTTTAAACATAAAGCCAACCTACAAACCACAATCCCAGAGAATTTAGACAATAATACGGACACTAAGAGAGACTTACATAGTTCTAATCTACATGGAAAGTAGAAAGTATAAAAAGACAAGATCTCCTGAGTAAATTGGGAGCATGGGAACCTTGGGGGGAGGATTGAAGAGGGGAGGGGAGAGGCAGGGAGGGAAGCAGAGAAAAATGTAGAGCTCAATAAATATCAATAAAATAAAAAAAAGTCTCCAATAAGGAGCTGAAGAGATGACTTGGTGGGAAGGGCACTGGTTGCTCTTCCAGAAGACCTGGGTTTGATTCTCAGTAACCACATGGCAACTCACAACTAAACACCCATGCAAATAAAATCAAATAGTAATTTAGAAAGTTTTTGGAAAGTCTTAGGTGATGCCCTTGGGACAGAAGATGGAAAATACTCCCTGCTTAGAGCATTCTTCCTCCACTGGCTCCCTTCTACCTAGCTCCTGACCTCCTTAATTTTTAGAAACCACCACTTTCAGGAAGCTTTCCTTAGTACCCACGGCTAGGCTTGAGGCAGCTCTGGACTGTGTCATGCGCTGCTGGTTTCCACACGACTGAAGAGCTCCACTGGAGAATTCTCTTATTTGTTTTGTCTTGCTTTTATTTCTGATGTGTTTAGTCATAAGACAGGGTCGCCTCGAACTCTCAACCCTCTCGTCTCTACCTCTGAGTGCACACCGTGCAGGCAGGTTAGAACTTGCCCTGTGTTTGCTATGGTTCCCTAGCCCCTAGGACTCAGCGTGGCACTTGGAATGGTTTGCTGCCTTCTCTGGGCCTCCCCCTACCAGAGAAAGGCCCCTGACATGGTGGGTGTGGTCCCTCACAGTCATTTCACCAAGTTGGCCTGGGAAAGAAGCCTGGATCCAGCTTGAGAAACAGGGCCTCTCCTTCCACTTTCTTCATGTGACTTCTCCTCAGGCAGGTACCTGTGACTACCAGAATCCTACTCCTGCTTGGTGAGGTTCGGAATTTGACAGAGGGAGGCTGTGTGGGCAGGTACAGAGCAGAGGTCCTCAAAGAAGGCAGAATCTCTTCTGCTTGGAAGATTACCACATCCTGAGGGGATAGGGCAACGTGGGGTGGGGGACAAGAAGTGCAGGGCAGGGAAGAAGGGGGAGGCTAGACTGGGAATATTCAGGCAAGACATTAAACCTGGTCTTCAGCTTTGCTTGTTTTCAGGGGTCAGCTTCTTCCGTGAGAGAGGCAGGGGTCAGGTCAGCTTGGACAGCAGTCACATGAAAGAAACCCTCTTTATTGGAAAGGTTTCATTTTCTGCCTTGGTGGAAGGCAGGAAGGGGAAAGGTGGGTGTATATGGAGCAGACCCCAGAGACCCAACACCCAGAGTTGGAGGCTTTTTTTGGGGGCGGGAGGGTGCCAGAGACAGGGTTTCTTTATGTAGCTCCGGCTGTCCTAGAACTCGCTCTGGAGACCAGGCTGGCCTCAAACTCAGAGATCTGCCTGTCTCTGCCTCCCAAGTGCTGGGATTCCAGCACTGCCCAGGGAGAGTTGAGGGTTTTTCTAGACTTATATCTACCAGACTTCCAGGCCCCCTCCAGGAAACAGAATGCTTGAGGAACTGGACAAGACCTCTGTACCTGCCTCTGTTGTCCTCCAGAGCAGCAGGTGGCCAGTGACGTGGAGTGAGGCGAAGGATTCCCAGCTGACCCTATGGCCTCCTCTACCCATATTGCTTCGCCTGGGGCTAAGTCTTCCTCAGTCTTTAGCAGAGGAGTCTGTTAGTCTCTCACCTGGGCAGTCTAGAGCCAGAGCAGGCTGTTAGCCTGGAGTGTGGAGCCGGAGGACTGTGAGCAACCAAAAGACAAACCTTCTCCTTCCCCTCCTGTCCTCTCCACCTCCCCGCTGCTGCCCACCTAACTAACTTCCTCTCTGTCCAGGAAATAGGTCTGTTTGAGCCTAAGCCCAAGAGCCTAAGGGAGGGGGCAGGGAAGGGTTTGCCTCTGTGCAGTTGCTCTGCTCCCATTCCTTTCATGGCCTCCCCAACCACCTTGCCAGATAGTTCCTATCTTCCATAGGAGAAAACCTGGACTCAAGATTTGTAGCCTTAGCCGGGCGGTGGTGGCGCACGCCTTTAATTCCAGCAGAGGCAGGAGGATCTCTGTGAGTTCGAGACTAGCCTGGTCTACAAGAGCTAGTTCCAGGACAGGCTCCAAAGCTACAGAGAAACCCTGTCTCGAAAAAACAAAAACAAAACAACAACAAAAAAGAAAAAAGAAATGAAAAAGAATTGTAGCTTGGTCATTCTAAACTGATTCACATGGTTGACTCTCACTCCAAGGTTCTGTTGACATTAGCCAAAGGCAGTCTCCTTCAGGAGCCCTGCAGTGGTGATGCACACCTCTTTTCCAGAACTCTGGAGGTTGAGGCACGGGGATGTTGAGGCAGGGAGATACTGAGCTCAAGGCCAACCTGTGCTGCAAAGTCCTCCGTCCTCAGGTCTTGGAGTCTTAAAAATGCCCAGGTTCAGTCAGAGTGCACAAAGATCAGGCTGGCCAGACCCTGTCCAACGTGCAGGTTACTTCACTTGCTGGAGAGCCAGATGCACTCTGCCTTAGAGGGACCTTTGCCCATAGGTGGTAAGGGCCCGGCCTTAAACGTAGATTTCATTATGATTCTAGTCCTGGTGTCTCCTGTTTGTCTGATGCTTCTGGCCTCTGTAAAATGGGGTTTTCTGGAAAGAATAGCTCAGGAGGGGGATGAGCTGTGAGATCTGAACCCACAAAGTTCTCACCATTTCGGCGGGGAACCCAGACAAGTGACCCCACCAAGCCACACACCCTAAAAGACTTTTGCACACTGACTACACACTAAGCTTTCCATGTGACCAGCCTCCTTTCTTCAAACCTACATCCTTCCCTTCCCCATCCTCCCGTTTCTCCCTCCCACCCCCACTTTCCCCACCCCAGAACAAAAGGGACCTTTGACATTCTTTGTCCAGTGCAGTTTATTCTATGAGTCTTGGGACCTACCAGGCCCACAGCTGGGACCAGCTACCTTCCCCAGTTCTAGCCCAGCTCTCCAGGGATGCCTTCCAGGGGAGAGGAAGGGAGGGGCCTTAAAGGAGCAGGGCCTTCTTTCGGAACCTTCTGGAAGGAAAGGGGGAGGGCATAAGGTGTTCTGAGGAGACCGTAGTCATGTGACCTGGCTGAGCTTGGGCTGGGGGCTACTCTGGAACTAGCACAGGCTCTCCAGGCTCCTATCCAGGAGCGTGTCATTCATCGGGATCTCAGGATTGGTTTTTGTTTTGATGTGTTTCCTGTTTGTTCATTTGTTTTTCTCATTTTGTTTTGTTATGGTTCGTTTATCTATTTTGAGATAGTGTCACTCTACGTAGCCCAGGCTGGCCTGAAATTCTTGATCCTCCTGTCTCAACCTTCAGAAAATGGTCCCCACTGTGCCCTCTTCTGCTGTGTGATCCTGAGGAAATTCCTTTCTCACTCTGGGCCTCAACTCTCTTGTGTTACATGAAGGGGGAGGAGAGCATGTCCCAGAAGACGTTTCTGAGGCAGGCCCTGGATAGGTGCATGGCAGGGGGACAGGTCAGCACCCCGAGTCCAGTCCTCAGAGTCATCAGGACAGGACAGGGGGTTTCACTGTGGAGACCTTTCCACTGCAGTAGAAACCCAAACTGGGACCCCAAAACCAACGGAGAGCAGGTCTTTGTGTTTTCTCCTGATGTGGTCTTCTAGAACACACAAAGTTCCTTCACCTCTGTCTCCTCCCATTATCAGCATCTGTGTGCGTGTGTGTGCATACGTGCGTGCGTGCGTGTGTGCATGTGTGGCGTGTGTGTGCGCGTACGTGCGTGAGTGTGTGCATGTGTGGCGTGTGTGTGCGCGTCTGTGCGTGTACGTGCATGCGTGCCGTGTGTGTGGCGTGTGTGTGTGCGCGTACGTGCGTGCGTGCATGTGTGCCGTGTGTGTGGCGGGTGTGTGTGTGCGTACGTGCGTGCGTGCATGTGTGCATGTGTGCATGTGTGGCGTGTGTGTGTGTGCATGTGTGGTGTGTGTGCGTGCATACGTGTGTGTGTGTGGTGTGTGTGCGCGTGCATACGTGTGTGTGTGTGTGTGTGTGTGTGTGTGTGTGTGTGCCTGCCTGTGTGTCCATGGGTCTGGAGACTAGAGGCAAACTTTAGATGTTGTTTCTCAGGAACTGTCCACATTGGGTTTTTGTTTGTTCATTTTGGTTTTCAAGACTAGGTCTCACTGTATAGTTTTTACTATGTAGACCAGGCTGGCCTGGAACTCACAGAGATCCACCTGCCTCTGCCTCTCCAGCTCTGGGACTCAAGGTGTGTGCCACCATGTCCATACCTTTATTATTCTTTTAATTTAAAAATGTGTGTTAGCTGGGCAGTGGTGGCACATGCCTTTAACCCCAACATTCGGGAGGCAGAGACAGGCAGATCTCTGTGAGTTCAAGGCCAAGGTGGTCTACAGAGCAAGTTCCAGGACAGACTCTAAAGCTATACAGAGAAATCACCAGCCCTGGTCTCCAGCTAAGGGGACCAGCCAAGACCTCGGTGACCCGCCGCAGCCCCTTGTGGGATCAGCCTTGGGTCTCACCCACCTTTATGAATGATAACACCCCATCTTGAAAACTAAAAAGTGTTATTAGCATGTTTGAGTATGTGTATATGTTTTTTTTTTGTGTGTGTGTGTGTGTGTGGTTTTTTTCGAGACAGGGTTTCTCTGTAGCTTTGGAGCCTCTCAAACTCTCTTGCTAGCCCAGTGTTTCTGAGAAAAGAACTTCTGGGTCTTAGGAGGGATATGTCTGGGACCTGAGGGAGGCCTGTGGAATGACAAAGGTGGTACCTGGTCGCCAGGATCACACAGGCCATGGGGACAAAGAGCAAAGCAGAAACCTTGACTCTGCTGTAGCTTAGTTTGGCTGAAGTCTAGGGTTTGTTTCAGGGGAGAAGAGGAAGCTGGGGGCTCAGCAGCTGGCTAAGGAGCCTGTTCTGTGGGTACAGAAACACACGGGGGCTCATTGCATGCCGGGCAGGGTTTATCCACTATGGTTGCCGCACAGAGGAACCGCAAGAGGGAGAAAGAGCATGGCAGCAGGGACAGCTGTCCACACAGGTACTTTCTGACAAAGGGATTTGTGGGGGAAGGGCGGAGCAGGGGCTCACCGTGTTGCTGAGCAAGTCCTCCAGGGAAAGAGGGGAAGTGAGCGGGGAGATGGAGCAGGGAGAGGAAATGGAAGATTAAGTGCAGAAGGGCCATAAAGCTCAGGGCAGGCTCAGCCGGATGGAGTCCCGGTTTATAGATACATTTTTCTGTTCAGGGATGCCCTGCCAGGCCTGATGGCCGAACAGGAGCAGTCACCCGACAAGGCAGGGGGACACTAGGTGGGAAGAGACCTTTTAAGCACCGGGATCCTCTCTTGCCACCCCCTCCACCTATCCCCAGGCCTCTGCCTGGCTGACAGCCCAGCTGGAAGCAATTGTAGGCGCCCCCCCCCCCAGCCTAGAGCACTGCATCCCACAAGAGGCCCTGGTAAATAGCAGCCCACACCCTAGACAGCCTGCAGCACCCCTCCCCTGCCCCCTTGCAGCCCCCTGCCCGGAAATTTAAAACAACTGCTCAACACAGTCTTAAATCCTTCAGGAAGGGGCTTGGGTTGACAGAATGAGAGTTTGAAGCTAGCCTAGGTGCTGCCTGGAGATCCCAGGGCCCCCCAGCACTCCCTGAGCTGCCATGAAATACCTACTCCTTCCTGAGCACAGGATGGCCTGTTCCTCCGACTGGCCTAGCATGGGGGCTGCCAGGGGGCAATATACACTGTGTAGAGGAAGAATCAACAAACAAACCTGTCATGTGACCCTGAGCCATCAGGATGCTTTGGGGGTGTGAATTTACTCATCTACCAAATAGGCATGCCTTTTACCTAGTCTCTCTGTGTTATGTAAGAACATGTGTACAAGTGGGGTTGTGAGATGGTGACATCTGTAGAATACATGGACCCCGGGTCCAGCATCGCAGGGAAATCAGGTTTTGCGCACCTCCAACCCCAGCCTTTCGAAGGTGGAAGCAAGAGGACCAGAACCTCCTGATGATGCTCACCTACATGGTCAACCCCTGGCCAGCCTGAACTATAGGGGATCGTGTCCCCAGTGTTAGCAAGGTGCTCAACGAGTAAAAGTACTTGCTGTCAAGTCTGACAACTGAGTTCAAGCCTTGGGACCCACAGGCAGGAAGGTAAGAACTTACTCCCACAAATTGTGTTTTCTGACCTTTGTACATGTGTTATGCAACCCTCACTTCAACCACTACCGCATATAAATGTTATAAAACGTTATTTACTTATTTTATCATTATTATTATTAGTTTGGTTTTTTGAGACAGGGTTTCTCTGCGTTACCTCTGACTGCCCTGGGGTTCACTTGTTAGATTAGGCTGGCCCCGAACTCAGAGATCTGCCTGCCCTGCCTCATGAGTGCTGGGACTAAAGGCATGTGCTACTACTACCTCTTGACTGAAAAAGTTTTTGAAAGACTCTATCTCAAAACAAGAAGAAAAGGGAGAAAGAGAAAAAAGACTTCTGCCCAAAGGGAGCGTAGTGGGACAGTCATGGACAGATATGTGGCCAATACATGATTTTGCATGACACAGCCTGCCTATGTACCCGGCTCACTCCCGCCACCCATTCTCCTGGGGTTGCGTTGGCTTCCCCTGGGAAGTCTGAGGAAGGAATACAGCCAGTCCCTACACCAGATGGGTCTCCAGCAGCCTTACAAGGCCGCCGGCAAGCCTCGGACAGATCTCAACCTGAATCCCCTGCCCCGCCCCGCCCCCACACTGGGACAGACCTCAGCCAGCAGGCCTCCCAGCTTTGATCAATACAGGGCAGGCAGCCAAGGCGGCTGCAGGCTTCATCCTCCCTGGAGGCCCCAGCTCAGCCAGGGTCACAGTGGGGAGGGGCTAACGCCTAACTCGGGGGCTGGGGGCAGGGTAGGGGGAATAGAAAAGACGAGCCGCACCCACAGTCATTCACAGTCCACAAACAGTGAGCACCAGCTCTGTCACCAGTATTAGTGACAGCACAGGGGGCATCTCTCAGGAAACACACGAAGAAGAGAGGAAATGCATGAACGAACCAACAAAAGGGGAAGTTTCAGAAGGGTGACAAAAGCTAGGCACAGTGCTGCATACCTGTAGTCCCAGATATGGCAAGATCTGTCAGCCAGGCAGAGGACTGGGGATAGGTGGAGGGGGTGGCAAGAGAGGACCTGTGCTGCAGCATCATGAGTTCAAACCCAGCCTGAGCTATGAAGCATAAACTGTCTCAATTAATATATACATAAATATTACTTTTTTATTTTTAATATTATTTATTTAAAATGTATTTATGTATATATTTATTTGAGACAGGGTCTCTCTATGTACTCCTGGCTATGTTGGAAATCTCTATGTAGAACAGGCTGGTCTCTAACTCACAGAGATCTGCCTGTCTCTGCCTCCTGAGTGCTGGGATTAAAGTTATATTATCACCATGCCCAGATGAATAGATTTTTTTTAATGAATAAATGCAGAATTACTAAAATAAAAAAGAGAAGGATGGGGCTAAGGAAATGGCTTAATGTGTAAGATCACTTGCTGCGTACCCCTAGCACCCACATAAAAAGCCAGGGTGCCAGTTGGTGGTGGCAGAAGGATCTCTGAGTTCAAGGCCAGCCTGAGCTACATAGTGAGTTCCAAGACAGACAGGGAAACACAGGGAAACCCTGTCATAGGGGAGGGGAAGGGGGGAGCAGGAATAGCCATGCATGTCTGTAAACCCAGAGCTTCAAGGGACAGAGACAAAGGACCACTGGGACTTGCTAGTCACCTGCCTAGATCCAGAGTCAACGTCTCATGAAAAGAAGATACACAATGATAGAGCAGGACACTTAGCATCTTCCTCTGGCCTCTGTACTGTACACACCACATACATCACATCACACACACGCACACACACACACGGAAAGGGTCCCCAGGTGACTGGAGAAACATTGTTTATGGCAGAGACAATGATGCTGGCACTGTGCTGAAGATAGGGACACCTAGGACGCTTGAACTGGTCAGGACATTCATTTAGAGCACTGGGGACTCCTGTGGCTGAGTCACAGTGGGAAGAATTTCGGTTAAGGGAAAAGGTAGACTGGGTAGCAGGCACCATAGAACCTTCACTGGCTCCCACAGGCACCGGAGCTGGAAGTGCTCTCCAGGAGAGCCTTGCTTTATCCCTGCTTGAGGCCACAGGCTGGGGGCTTTGAATGGCTCTGAACAGCCATGGACTTGGCACCCAGGAAAGGGCCAGCTGTCAGCTGTCTGTTGAGGGGCAGTCATGACACCTGTTGCTAGCAGTGTTCTCTGCCACCAGAGGAACGAGAGCCTCACCCCAAAAGGTAGACTTGGGTGACACACTGCAGGATCCGCTCACCACGCACTCGCAGTCTGACATTTCCAGAGAGTGTGTTCCAGAAGAGGGGACACTTCCAAAGCACAAACCCGAGGCAGAAATCTGCTTAATTGGGGGAGGCACAGCAAGAAGCCAGTGCTGGGCACACTGAGTGAGGGGCAGTTAGTGTAGCAACCAGAGAGGTGGGCAGAGCCCACCCAGAGGAACTTCCTGCTGAGAGCCTGAGGAGAGCAATCTGCTGATTACCTCATGGGGAAAGACCCTGGGTGGAGACTCCGGGCAGGGCATGCTGAGGGTGTGGACAGCCATGACTTAGGACTTAAGGCATGAGTGCTGGGCTTGAGGGGCCTGGGAAGTTCTCAGAGCCCAGGGAGAGGCTCTTGACAGGCTGTGGACTACCGCAGTGTAGTGCAAAGATGTTTCTAGTCTCCCATGGGGTGTTAGCTTCTTTTTCCGCACTTGGAAGATTCTAGCATGTTGTGGGCTAGAGAAGAAACCTCACGCTATTTCTTTTCCTTAAGGTGGGCAGCAATCTCATTTCTAAACCTTGGTGACAGGTAGACACTCAGTTCCTGGGTGCCCCAAGGGAAGGAGCCCTCCCGGTTTTGATCTCTCTTCTGGAAAGTTCCCAGAGCTGCCTCCTTGGAGCTGCCTCTAGGGTCCCCTGCTTTACTCCACCCTGAAGACATCTGTTCTGCTCTCCGTCAGCCCCACAAGACTGATCACGTGGGTCCTAGCGCCCTCCCCACCCCCACACCTGTGAGTTATTACTGAGTCTCCATCCAAGGGAGCATGGGCTCTCACAGCCAAGTGATGGAGAAAGCTGACAACGAAAAATTGAGGGTGCCGACGGTGGGTGCCAGTTTGCCAGCAGGAAATGGGCAGCCGCAGAAAGGGCTCCTCCGAGAGTTTAACAGAAGTCTGGCAGTTACCCCCCCCCCATTCTTGGGCTCTGCATCTCAGATGTAGCAAATCACAGAACAAAATGGACAGAAAGCGTCAGGACATAGAGTTTAGGTCACTCAGTTAGTAGCGTGCTTGCCTGGCAAGCATGAAGCCCTGGGTTGGATTCCCAGAACTGCATAAAACTGGGCATACTGGTATCCGTATTCATAGCACTTAGGAGGCAGGGTCAGGAGCATTGGAAGCTTCAGGCCAGCATGGGCTACATGTCTCAAAAACCAAAAGAGATCCTTTGTGATTATTCTCTAGATGACAGTAATTCTACAGCATTTCATGGTATTGGCTATTGAAAGGAATCTTGAGATGACAAAGTCACACAAAAGGATGTGACAGGCCATATGTAAACAAGGGACTTGAACCTCTGTGGATCTGCTTGGGGTACTAGAAACAATCCCCTGTGGATACCAATGGACCACTGTCCTTGACATAGATGAAGAGGGCTAGGAAAACCTACAGGGAATGCTGGAGTGCCTGGGATTAGACAAAAAGGGGAGTGGGCCACCTGACAGAGCCTTGACCCCAGAGGAGAGGAATGGATTTCTCTTTCCTGCTGGGGCCTCCCATGAGTTGAACCAGAGGCCAGATTTCCTAGGTCCATAGAAATCAGACTTCTGGGGTGCAGAGCTGGACTAACATTGGTCAGAAGCAGGTCATGGGTAGGGGAATTGAGAACATCCAGCCGAGAGGTGGGCGGTACACCTGTCCTCTCAATGTCCATGAGCTGTGGCGCTGTGGAAATAGGGAACAATGATGGCCACATGGCCCTGGAGTTCTAAGAGCATAGAAAGAGTTAACAAAGGGCTTGGGAAGAGCCCACAAGGCACTGGCACCGGTCAGAAGGTGGGAAAGGGAGCCAGTAAGGCAGCTCAGAGAGTAAGGCACTTCTGCTAAGTCTGATGATCTGAATTTAATCCCTAGGACCCACAAGGTAGAGGAAGAGAACAGACTCCTACAAGTTGTTCTATGACCTCTGTAAGTGCACTGTGGCATGCACACACACACTGCACAAATAATAAACAAATAAATAAAAATTAAAACAAAAAACACCTGTCATAGTGCCACATGCCTTTGATTCCAGCACTCCGAAGGTGGTGGCAGGAGGATCTCTGTAAGTTCGAGGCCAGCCTGATTTACATAGAGATCTCCAGGACAGCCATGTTGAGAGACCTGGCCTCAAAAAGAAAGAAAAAGAGGCCTAAAGGTGGTGGTGCATGCTTTTAATCCCAGCACCTGGGAGGTAGAGGCAGGCGGATCTCTGTGAGTTCAAAGCCAGCCTGGACTATAGAGCTAGTTCCAGGACATCTAGGACTATACCAAGAAATCCTATCTTAGAAAACCAAAAACAAGGTTACTGGTTTGTTTGTTTGTTTGTTTCCTTTTCTTTTGTTTTTTTTTCCAGACACGGTTTCTCTGTGTAGTCTTGGCTGTCCTGGAACTAGCTCTGTAGACCAGATTGACCTCAAACTCAAAGAGATCTGTCTGCTTCTACGTCAGGGAGTGCTGGGCTTATAGACAGACGTGGGCCCTTTGATTGTTTATTTGTATTTTGAGACAGGGTTTCTCTATGTAACAGCCCTAGCTGTCCTGGAACTAGCTCTTATAGACCAGGCCAGCCTCGAACTCACAGAGATCTGCCTATCTCTGCCTCCTGAGTGCTGGGATTAAAGACGTGTGCCACCACCGACTGACTCTTTTTTTTTTTTTTAATTTTTAACATTTTCTTTAGTGATTGATGGGAGAGGGCCCAGTACAGTGTGGGTGGGTCTATCCCTGGGTTGGGGGTCCTGGGTTCTTTTGTTTTATTCTGTTTTTCAAGATAGGGTTTCTCTGTAGTTTTGGAGCCTGTCCTAGAACTAGCTCTATAGACCAGTCTGGCCTTGAACTCACAGAGATCCGCCCACCTCTGCCTCCCAAGTATTGGAATTAAAGGCACGTGCAGCTCATCTCGAGCCTGGGTTCTGTAAGAAAGCAGGTTGAGCCGGGCGGTGGTGGCGCACGCCTTTAATCCCAGCACTTGGGAGGCAGAGGCAGGAGGATCTCTGTGAGTTCGAGACCAGCCTGGTCTACAAGAGCTAGTTCCAGGACAGGCTCCAAAGCCACAGAGAAACCCTGTCTTGAAAAACAAAAACAAAAACAAAAAAAAAAAAAAAAAAAAGAAAGCAGGTTGAGCAAGCTAAGGAAGCAGCCAGTAAGTAGCATCCTTCCATGGCTTCTGCATAGCTCCTGCCTCCAGGTTCCTGTCCTGTTTGAGTTCCTGTCCTGGTTCCCATCAATGATAGACGACAATATGGAAGTATAAGCTCAATAAATCCTTTTTTCCCCAGCTGGCTTTTGGTCCTGGTGTTTCATCAAGGCAATTCAAGCCCTAACTAAGACACAAGATATAGATTTCCTTAGCTGTTTATTTATCTATTATGGGCTTTTTGAACTAGCATCTTTTTTTAAAAAAAATATTTATTTATTATGTATACGATATTCTGTCTTTGTGTATGTCTGCACCAGACCTCATTACAGATGGTTGTGAGACACCATGTGGTTGCCGGGAATTGAACTCAGGACCTTTGGAAGAGCAGGCAATGCTCTTAACCACTGAGCCATCTCCCCAGCCCCTTGAACTAGCATCTTAATATCTTGCTCTGTTACTTAGATTCACCTTAAAATTGGTGACCTGCCTGCTTTTATTTTCTGAGTGCTTAGATTTCCTAAATCTTTTAAACATTTTTTTTTTTAGACAAGATTTCTTTGTGTAGCCCTGGCTGTCCTAGTACCAACAGGCTCTGTAGATCAGGATTGGCTTCCAACTCACAGAGATCCACCTGCCTCTAGGATTTTGTTTTGTTTTGTTTTGTTCTGTTTTTCGAGACAGGGTTTCTCCGTGGCTTTGGAGCCTGTCCTGGAACTAGCTCTTGTAGACCAGGCTGGCCTCGAACTCACAAAGATCTGCCTGCCTCTGCCTCCCGAGTGCTGGAATTAATGGCTTGTGTTACCACCACCTGGCTGCCTCTAGGATTAAAGCATGCCCCATCACCGCTCAGCTTAAACATTTTCTTTTTAACTTACTGTATTTTTAAATTGTGTGTATGGATGTATGTACACCTGTGTGCCAGAGGCTTTAGATTCTCTAGAGCAGGAGTTAAGAGCAGTTGTGAACCACTTGATGTGGGTCCTAGGAGTTGAACCAGGGTTCTCTGAAAGTGCAAGCAGTGCATGTTCCTAACCCCTGAGCCACCTCTCCAGCTCCAGATTTCCTAAATCTAAAGAGTACCCCCTGAATTATAATCTACCACCGTAGACAGATTTATATTTGGGCTGCCAGCTCACAAATAATGATGCAGAGACTCCTTATTAATTATGAAAGCTCAGCCTTAGCTTAGGCTTGTCCCACTAGCTCTTATAACTTCAATTAACCCATTTATTTTAATCTACATTCTGTTAAGTGGCTTATTACCATATCTCACCATACTGCCCTCACTGCTCCCTTCGAGTCTGGCTGACAACTCTGCCTTTCTTCTTCCCAGAGTCCTCACTGTCCCTGGAAGTCCCACCTAGCTTCTTTCTGCCTAGCTATTCAGCTCTTTATTAAATCAACCACAGCAATATATCTTCACATGGTGTATAAATATCCCACAGCTACCACTTACATAGAAATCCAGAACATAGGGGTTATTGAGATGGCCCAACAAGGTAAAGCAATTGCTACCTAACCTGGCATCCTGAGTATCTCAGAATTCCCCGACATGACTGAAGGAGAGAATGGTTTCCTACACACACACACACACACACACACACACACACGGCAGTGGTGATGCACACCTATAATCCCAGCACTCAGGAAGCAGAGACAGATGTATCTCTAAATTCAAAACCAGCCTGGTCTATAGAGTAAGTTCCAGGACAGCCAGGGCTACACAGAGAAAACCTATATCGAAAAACCAAAACCAAATAAATGTAATTAGTTTTAATTTTAAAAACTTGAGGGCTGGAGAGATGGCTCGGTGGTTAAGAGCATTGCCTGCTCTTACAAAGGTCCTGAGTTCAATTCCCAGCAACCACATGGTGGCTCACAACCATCTGTAATGAGGTCTGGTGCCCTCTTCTGGCCTTCAGGCATACATGCAGAAAGAATATTGTATACATAATAAATAAAAAAATATTTTTTAAAAAAACTTGAAGCTTGGTAGTGATGGTTCAAGCCTTTAATCCAATACTCAGA
The DNA here is from genome assembly GCF_037038515.1 of Microtus pennsylvanicus. Lineage (NCBI taxonomy): Eukaryota > Metazoa > Chordata > Mammalia > Rodentia > Cricetidae > Microtus > Microtus pennsylvanicus. Next base: position 42,853,017 of record NC_134591.1, read on the forward strand.
AGGCAGAGGTAGGCAGATCTCTGTGAGTTCGAGGACAGCCTGGCCTACAGATAGTTCCAGGACAACCAGAACTGTTACACACAGAGCAGCCTGTCTTGAAAACAAACACACAAATCAAGCTGGGCAGTGGTGGCATACGCCTTTGATTCCAGCATTCAGGAGGTAGAGGCAGGCGGATCTATGTGAGTTTAGGGCCAGCCTGGTCTATATAGCAAGTCCCAAGACAGGCTCCAAAGCTACACAGAGAAATCCTGTCTCCAGGAAAAACAAAACAACAAAAACTCAACCAAATAAAAAAATCACTTCAACATTTTCCAGTGTCCAGAACGGTCTTCCTTACTCACGTAGCCACAGCTCAGTAGAGTAACCAGGGTCACAGAAGTGCTAGGCACACATTCTACACTGAGATACAACCTGTGTCTCCTTCCTCCTTCCCTTTCAGTTTTGGAAATCAGACCTTCCCAGGCTGGGAACTAACAGAGCTCCTGACTGACTCAGCTTCCCAAGTGTGAGATTGCAGGTGTACACCGTCACATTGAGCGTAGTGCCTTTTCTTTTGTGTGTGTGTGTGTGTGTGTGTGTGTGTGTGTGTTGTAGAAGTGTGTGGGGAAGTAGGAATGTATGTGTGTGTGTGTGTATGTGTGTGGTATAGGAGTATGGGGGGGTATAGGAATGTGTGTGGTATAGGAGTGTTTGGGGGTGTGTATGTGTGGAGGGGTTGGAGTCCCTGGCTACATGCTAGCTACATGCTAGCCAAGCTCTTACCAGCTGAGCCACATCCCCAGCTGCCCACTTCCTTTCTGTTTTTCTTTCTATCATTCCTCTACTTTTCTGGGGTTTTTGTTTGTTTGTTTTTTGAGACAGGGTTTCGCTGTAGTTTTTGAGCCTGTCCTGGAATTAGCTCTTGTAGACCAGGTTGACCTCGAACTCACAAGAGATCCACCTGCCTCTGCCTCCCGCTTGCCTGAATGTTGGGTGGGATTAAGGCGTGTGTCACCACCACCCGTCCATTTCTCTCCTTTCCTCTTTCCTCTCCTTCCTTCCTCCCTCCCTTCCTCCCTTTCTCCCTCCCTCCCTCCCTCTCTCTCTCTCTCTTTCTTTTTTTCTTTTTTTTTTGAGCTAGGATCTCACTATGTAGCCAGGCTGGCCTTAAACTTGTGATCAATCTACCTCAGCCTCTTTAGTTTTGGGGTTCTAGGCCTGGGCCACTGTGCCCATTACAATGAATCATCACACAATGATGTGGGAGTCTTCTATTTTGTGTCGATTTCATTGGTTAAATAAAGAAATTGCCTTGGCCCTTTAATAGGACAGAAAATTGGATGGGTGGAGTAGACAGAACAGAATGCTGGAAGAAAGAAGCCGAGTCAGGCAGTCGCCATGATTCTCCCACTCCAGAAAGACGCAGGTTAAGATCTTCCCTGGTAAGCCACCTCGTGGTGCTACACAGAATTTTAGAAATGGGTTAGATCAATATGTAAGAGCTAGCCAATAAGAGGTTAAAACTATTGGGCCAAGCAGTGTTTAAAAGAATACAGTTTTGGGCTGGAGAGATGGCCCAGTGGTTAAGAGCACTGGCTGTTCTTCCAGAGGACCTGAGTTCAATTCCCAGCAACCACATGGTGGCTCACAACCATCTGTAATGAGATCTGGCGCCCTCGTCTGGCATGCAGGCATACATGGAGGCAGACTGTTGTATACATAATAAATAAAATCTTTAAAAAAAAAAGAATACAGTTTTGGTGTAATTATTTCAGGTAAAGCTAGCCGTGTGGAGCTGGGCGGGAACGGAGCCCACCGCGGCTACTACTACAACACAATGTCGCACAAGTCCTTAAACTTTGAGCCTTTTCAGCATTATAATTGGTTAGTTTCTCTGTGGGTTAGTAGTGGTGCACGTCTTTAATCCCAGCACTTGGGAGGCAGAGGCAGGCGGATCTTTGTGAGTTCGAGATCAGCCTAGTCTACAAGAGCTAGTTCCAGGACAGGTTCCAAAGCTACAGAGAAACCCTGTCTCAAAAAACCAGAAAAAAAAAAAAAAGAGGGACTGGAGAGATGGCTCAGTGGTTAAGAGCATGGCTGCTCTTCCAAAGGTCCTGAGTTCAATTCCCAGTAACCACATGGTGGCTCACAACCATCTGTAATGAGATCTGGCACCCTCCTCTGGCGTGTGGGCTTACATAGAGGCAGAACGTTGTATACATAATAAATAAATAAATAAATCTTAAAAAAAAAGAAAGAAAAGAAAAGAAAACCTGTCTCAAAAAATAAACAAAAAAAAGATGTGATGCCTTGAGGTTTGTTGCTGTTTTGAGACAGGTCTCCTATAGCTCACTCAAAGAGCCTCCTGTATTCTCCCCCAAGTCCTAGAACTGCACGCATACACCACCATGCCTGGCTTATGCAGTGCTGGAGATCAAACCCGGAGCCTTGCTCCTGCTAGGTGAGTGCTCTATTGTTGTGGATTAATCTTTTTGTGCACTGTGAGGATGTGTTGTTCTCATTGATTTAACATAGAGCTAAATGGCCAATAGCTAGGCAAGAGGAGGTATAGATGGGAGAGCCAGACAGAACTCTAGGAGAAAGGGTGGAATTGCCAGAGGAAGCAGGACGTGTACAAGATGAGGTAAAAAGTTATGAGCCACGCGGCAGCAAGTAAATTAATAGAAATGGGTTAATTTAAGTTAGAAGAGATAGTTAGAGCCAGGCAGTGGAGCATATGCCTTTAATCCTAGCACTCTGGAAGCAGAGGTAGGTGAGTCTCTGAGTTTGAGTACAGCAAGGACTACACAGAGAAACTCTGTTTTGAAAAACGAAGAAGAAGAAGAAGAAGAAGAAGAAGAAGAAGAAGAAGAAGAAGAAGAAGAAGAAGAAGAAGAAGAAGAAGAAGAAGAAGAAGAAGAAGAAGAAAAGGCAGAGCCAGGTATGGTGAAGAGAAGGAGGAGGAGGAAGAAGGAAAAGACAAGATTGGGAGTTCAAAGCCAGCTTTGGCTACATAGTAAATTTGAGGCCAACCTGGGCTATATGAGACTCTGTCTCAGAAAACTAAGCAAAATAAATAAAAAAGACTGGACTCAGGTGGGACTCAGTGGCATATCTCTTGGGGTGGATGGTAAGAGGGGACAGGCAAGAGGGAGGCCCTGAGTTAGAGAGAAGACCCTGTTCAGGCGGAAGTAGTGCTAGACATGATTTCCTACATCAGAGACTGAGGCTGAACAAGAAGCATCTTCTTCATGATCACATGTCATAACTACAGCAAAACAAGGACTAGAAACCCATCCTCTGCACCCTAGCCAAAGGGGCCAGTGAGATGGCTTAGTGTATAAAGGTGCTTGCCACCAAGTCTGACAAATTGCTTTTAATCCCAAGATGTGAACTGGTGCCTGCTTGTTTTCCTCTGACCTAGACTTATGCACAAATGAATATAAATATATATGTATATATTACACATATATACATATACATACACATATACATACATATATTATTGTAAGCAGAGTTTCTCTGTGTCTCGGCAGCCACTCCCCAAAACAGAGACTTATTATTAATTATAAATGTTTGGCCAATAGCTCAGGCTGGTTACTAGCTAACTCCTACATTTTAAATTAAGCTACATTTCTCATCTACCCTCTGCTATGTGGTGGTACTTTCTTTCAACATTGCAAGTTCATATTGCTTCTCTCTGCATCTCCCATGGCTCCCAAGACTCCGCCCTTCTTTTCAGAGTCCTCCTCTAATTGCTTCTTACCTATATCTCCTGCCTCACTACTGGCCAGTCAGTTCTTTTATTAAGCCAATCAGCGGGCAATTTGGCAAAGACACATCTTCACAGTGTACAAAAGGATTATTCCATAACATTTTAATTAAATTTAAATTAAAAATGAACAGCCAAGCTCTTTCAGTATTGTGCCCAAGAATACTAGATGACCTAAGACTTACCAAGTTTTTGAAAAATGTCAGCCACAATCCTAAGCATTTTACATTCACTAACTGATTTAATCCTCAAAACATGTGATTGGTACCATTATTTCTCTTTTCATAGATGAGATATCTTTTTTTTTTTTTTTTTTTTTTTTTTTTTTTTTTTCTTTTTTTTTTTTTTTTAAGATTTATTTATTTATTATATATACAACATTCTGCCTCCATGTATGCCCACATGCCAGAAGAGGGCGCCAGATCTCAGTACAGATGGTTGTGAGCCACCATGTGGTTGCTGGGAATTGAACTCAGAACCTCTGGAAGAGCAGCCAGTGTTCTTAACCGCTGAGCCATCTCTCCAGCCCCCCATAGATGAGATATCTAAAGCATACATCATCAACAAAATCCACAATGAGGGTACAGACCTATAATCCCAGATACATGGAGGCCAGAGCAGGAGGATTTCAAGTTCCAGGCTAGCATGGCCAACTTAGTGACAGCCTATCTCAAAAAGTGAAAAAACGTTGGGTTGGCAAGATGTGGTGGCACACAACTTCAGCCCCAGCATTCTGGAGGCACAGACAGGCAGATCACTGTGAACTCAAGGCCATCCTGGTCTACACAGAGAGTTCCAGGTCAATCAGGGCGATGATGTAGTGAGACCCTGTCTCAAAACAAACAGCAGCGGGGCTGCTGAAGAGACTGCACGGCATTTAAGGGCACGGGTTGCCCCTCTAGAGGACCTGGGTTCAATTCCCAGCACCCATACGGTAGCTCACTCACAACTGTCTGTAACTCCAATTCCACGGAATCTGATGCCCTCTTCTCACCCCTGTGGATACTGCACACACATGATGCACAGACATACACGCAGGCAAAACACCCACACACATGCAATTAAAGTAAATTAAGACAGTAAACAAAAAGACTGGGGGCAGCCAAGGTAGTACATTCTGGTAGGCAAATACTGAAGAGGGTGGGGTAGGAGGAGCACAAGTTGAAGCCAACCTAGGCTACAACTGGGGCAGGGGATATACCTCAGAGTGTTTGTCTGGCAATGTACAGTCTCAGAAATTACTTATTTATGTAGGGTTCGTTTGTTTTTATTTTTAAGACAGGATTCCTCTATAGAGCCCTGGATGTCCTGGAACTCACATCTTAAACTAGGCTGGCCTCAAACTCACAGAAACCCAACTGTATCTGCCTTCCAAGTGTGCATTAAAGGTGTACACCACCATGCCTGGCCTTAAGGCCCTGGGTTTAATCTCCAAAACATCATCAACAATAAAAATAGATTATAGTGCTGGGCAGTAGTGGTGCATGCCTTTAATCCTAGCACTCGGGAGGCAGAAGCAGGCGGATCTCTGTGAGTTCCAGGATAGCCAGGACTACACAGAAAAATCTTGTCTTGAAAAACAAATAGTAACGAAGAATGGATTCTAATTCTTAACCATTTTTCTGTGTTTCCTCATTCAAATATTAAAAGTTGTCCTTCCTTATAAATCTGAAAAATAAGGGTTCTAGTCTCCAGCTCTGATTTTTGAGTTTGTAACCACTCTCTAGGCCCTCACCAAGTGATATTCAGGTCTGCCACTTCTCAGCTCTGGTTCTTTTGTGGTTCCTTACTGCCTACCCAGCCCCTAACTGAGTTTGGCTCTCCATGGTCTGACCAGGATGCACCCCAACCCCATCACCCAGCATAATATTTTGCCTCCTGTAGGAGTGTCAGGATTCTGTCTTGCCAGAAACAGAATTTACTCAGGTCCACGAGCACAGAAGTAGCACTTGTTACAGATTGCTAAACAGCGCAAAGAACCATCAGAAGGCAAGGGAGCACAACTCAATTCCAGACATCAATCCTAGGCACATGGTCCTCTGTAGGCAGAAGTTTCTATTCCATGAGGAAGCTCTCCAAAAACACACTGAGACTTATTGTTAATTATAAATTATTGGCAGGTAGCTTAGACTATTAACTCTTCTTTTCTCTCTCTCTCTCTCTCTCTCTCTCTCTCTCTCTCTCTCTCTCTCTTTTTTGGTTTTTCGAGACAGGGTTTCTCTGTGTCACTTTTTTGCCTGTCCTGAAACTTTCTCTGCAGACCAGGCTGGCCTCGAATTCACAGAGATCTACCTGCTTCTACCTCCTGAGTGCTGGGATTAAAGGTGTGCACCATACACTGTCTCAATAAACTAAAGAGAGGGGAGTGAGGGAAGAGAAAGCAAAAAAGGAGGAGAAGAGGGGAGAAGTGGGTGAGCATGCGGCTGAGAGAGCTCGGGCACTTGCGAAGTCGATCCGGGTAGACGTACATTCTCCACATGGGTACAGTTTTAAACTTTTGACCACGCTTTTTCAAAAAAGCCAATCATTTACATTCAAACCATGTAATTGGTTATTTAAAGAACAATAAAAACAGTTTGCTTACTCACCTAAACAAATTTATTTATTTCCTAATTATGTTATGTCATTTCAGAAAATTTGAAAAATACCAAACTATGGTAAAGAAGGAAATTAGAAGCATCTGTACGTCTACCAGCTTCGGCTTCTTTAGAGGATGCCTTTTGTTCTGTCTTCCGATGCTCTTCATGGTCTTCTTCTGTTTGTGGATTTGCTTCACATGGGGTCTTGCTATGTAGCCCTGGCCGTCCTGGAACTAAGTTGAAAATCTGGCCTCAAACTTGGAGGTCTTCCTGCCTCAGCCTGATGCTGGGATTACAGAAATGTGCCACCGCAGTCAGCTCAGTTCTGGGTGTGGTGTGTGTGTATGTGCTTATTTATTTAAATATTTATTTATTATGTATACAATATTCTCTGTGTGTGTGTGTGCAGGCCAGAAGAGGGCACCAGACCTCATTACAGATGGTTGTGAGCCACCATGTGGTTGCCGGGAATTGAACTCAGGACCTTTGGAAGAGCAGGCGATGCTCTTAACCTCTGAGCCATCTCTCCAGCCTCGTGTTTATTTATTTTTGTGTATGTGTATACATGTGCACGTGGAAGCCTGAAGAGGCCAGAAGAAGGCCTTTGATCCCCTGGCGCTGGAGTCAACAGGCAGTCCTGAATGGCCCAACACGGGAACTGGGAACCAAACACTGGTCTTCTGCAAGAACAGTAAATGGAGCCAGGCAGTGGGGGCAAACGCCTAGCACTCAAGAGGCAGAGGCAGGCAGATCTTTGAACAGGCCAGCCTGGTCTACAGAGTGAGTTCCGGGACAGCCAGAGCTGTAACACAGAGAAAACTTGTCTTAAAAAACAAAACAAAACAAACAAACAAAAAACAACCAACCAAACAAACAAACAAAAAAAAGAGTAACAAGAACGAAGAACTCTGACCCGCTGATCCATTCCTCTAGTCCCTGTATTTGTGTGTGTGTGTGTGTGTGTGTACCGCCCCCCCCCCCCGTCATCCAGGCATGGTGGTTTATGTAATCCTAGCACCCGATCTTTAGCTCCATCGTGAATTTGAGGTCATCTGAGGGTTTGTAAGACCCCATCAAGAGAGGGAGGGCAAAAGAGGAGAATAGGAAGAAGGGCATACAAAAGAGTGGAAGGTAAGGAAGCAGGCAGCCTGGGTGGGTGTCTGGGTGTCTTAGTTAGGGTAAAATTGCTGGGATAAAGTACCATGGTTACAATCTACTTGGAGAGGAAAGGATTTGTTTTGTTACACTTCCGCATCTCAGTCCGTAATTGACAGAAATCTGTGCGAGAGAGAGCTCAAGACCAGACCCAGGAGGCAGGAACTGAAGCAGAGGCCATGGAGGAATGCTGCTTAGTGGCTTGCTCTCTCAGTGGCTTGCTCAGCAGGCTCCCCATCTTCTCCCCTCCCCATTATTTATTTATTTGAGACAGGGTCTCTCTGTGTAGCTCTGGCTCTCCTGGAACTCACTATGTAGACTAGACTAGCCTTGAACTCACAGAGATCAACCTGCCTCTACCTTTGGAATTCTGTGATTAGAGGCCTGCTTTCTCATGTGATGCAGGACCACCTGCTTGAGAGTAGGACCACACTCATAGTAGGCTGAGTCATCCCACATTAGTCTTTAGTCAAGAAAATGCCCCCACAAGCTTGCCCGCATGCCAGTCTGGTTGGGGCATTTTCTCAATTAATGTTCCTTCTTCTCAAATGACTCTAGCTTGTGTTAAATTGGAAAAACAAAACAAACAAACAAAACAGGACAATGAGACAGTCCTTTAATCCCAGGACTCAGGAGACAGAGGCAGTTAGACCTCTGTGAGTTCGAGCCTGATCTATGTAGTGAGTTCCAGCTCAGCCAAGGCTAGTTACATAATGAGAAAAAAAAGAAAAGCTGGGTGGTGGTATTGCACACCTTTAATCCCAGCATTTGGGATTTGGTAGGGAGAGGCAGAGGCAGAGGCAGAGGGAAGTGGGTCTCTGAGTTCGAGGTCAGTCTAGTCTACAGAGGAAGTTCCAGGACAGCCAAGGTTACGCAGAGAAACCCTGTCTCAAAAATGCAAACAAAATTTAAATTAAAAAAATAAATAAAAAGATGTAGGTTTAGCCTCCAATTTTACAATGTGACCTTCCCAGAAATGCCATGTGCCCATAGTCCCAGATACTCAGGAAGCTGAGGTGTGAGGATCACTTGAATCTGGTAGTCTTAAGACCAACAACCTTATGAAGTCTGTGTCCCCCAAATAATATACAAATAGTTTAGAAACAAAAAGGAGGAGGAGAGATACCAGAGGAAGACATTTTATTTGATTTATTCTCTAACCGTTTATTTTTTGATGTTGGAAATGGAGCCCACAGCCTCACTCATGCTAACAGCAGGCTTTGCCCTGAGCTCTGCCAGCAGCCTTTTCCCTTACCTCAGCTATTCATTAGGAGCTTTTGGTTTAAGCAGCAGAAACTGTCTGTGGCTGTTATAAGCCTAAAGGAATGCACTGGAAGACTATGAGTTAGCCTGCTCTCATGAAGCCAAGGGTGTAACGGGGGTTTCTCTCCCACCTGCCAGTTCCCAAATAAACTGTTTGGCTTATTAGCTCAGGCTTATTATTAACTAGCTCTTATAACTTAAATTAACCCATTTCTATTATTCCATATTTGACAATGAGGCTTGTGACTTGTTATCTCATATCTTGCTTCTTCATCAGCTGTTGGCGTCTCTCTCAACCCCACCTTCTTTCTCCCTCTACCTCTGCTTGGATTTCCTGCATGGCTATATTCCGCCCTGCCATAGGCCAAAGCAGATTTATTCATCAGTCAATAAAAGCAGCACATATTCACAGCATACAGAAGGACATCCCACATCACAAGGGAATAGCCCAAGCATCAGAACTTCATGAGGATTGTGGGAACAGCCTTTCTGGGACCAGCACACAGCCCTTTCAGAGCCTACAGTCGGCATCATCCCTGGACCTTGCCTCTCCTGCCATCCTCTCCTTCCACTCTGTGGGCTTTACATTCTGTTTGGGTTTTGACTCAGTGTGTACCAACAGCCTTCATCTCAAAATGAGGAGTGGGTACCTCCCATCTCCTTCCTCTCTGCATGTCCAATGCTGTCACTGTGTCAGTAATTGCTGGGACTTCACATGGGCAACTCAAAGAAGTGAGCGGTACATCCTTGTCACCAAGGTGCTCATGGCTCTCTCTTCCTCCATCCCAGCACTGTGCTGAGGTTCAGGCTCTCCTCCTCAGACGGTAAGCCCTGCTGTGACGTTTGTTTAGGGAGGACAGACTAAGACAAAGTTCCCCATTGGGGTGAACCCACTGCCTTATATGTCAGGCCAAGATTCCAGATTCTAAAAGAACCGGGAACAGGCACACACTTGTAATCCCAGCACTCAGGAGGCTGAGGCAGGAGGATTGCAAGTTTGAGGCCAGCCTAGTCTGAAGAGTGAATTCAAAACCAGCTCTGGATAGCCAGTGCCATGGGGCAAAACCTTATCTCAAAAACCCATAAAAGGGCTTTTGAGATGACCCTGTGGATAAAGCTCTTGCCACTAAGGCTGAGGACTTTCGGTTAGTCCCAGAGGCTACAGTGGTAAAAGGGGAAAACTGATTCCCAAAAGTAGTGGTCCTTTGACTTCCAGCATTGCAACACACACACCATATATACACATACTACACATACACACCACAAACACACACCATATATACACATATACCATATATACACATACACACCACAAACACACACCATATATACACATATACTATATATACACATACTACACATACACACCACAAACACATACCATATATACACATACACACCACAAACACACACACCACACATACACACTACATATACATACGCCACATATACACATACCACATACACAAACCATACACACATTATACGTACACACACATCACACACATACACACATATACACTCCACATACATACACACCATATATACATATACTACACATACACTCAAACGCATACCCCACACATATATCACCATGTGAACACACATATACACACATACTTCATATATACATCACATACATATACATATGCACACCACACCATACCACACACACATACACACACTACACACATACATACCACACACATACCACACCATGTATACACACACCAGATCCATGCACATCTACACATATACCACACACACACACACACACACACATGCCATATACACATGCCACACACACACATAAATACAATTTAAATAGCTTTAAAGAATAAAATGATTCCAAAGGAAAGCATGCCGGGTCTTTGACCAGGTGCAGATGATAGTCCACCTTTTGCTGAGAATTATGGCAGTGACTTAAGATGGTCTCCCATAAGCTGGGCGGTGGTGGCGCACCCCTTTAATCCCAGCACTCGGGAGGCAGAGGCAGGCGGATCTCTGTGAGTTCGAGGCCAGCCTGGTCTACAAGAGCTAGTTCCGGGACAGGCACCAAAGCTACAGAAGGCCCTGCAGGCCCCAGTGCGATGCTCATACCGGTGAGATTCTGGGGCACCTTATTCCCATCTTGTCTGTACTTGACTTTGTCTCCCACACACTTCACCACCCTTCAGATGCCTAAGCCTGAAACTCAGTGATATCTTCATCTCATGCCCCCGTAGCCAGGTACCCACCCAGCCTGACAACTCAGACAACCCACTTTTCTCTCCTCTCCTGCCTCTCTCTCTTTCCTTTTTTTTTAAAAAAAGATTTATTCATTTATTTAATGTATGTGAGCGCTCTATCTGCATGTACAACCTTATGCTGGAAGAGGGCATCAGATTCCACTGTAGATGGCTGTGAGCCACCATGTGGTTACTGGGAATTAAACTCAGAACCTCTGGAAGAGCAACCAAGGCTCTTAACCTCTGAGCCATCTCTCCAGCCCTCTCTCTTTCTACAAGGTTTCATATACCTTGATCTGGCCTTAAACTCACTATTCATCTTAGGCTGATCTTATCTTTTTTTTAATATTTATTTATTTATTATGTATACAATGTTCTGTCTGTGTGACTGAAGGCCAGAAGAGGGCACCAGACCTCATTACAGATGGTTGTGAGCCACCATGTGGTTGCTGGGAATTGAACTCAGGACCTTTGGAAGAGCAGGCAATGCTCTTAACCACTGAGCCATCTCTCTAGCTCCTCTTAGACTGATCTTAAATCTTGGTCCTCCTACCTCCAATTTCCAAGTGATACTATTGCAGGTGTGTGCCATCAGGCTGGGCTTCCTAGTTCCTATCTCTTCTCTCCCTTGCTTTCCTTCTCCCTGCCCTGCCTTCATCTCTCTATAGTTTGTCTTCCCATTGATCTCTGGGCTTGCTCCTCTCTTGCTTCCAAATGGTTCTAGTTACTAGAATGATCTTCCTAAGAAACAAAACTTTTTTTGTTTTGCTTTGCTTTTTGAGATGTCCTGGAACTAACTAGCTCTTGTAGATCAGGCTGGCCTCGAACTCACAGAGATCCACCTGCCTCTGCCTCCCGAGTCCTGGGGTTAAAGGTGTGCACCACCACCACCTGGCAAGAGACAAATATCATTTTGATGCATAGGACTCTTTTTTATAATAATTTTTATTGATATTTATTGAGCTCTACATTTTTCTCTGTTCCCCTCCCTACCTCTCTCCTCCCTCCTACCCTCTTCAACCCTCCCCCAAAGTCCCCATGCTCCCAATTTACTCAGGAGATCTTGTCTTTTTCTACTTTCTACTTCCCATGTAGATTATATCTATGTATGTCTCTCTTAGTGTCCGCATTGTTGTCTAAGTTCTCTGGGATTGTGGTTTGTAGGCTGGCTTTCTTTGCTTTATGTTTAAAAACCACCTATGAGTGAGTACATGTGATAACTGTCTTTCTGTGTCCGGGTTACCTCACTCAATGTTTTCTAGCTCCATTTTCCTGCAACATTCAAGCTGTCATTATTTTTTTCTGCTGTGTAGTACTCCATTGTGTAAATTTACCACATTTTCCTTATCCATTCTTTGGTCGAGGGGCATTTAGGTTGTTTCCAGGTTCTGACTATGACAAACAAAGCTGCTATTAACAAAGTTGAGCACATGTCCTTGTGGCACAATTGAGCATCCTTTGGTTGAGGATACCTAAAAGTGGTATTATTGGGTCTTGAGGAAGGTTGTTTTCTAATTTTCTGAGAAATCGCCACACTGACATCTAAAGGGGTTGTACCAGCTTGCATTCCCACTAGCAGTGCAAAAGTGTTCACTTTTCCCCACAACTTCTCCAGCATAAGTTGTCATCAGTGTTTTTGATCTTGGCCATTCTTGCAGGTATAAGATGGAATCTCAGAGTTGTTTTGATTGCTGCATAGGACTCTTGACCAAATAAAATAAAAATAAAAAAAGAGCAGCCCTGCCCCCATTGCCCTCCAGGAAATGGTCTGGCATTTTCACGGCATAATCTGCCACACCCTGGCCCATATGGCCTTTTCCTGGCAGCTGGCAGCATCTCCTGTGCTGGTCCAGCTTCTGCCACTGCCATACTGTACTGCAGAACCTGCTCTTTCTGTCGTTGGACCCAGAATATCCCTTGGCAACACCAAGCATGCTGTCTTGATTCAAACTGATTGAAACCACCAGAAAACAGAGCATCTTGCTCCAGGAGGAGGCAGGAGAAAGGGAAAGGGAGCCGCTGTAGACAATCAGCAGGTGGAAAATGCAGAGGAACCAGCTTTCTGTCTCTGTCTCTGCAGCCCTCAGGGGCAGACTCATCCAGAAGTCAAATCCTTTCTAGGCTGGAAGATGTGGCGGCAGATACACACCACACACCAGTTCCGAGAACACCCAGCAGAGGAAAATGACCCTTGTTTGCTGACTTTCTGCTAAGCATTATGGAAGTGCTTAGCATTCTCAGTCTGGCAGTGCTGGTGCTAAACCAGCTGGTGGCAACAGAAATGACATTAGGGTGGTGCAAGCAGCGTTAGCACCCACCCCTCATCCCAGCATCTGTACTCTGCATTATCTACAGTCTTCATTTATCTCATGTTCTCTCTCTCTCTCTCTCTAACAGGCTGTGATTTTTCTCTCTTATTTTATTTTTAGGTGTTTTGCTTGCATGTATGTGTCTGTACAATGCATGCATGTAGTGTCTGCATAGGCCAGAAGAGGGCAGTAGATCCCCTGGAATGGGAGTTACAGCTGCTGTATGCCACTCTGTGGCGCTGAGAATCAAACCTGGGTCCTCTGGAGGAATAGCTGATATTCTTATCTGCAGAGCCATTTCTCCAATGCCCAGTCTAGCTTTTTTTTTCCTTCAGAAATCCAAGTGCTTTTGCCTCTGAAACAGTGGTTCTCAACCTGTGGGTTGTGACCCTTTGGAGTTTAGCAACCTGTTCACAGGGGTCTTCTAAAACCATTGGAAAACAGATATGTACATCCAATTCATAACAGTAGCAAAATTACCATCATGAAGTTGCAATGAAAATGATTTTATGATTGGGAGTCACCAAAACAGGAGGAACTATGCACGAAGGAGCTGAAGTATATGAAAAGTTGAGAACCCAGCATAGTGGAGCATGCCTTTAATCCCAGTGCTTGGGAGACAGATTTCTGTGAGTTCAAGGCCAGCCTGCTTTACAAAGCAAGTTCCAGGACAGAGCTATGACACAGAGAAACTGAGAAACCATGTCTCAAAACAAAAAACAAAAACAAACAAACAAAAAACCAAACAAACAAAAAAAACCAACCAAAATAAATAAAAATAAATAGAGAAACAAATAAATAAATGAAAGGAAGGTTGAGAGCTACCACATCTCGAAGTCTGAAATGTGGCCAAAAAGTAACTGCTTTGTCTATCTACCCCACCCCAGACCAGAGCTATCTGGCAACCTGGAACTGTTGGGTACAGAATTATGATCCACAAATGATACCTAGGGATGACTGGTTTATTCAGTGTATCAAATATTTTTACAAACTACACAATCTTTAAACCAGGCATGGTGGTACAGACTTGTAATCGCAGTACCTGAGAGGCGCTGGCAAGATGATCGCTAGTGGGAGGCTAAGCCTAAACTGCATAGCTAAGCCTGAGCAAAAGAAAACAAAGCCACACGAAGCCTATACACCTTGTTACTGTTTTTAGGGAAAATAGTTGAGTGAGTGCCCTGCAAGAGTAACAGTCTGGAGGGTAACTAGAATTCCTCCGGTAGAGTGGGTGTGCAGTCAGAACTTAGAGTATTCCAATACACTGTGTCAAAGATTATTCCTCCCACATGAATTACTTTCTTTTCTAGTATCATAAACAATGTTATAATCAACATCCTTTTACACAGAATTTAGACATTATGTTATTTTCCTTTTGATAAATCCTTAAGTAGCCTGTATATTGAAAACAAACAAACAAAAAATGACAGCGGGGTTCAGTGGCCCATGCATAGAATCTCAGCAATTTGGGAGGCTGAGGCTGGACAATCACTTTAGTCTAGGAGTTTGCTTCCAGTCTGGGCAGCATAAGACCCAGTCGTTAAAAAAAAAAAAATAGTAGTGAGGCCAGGGAAATGGCTCAGTGCTTAAGAGCACTTGCTGCTCTTGCAAAGGACCTTGGGTTCAGTTCCCAGCATCCACACAATGGCTCACAATCATCTGTGACTCCACTTCAAAGGGTTTCAACACACTTTCTGGTCCTTGAAGGCACTATGACTGCACATGGTAGACGTACATACATGTAGACAAACACACACATAAAATTAATAAATCTAAAAAAAATTAAATGAAATAAATGAATGATTAATAAAAAACCAGAAGGCTTCAACTCTTGGATCTGCTCCTATATGTTTTTGGTCTCTGTCCCCTCCCTTGTTGTTTTTTTTGTTTGTTTGTTTTGGCTTTTTGAGACAGGGTTTCTCTGTGTAGCCCTGGCTGTCCTGGAACTCAGAGATCCACCTGCCTCTGTCTCCTGAGTGCTGGGATTAAAGATGTGCACCAATACTGCCCAGCTGTCCCCTCTCTTGTGGTGGGGGAAACTGTGCTGCCTTGGCTCTTAGAGTGAGGCAGGAGTGACGATATGTGACTTGGGAGGTCAGGCCTTTGAAAATGCATGCAGTGCCCACTCTAGTTTTCAGAACCTTCCCTCCTGACTCCTTTGAACTCAATTGTGAATTATGTAAGTGGCATCCCATAGGAGCCCAAATCTCAAGTCAGGCTCAGTCCAGGCACCAGATATGCAAATGTCAAAACCCCACAATATTTGGGCTTGAAGTTTTGCAGGGAGGGGGAGTCTTCATAGCTGAGGCCCCAGGCAGCAGCATGGAGCATAGACTATCCCTGTCATGCCTCATTCAAGGGATGGTTGGTCATGTCACAATAGTACCTGGAATAAAGGGAATTCTCTCTCTCTCTCTCTCTCTCTCTCTCTCTCTCTCTCTCTCTCTCTCTCTCTGCATGTATGTTCTATATATATACACATATATATGTATATATGTTTAAAACTCACCTAATTCTGCCTCCCAAGTGCTGGGATTAAAGGTATATATCACCTAAGACATGTTTGTGTTTTTGGTTTTTTTTTGTGTTTTTTTGTTTTTTTGAGACAAGGTTTCTCTTTAGTGTTGCAGTCTGTCCCGGAACTCTTGTAAACCCGGTTGGTTTGAACTCACAGAGATCTACCTGCCTCTGCCTCCCGAGTGCTTCTGAATTAAACTTTTATGGCTTAACAATAAGTAAACATTTGTCAGCTGTGAGAGATTCTCTGCAGCACACAGTGGGGAAGGCGTACCCCTGTCCTTACCATGAATAAGTTTACCACTAGGTCTGCACTCAGTTGCAGTTCCTGGAAACTGACCTGGATTGTGGCAGTTGCTGGGGAGGATGTCAGAGGAAGATGAGATGTGGAGATGGCAGGAAGGCAAGCCCTGGGAGAGGCAGAAGCTAACTGGACCCGAAGCAGTGGTAGGAAGAGGTCTCAGCTCTCATCTCACAAAGGACTCTGAAGTCAGACTGGCCCTTCAGAGGAGCTGCGGTCGACGCGAGGTCATGCTGGCCACTGCGACTTCCCATCAGCCAGACTTCCCATGGCCACACCAGAGCAAGGCCAGAGTGAAGACTTCTGCAGCTGGAGAATACCTGGGGAGAGGCAGCAGGCCAGCCGCGTGCCACACAGCTCAGGAGGGGTGAGTCAGCCTTGAAGTGGGACTCCAGGAGAACAGGGATACGCATAGTCCATCCATGGACTTGCCCTTCTCCAGTCTCCTGCTTGAGTTTGCTTCCTGTAAAATTTTAGTCTTGGTTGTACTTTTGTTATTTTTTTTTAAATATTTATTTATTTATTATGTATACAATATTCTATCTGTGTGTATCCCTGCAGGCCAGAAGAGGGCACCAGACCTCATTACAGATGGTTGTGAGCCACCATGTGGTTGCCGGGAATTGAACTCAGGACCTTTGGAAGAGCAGGCAGTGCTCTTAACCACTGAACCATCTCTCCAGCCCCTTGGTTGTACTTTTGTTTTGGTTTTGAGGCAGGGTCACACTCTGTAGCCCAGGTTGGCTGAACTTGTGATCCTCTTGCCTCAGCCTCCCGCTCCCCCCAAGTGCTGGGGCTATAGGCAGGTGCCCTCACTCCTGGCTAACTTCTGGTGACTCTTAAAGGAGAAGGTTAGAGTACTGGCCACAGCACTGGGGGAGAAGTCCCTTTTCAGGCCTCAGCTGATGCTGCTACTGCTAGCTTCTTCCACTCCTGAGCAGGCTCCTCTGAGCACGTTTGTTTAAGACAGGTTTTCTCCATATAGTCCTGGCTGTTTTGGAACTCGCTTATAGACCAGGCTGGCCTTGAACTCACAGAGATCTGCCTGCCTCTGCCTCCAGAGTGCTGGGATTAAAGGTGTGCATCACTACCAACCACCCAAGATTTAATTCTTTATGAAAAAATAAGCAAGCACATTCATTTACTTCATATTAAATTTGCTTTCATCCAGGTCTGCTCTTCCAGAGGACTTGGGTTCAATTCCCAGCATCCACATAGTAGCTCACAACTAGCCATAATTTTAGTTTTAGGGTCTCTGATACCCTCTTTTTGTCCACGAGCACTGTATGCATGTGGTATATAGGTATACATGCAGATAAAACACACATTAAATAATAATTAAAAAATTTTGAATTTGGGGCTGGAGAGATGGCTCAGTGGTTAAGAGCATCGCCTGCTTTTCAAAGGTCCTGAGTTCAATTCCCGGAAACCACATGGTGGCTCACAACCATCTGTAATGAGGTCTGGTGCCCTCCTCTGGCCTGCAGACATACATGCAGACAGAATATTGTATACATAATAAATAAATAAATATTAAAAAAAAATTTGAATTTGCCAGAAGGTGGTGGTGCACACCTTTAATCCCAGCACTTGGGAAGCAGAGGCAGGTGGATCTCTGAGTTTGAGGCCAGCCTGGTCTACACACTGAGTTCCAGACAAGCCAGGACTACATAGTAAAACCTTGTCTCAAACTAATAAAATAAAACAGAAACAAATAAATCACTTCATCCTTAATAACTGGTAAATTCATTTGTTTGCCAAATAATTTTTAAAAATAGATCTCTTAATATCTTTTCTTATATTTATTTATTTTGATTTATGTGTATGAATGTTTCGCCTCTGCGTATGTCTGTGTGTTATTTTATGTGTACGAGTCTTTTGCCTTTGTATATGTCTGTATGTGCATCGTGTGCATACCTGGTGCCCACAGATGTCAAAATTGTCAGGTTCTCTGAAATGGGAGCTATAGATAGTTGTAAACCACCATGTGAGTGTTGGGAACCAAACTCAGGTCTTCTGAAAGAGCAGTAAGTACTCTTAACCCCTCAGTCATCTCTCCAGCCCCCATATCAATTGCTTTATGCTTTATTAGCAGTAACTGTTTATTTGTATACTTTTTAAATATTTGTATTTTATTATGTCTCTGTGTGTCTATATGTGTTTGCACATAGGTGTTTTTGAAGTCCAAAAGAGTATATCCAATACCTTGAATCTGGAGGTACAAGCGACTATGAGCCACCAACTGATGTGGGTTCTGGGAATTGAACTCTGGTCCTATGAAAATGCAGCAAGTTCTCTTAACCAGTGAGTCATCTCTCCAGCCCCTACAATATACTTATTTTATACACCTGTGTATTTGAAGTTGCATATAATTTTTTGGGAAAAATACCGCACACATAGGAAGAAGTTAAGTAGCTCCGCTGGGTTCATACTGCAGGGACAGAAGCTCCCCTTAAAATGATGTGCCCCTGGGTGACGTGTGACCATGCCTTGACGCCAAAGGCAGTTCCTATGGGAATTCTCTTGTGGACTGTCATGAGCTGTTATCCCCAGAAGCTGACAATCATGCTGGAGGTACCACCATGGCATCCGTGGACACATCTCAGGTTTACCTGCCTCCCTTCAAGTGGGGGACCAAACAGCTTATCGGCATGGATGTTAGAAAGGAAATGAGGCAAGGCATGTTTAAAATCCTGAAATTGTACTCTGTGAATATGAGTTTCTATTCTCTATTTCAAAAGTATTTATTCGCTATTTTTATCTACGTTTAAATGCACGTGCCTGCATGAGTTTATATGTACATACATGCAGGTGCCTGCAGGGGCCAGAGGGGGTTCAGTCCCCTAGAACAGGAGTTACAAGTTGTGAACTGCCTAATGTTGAGTGCTGGGAATCAAATCCTGGTCCTCTTCAAGGGAAGTAAATGTTCTTAGTGACTTAGTCATTGCTCCAGCTCCATCTACTCCCTTTATATCAAGAGCTTTGTATAGTATCCTGTTTCCCTTTTTGTCTTGGTGAGCAGGGAGTTTTCATGCTCGTTTATTGTAAAAATATCCAGGCTAGCTAAGGATAAAACAATTATATTTTATTTATTATAAGGGGAATTCTCTTGTGGTCTCACAAAACAGGAAACGAGAAATCCAAGCACAGCCATGTCCCACAGGTAAAAGGCACAGAGAGCGCACACAGAGGTGCACATCTTGTTACCTGAGTCCCAGTGAAGCCACGCCTTAACTAAGACCCACCTCTTAAAGATTATGGTTAACAAGGCTTTCCCCACCAATTTGTTGGATATATATATATATATGTATATATATATATATCCATTTTTCTTTCTTTTTTTTTTCTTTTGTATTTTCGAGACAGGGTTTCTCCATAGCTTTTTGGTTCCTGTCCTGGAACTAGCTTTTGTAGACCAGGCTGGCCTCGAACTCACAGAGATCCGCCTGCCTCTGCCTCCCGAGTGCTGGGATTAAAGGCGTGCGCCACCACCGCCCGGCTTCCATTTGCTTTTTGAGATAGATTTTCTTTGTGTAGCTCTGGCTGTCTTGGAGTTCACTCTATAGACCAGGCTAACTTCGAACTCCCAAAGATCCATCTGCCTCTTCTTCCCAAGTGCTGGGACTAAAGGCATGCACCACCACCACTAGGCCATATTTCTCTTTTTCATTCTTATTATTTTCTTGGTCCTGATTTCCTTTTTCTTTTCTCTTTCACTAACCTTCAGCCCAATTCTTTTGTTGCAAAACCTCTCTTTGCATCAGAATCATGTTTGTAGAGTCCCAAGGAAATGCCTCGTGTGGCGAACACAGCTCATTTCTGAGATACGATATTGACTTACCTAGAATACTGCCCCAGCATCTTGCTGAAACCTTGCCTTGATTTGGTTTGACATCAGCCAACCAACCTACCAGCCACTGGCAACTAGGCATGGGAATTCAGTGTGACTCATACAGCTCTGACAAGTTGGAGAAATAAAAAGCAGGTACCAAAACGAGTGTGTGTGGTGGTGTGTGGGGGGGGGTCAGTGTTATGCAGCCCATCAGTCAGAAGGCCCTGCTCAGGAACCTCCTTCCTGCCTCTTCCCTCACTTCCCAGCCATTTCTACCCACCTCAAACTGCTCAGTTAGCTGTTCTGCCCTACCATTGAAATAATTGAAAATTAGGGGACAGAACCCCCACCCCCTCACCAGCCATCCGCAAGGCGCTTCCTTTCTCCGTGGTTCCATTTCACTAATCCACCCTATCCCTAAACTGAACCTGGACACCCCCAATCTGACCCCACCCATCCAGTGCGCACCTACCCCAATCTGGTCCACGCCCATCCTTAACCTCTGAAGATTTGCCACTTCTGTCCTGGGAGTTCTTGCTCCATCTGCTCCGTTCATGCCCCCTAGAAGCTGGGGCCCAGCTGAGTCCTTGCATAGCACGCTGCCCCTGACTTTGGCCCCCGACCTCAAGGCACCTGGATGACTTAGTCTCGGAATCCATTCCGTCAGACTCCACCAGGTAGGCACACTGGCATCTCTCTGCCCTTCACTGTTCCCAGGATAATCTTGTCATTGAGCTGCCGCCTTCCTACCCACCTTCCTGCCCGGGGAAGCCTCTGAGTGCCACCCTCCCACTCTTGTTTCCATGTATAAGATGAGCCACGCTCAGGAATAACGCTTGCAGATAGCAGACACTCGCGGAGGAGTTTCAAATGCCCGTCACTGATGCACGGCTCTCGCTGCGTCCACCCTTCTTCATGTCTACTCAGGGTTAAGGAAGGCCCTCAGTCTCCCAGGACCCGGGCATCTGCTCTCACAAAGTGCTTCCTCTTGCAAGTACACCATGCCCTAGTGAGTCAGCATGGGTTTGTGTTTGGGGAAGACTATGGGCTGGGGTTTAGTTTCTGGGTGTTCATGTTGTGAAGCTCTGGGGTGAAAGATAAATTTCTTTATTTTTAATTTTGATTACCTTTCATTTATCTTGTATGCATGTGGGCATGTGTACTCAACGCCGTGAGTGTGGAAGTCAGAGGACAACGTGTAGCAGTCGGTTCTATCCTTCCACCATGTGGATCCGTGGCTTGAGCTCAGGCCGTCAAGCTTAGTGGCAGGCTCCTGGCTCCACCCACTGAGCCATCTCACCTCACCAGCTTCAAGGAAAAAAAAAATTATACAACAGTGACGATGCTGGAGTCAGGATGCCCAGAGTCCAACCTTATCCTGCAACCAGATATTGGGGTGGCGGGGGTGGGGGGCAGACAGACTCATTACTGTTCCTCTCTAAGCCTCAGCTTCCTTTCCTGGAAACTGGGTAAGATGCTACCTACTTTTGGGTTTGTTGTGACAGTCTAATAATATAGTAGTTGAATGTCCCCTACCGTTTGCTGCTCGTGCATCAGGTCAGGCACTTGACCAAGCAGGTCGTGGCTGTCATCCCACTCAATCAGCTGCAGCCCCAAGACCTTGTGTGGCCACCGTCCTTTTACAGAGTGGAGGCGGGGGTTCATGGGACAACAGCAGGGCAGGAGATAGCAGAATATGAGGCCTCACAAGCTCGGGCTTCTCTGCCGCCAGGTCAGAGCACGGCACTCCCACTGAGACCAGTCTTTGATGCTCACACGACTGCATGATGCGGATTTTACACACAGAGAGAAACTGAGGCGACCACTTACTGTGACTCACTTGACCCTTCTGCTCAGTCCTGTACTCAGAGAATGGCATCACAAGCCCACTTTCCAGATGTGGAAACTGAGACTCAGGGAAGGTGAAGGACTGTGTGTTCTCCTTCCTGCCACCTTCTCCCACTACCACTCCCCTAGGGACTGTCTGCATCTGGGATGTACAACCTTTTTCTGTGAACTCCCTTGATCCACCCCTAGCCCAGAGAGGAAGTGAGGCCCCTTGAGAGGTTGGTGGTAACTGGCTCACATCAGAAAAGGTATAGCTGCTCTCAGCAGCTGTTTCTGGGGAAGGTTCTGGAGCAGGACAGCCCTTTGACCCTGGGGTCTGCTCCTTAGGTGGGGGCACTGGGCTGAGCAAAACTAGATCTTAGAAGCCAGGAGCCAGGGGAAGCATCAAAAGTAGCTCTATCTCTCTCTCTCCCTCCCCATTGTGCTCTCTCTATCTCTATCTCTGTGTGTGTGGGGGGGGGGGGGGGGAGAACTGAAGGGACAAACAGAGAGACAGAGCACAGAAGTCAGAGGTAAAGGAGTAAGGGGAGGGAGGGAAGCCCTTTTTAAGATACAACACAGCAGATGAGGGCTGGGCGATAGCTGAGCAGGTAAAAGTGGGTAAAGGCCCTGCTGACAAACTCGATGACCTGAGTCCAGCTTCGTGACCCACAGGATGGAAAGAGAAACCAAGTCCCATGACTTGTTTGCAAGCCTGCACATGCATGCCGTGGTGCTTGCATGCCTACACACACACACATATATGCACACTCAAGTCTGCATTGCATGCCGTGGTGCTTGCATGCCTACACACACACACACACTCACACACACACACACACACACACAAATAAGTGTAAAAAACAAAAACAAACAGCTGTGGAGGTTAAGAGGGAAGACAGGAGAAGGCAGGGAGGGAAAGGGAAAGGGGAAAGCACACTCGCCCCCCCTTCCACCCTCCACCCTGTGTCCTGTTGTGCCCCCCCCCCAGACCTAGCACTATTCATTCTCTTCCAGGTCAAGCACCACCGCAGGCATGAGGGATCCAGCAATGAACAGAACAGGTAAAATCTCCGGCCTTGTAGGTGACTAAAGAGGTCTTGAGACAGGTAAAAACCCATCAAGGAGTCCACTGAAAGAGACAGAGGGACAGCAGGACAGAACAGGAGGCAGGGACGGAGGAGGAGGAGGCAGAAATGAAGAGTAGTGGGTGGGGAGTAGTGGCAGAGAGCCGAGGGAGGGCCAGGTCTGCTGGGCTTCCCCTGAAGAAATCCTTTCTGTAAGCCTCCCTGTGTCACCAGGCTGGCAATGGGGGACTTGGCCTGCTCATTCCCCCCTCTCATGTGCTTTAGGATTTAATGACCAGGAAACAGGTCATGGGTTCCACGGCCTCAGCTCTATAAAGAGAAGCCTTGGCGGCTGGAAGCTGTGCCCTGAGCTGGCAGGCTCCTGAGACACTAACCAGGCATCTGTTGACTTCAGGCGCTGTCAGCTCAGAGGTAAATTAAGGCCCAAGCTGACTGGTGAGATGGTGGCTTGGACGTTCTGGGTGGGGTCAGTCCCAGAGATAGGTTGTGATGTTGCAGTGGGCACCAGGTGGACGTGGCCTTGATGGAGTCCCCAATAACCCTGTTGTGTACGGCACAGGAGAGTAAGTTTGGAAGAGACCTATGTTGGAAAGCTGGGACTTTGACAATTGCCGCGGTCTGTTTCCGTGGAAACGGGAGTCAGAAGCAGAGAAGGAACCTGTGAGCTCTGCTCTAGGTGCCCCAGATAGTGAGGGGAGAGGAAGGACTCCTCAGTGGTGGTCTCTGGACCTCCTCTACTGTGGGTTGAGGAAGGAAAGCTGCTACCTAGGAAATGTCGGCTCCTCCTTCAAGCCGCAGCTGTGAGCCTGCCTACTAGGGACTCTGAAGCAGGAACACCTCCAGGCAGAGGCTGAGGCCACTTGGCTGTGTAGGCTCCTCCCCTCAACCCCTGAATCTTTGAAATGTTTCTGCTGCACGTGGGTGTGTATGTGTGGGTGGTTTCTGCACGCCACTGTACAGTGTGGAGGTCAGGGGACAGCTAGAGCAGACGGGGTGTCCTGCCACCATATGGGTCCTGGAGATGGAACTCAGGTCACCAGGTTTGGTCGCAGGCACCTCTACCTGCTTAGCCATCTCATTGACCCTTGGTTTTTGCCTTTTGAGACAGAGTCATTACAACCAGTCACTCTGGCCTCCAATTCGTTAGGTCGCTGAGGATGACCTTGAACTTCTCACGTTCCAGCCTCTACCTCCCCTGTGCTGCTGGTATTGCAGGCAGGCATCACTACTCCAGGTTCAGGCAGTGACGGGAACAGAGTCCAGAGTTTTCTGCAGACTAGGCAAGTCCTCTCCTCGAGCCCTCTCCTTCCCCACTTCTTAGAGACTCCATGTGGCACTGTCCTCTGCCTTTAGCCCCACTAGCCTTTATATGGGCACCTGCCAATCACCGTCTACACAACTCTAGCCTCTGCTGTCTTCAGCCTAAAACAGCCAACCCTTGCTCCTGGGATGATGGGGTGTCCTTTGTCACCTCACAGGCAGACTTCTCACCAGAGGTTTCTTGTTGCATTCTCTCTCTTCCTCCTCAACTGTCTGGATCTAGTTTCTGCTGCCATCGCTCCCCCAAAACTACTGTCAGCGGGCTGACCTCACCCTCACAGAGCTCTTTCCCAAGCTGTTTGGGCCACTTCCTCCCTGGAGTGCTGTTCACCTGGTTCCCTGTCGTCAACCTCTCTGAACAGCCCTCCTTGGTCCCCCACCTGCTGTTCTTTCCTTGTTGGTGCTTCTCAGAGCTGCTTTGCTCCAGCTGCTCCCTGGGAGGGCCTACCAGCACCCAACGCAGTCTAGTCAAGGTCATACTCCCTGACCCCCAGCCCAACTTAGCATTCCTATACTGTCCACAGGGGCCGTGTGCTCCATCATTGTCCTGTCACCTTAGATCACAGACACTGCTGGAGCTGTCTGCTTCCTCACAGAGGGACCATGGCTCTCTTATTTACACATCTGTCCCCAGGACCCAGAGCAACCCGTGGCAAGAAACAGGTGCAAAGAGGCAGACGCCGATGTGGTTTTCATGCTGAGGGGCGTGGTCTCTGTCCTGTAAGAGATAGAAAGCCACTGAGAAGCAGGAACAGGACAGGGTCTCAGACCTGTGCTTGGAGTGGGTGTCGCTGCTGACGAGGGAGAAGGCAGAGACGCTGCAGAGATGTGGCAGCATGCTGCATGCAGCATGCAAGCAAGTCGGTGGGGCCCGTGCAGAACCAGGACTGGACTGCTGCAGAAAGAGGCGAATGGCGGAGGGTGACCCGGATGAAGAATGCTTAGTAGGTCCAGTTGATCAGCTTGGCACTGACTAGGGTCAGGGCGAGGCAGTCAGTCTCCAGCTTGCCGGCCTGGTGGCTCGGAAGAGGTTGGAGCTCAGTATTAAGATGGAGATGAGCTACAGGAATTGGATGGGGAGAGATGTATAGCCCAGTTCCGGCCCAGCTGAACTCAGGGCTCCTGAGTGACATCAGTGGGAAGACCTTGTGTTGAAATGGGTGGTGCCGGTGCTGAGGAGAACGAACAGCACCAGTGAGGTGGATCTAGGGGTGGGTGCTCTGGAGGTCAGGGGCACTGTGAGTAAGGACAGAACTAAGGAAGAGCTAGTTTTGATGGATTATGCTACCAATACATATGTGTATGTACACACACACACACACACACACACACATATGGTTGTTTTTTTTTTTTCAAGACAGGATTTCTCTGTGTAAAAGCCCTGGTTGTCCAGAGTGTTGGGATTAAAGGCATGTGCCACCACCGCCTGGCGTTTATATGGTCTTACTCTTAGTCTGGGCTGGATTCTCTGTCACCTTGATGACCTTGTATTTGGGATCCTCATGCTTCAGCTTCCTGGGTGCTGGGATCAGAGCCATGTGACACCATATTGTTTAAAATTCTACGAATCTACCCGCGTCTGACAATTGATTTTGGAATTGGCATGTGATGTTGGCATAGCATGAGGGGCAGGCATGGAGATGGGCTCAGCCTCCAGTGCTGTTCTTATGAAAGGAACATGTCAGGCACCCCTTGAGCAGGGACACTTGTGGGGTTCACAGACGTTGCACTCTGAAGCCAAGCTGCGTGGCTGGTGGCAGGTCAGCGAGTGAGAAATAAATGGCTTTTATGATAAGCCACTAAAATGTGGGGACTGTTGTCTAGCACTGTATCCTCAATGGCCTGACCATTAACATTTTAAGTGGAGACTGAAGAAAAAGAATCTTTTAAGGTAACAGGAAGAACAGAGAGAGGGGAGAGGGGAAAACCAGGAGAGGTGGGGCTTGGCATTAGGGTGAGGGGCAAGTTCTAGAGTTTTGGAACCTGGAGCTCAGAAACAGGGAGGCAACATTTTTGCATATATAAAAGCAAAGTGTACAACAAAACGAAAATGGAAAAGAAGAAAAAAGGCCAGGCAGTGGTGGTGCATGCCTTTAATCCCAGCACTTGGGAGGCAGAAGCAGGTAGATCTCTGTTCGAGGCCAGCCTGGTCTACACAATGAGTTCCAGGTTAGCCAGGACTGTTTCACAGAGAAACCCTGTTTCAAAAAACAAAACAAAACAAACAACAACAACAACAACAAAACCCAATAAAGCAAAGTGTGGTGGTCTGTATTTGTAATCTCAGCATTCAGAGGGCCAGGCAGTAGCATTGCCCAGTCTGTGAGTTCTGGGTCAGTCTGGAATACAGAGTAAAGATAAGAATCTTTAGCTATATGGTGTGCTGGGTTCCTTAGCCATTCCCCAGGGCTTGATCTACACTCCAGATATTGGTGACTCTCCAGACCTCTTCCTGGGCTACAGACCCATCTCCATGTCCCACTCCCCCATGGACCTCTAATGGGCTTTTCAAACTCAACCCACACAGGACTGACCTTGCGGACTGCCCCTTAGACTGTTCTCTTACTAGATTCCCTGAGCAGCACTATGGGCACCCACACCAGAGGCCAGGGAGTCCTCCATGTCCCTTCCCCAGATGACAGGCTCAGGAAGTGCTTTACCCATCAGCATCCTTTGCCCTAGCCCCAGGGCCTCTTGGAGCCTGTGGGTGAACTGAGACACAACTGTCTCCAAACTCCTTGCCGTTACCCTGGTCCCCGGCTCCTTCCCAGCACAGAGCATCCTTTCCTGGCTAAATCACCAGGGCTCCAGCAGGACAGAACCAAACTTCTTAGGGCCTAAATGCCAACACATGCACTAATTCCTGGAGTCCTCTCTGTCCCACCCTTCCTCACGCCTACCCAGGTGAGGCAGCTGCCCTAGCCCTGTCCCACCCACTCCCTGGCTAGCTCAAGCATAATCTGGATCTTGCATTTTAGGTTGCCCCTTTGATGCCTCACCATGTCCCCAGCAAACAACTCTTGTGCCCTTTGCCTGAGTGAAGAAGCTCAGTTTCCTTGCATTAAAAAAAGCATGGTAAAATACACGAACCATGGAAGAACTTTAGTTACTTTAATGACACAGGTGGGTGGCCCTGAGTCCATTCACATTGTTGAATACTTGTCACCATGTCCATGTCCAGAGTCTTTTCATCTTCTCAAATTGGGACTAATTCTACTGAACAACCACCAAGTCCCTCTTCCTGCATCAGTCCCGAGTGTGCCGTCTAACATGCATGGACTCATTCAGTGTTTCTTCTTTAGTGTTCTATGTTAGTTAACCTGCTCTAAGTCGCCCATGTTGAAGCATAAATAAGAATTTCCATTTATTTATTTATTTCGTGACATGGTCTGTATCCTAGATTCCTAGTCTGGCCTTGAATTTGCTAAGTAGCTGGGGATGACTGAATTCTTGCTTCTTCCCCACCTCCTAAGTGTTGAGATTATAGGTAGTTACCACTATAACCACCTCTTTTTGATTTTTTTGTTTTGTTTTTTGAGACAGGGTTTCTCTGTGGTTTTGGAGCCTGTCCTGGAACTAGCTCTAGTAGACCAGGCTGGTCTTAAACT
This sequence comes from Microtus pennsylvanicus, assembly GCF_037038515.1. Taxonomy (NCBI): domain Eukaryota; kingdom Metazoa; phylum Chordata; class Mammalia; order Rodentia; family Cricetidae; genus Microtus; species Microtus pennsylvanicus. Next base: position 42,880,798 of record NC_134591.1, read on the forward strand.
CACAGAGATCCGCCTGCCTCTGCCTCCCAAGTGCTGGGATTAATAAAGGCGTGCGCCACCACCGCCCGGCAAGGTCCAGAGTCTTAGGTGACACCTCCTCCACTCATCCTGCTCCAGGCGACAACACGATCCCCATTTCATGGGTCTTGAAAAGGCTGAGATTCAGAAGTGAGGCAATGAAGACCGTGCTGGTCTTCTTTTTGAAGGTTTTTTTTTTTTCTTTTTTCTTTTTCTTTTGGAGACAGGGTTCCCTATGTAGCTCATGATCTTCCTGGCTCAGCCTTTTGATTATAGGGGTATGTTGCCACGCCCCTTCAAAATCTCCTTTTTTCCCTCCTTCCTCACAACCTCTCCCCCATCTCCCTCCTTTATAAGACTGAGTACTACTCCATAATGCGCATCTCACATTTTGTCTATACATGTGTCAGGGGACAGTTGATTGTTTTCAGCTTCTGGTCCTCAGGACAGTGCTGCCATGGACACGGATGGACGACATTTGGACCCCTTGCCTTTAGTACGGTTCTCAAGGTGACTCTCCACAATTCTTTGTTTGTGTCCTGCAGCACCAACAGTGCAGAAGGGTGCGTCTGTCTCCACATCCTCCACATTCCTCACTTACTGTTTCCCCTGGGTGGCCTTGCTTTTTGGTAACAGCCACACTGTTATGGGTATGACTCCAGTCTTTGCTCAGCTGCGTGCTCCCTGCACTGGTACCTGGCAATCCCTCCTGAGCCAATTCTTGTCTTCTGTCGTGGGCATTCTCTGACACCATAGGTAAAAGACTTCTAGAATCCATGGACTTTCTGCTGTTGCCTTCGGGGGCCAGCTATCAGTAGTTCTCCCTGGCGGAGTTATTCCCTGTTGCAGATTCCCCTCTGGATCCTGAAACATCTCACTCCACCCCCTACTTTCTTCTCCTACTTCCTTCCTCTAGAACACAGAGTTAAGGTCACCTCCTCAGAGAAGCCCTCATTCCGCACCCAGCCCTCCTTTACCCAATCAGCCTGCTGTTCTTCACTCTTGTGGGGTTGGTTGTCTACTCTCTTCTGATTGTTCCTAGCACTTGGCACAGTTTGTAAGGACTTAAGTATCTATATGCCTGCTGAATTAACCTTGTCTTCTCTGCAGGACTCTTAGCTCCATGCAGACAGGAGCTTGAGGCATCCTTTCGGGAACTGCTCAGTGCCCTGTCAACACTAGGTGACCAGAATACCCTTGCTAAATGGAATCGTTCAACTTTAAGATAAATCCTCCCCCCCCCCACAGTGCTTACACCTTAATGAGGGATGTAGGTGAGAAAATAAATAAATAAACACCTACTCTGGCAGGTGGTGGTGGTTGCTATGGAGACCTGATCAGACCAGGAGTCTCTTTAGGTTCCTTAGTGAGGGGTTGAAGCTGCTGACCTGGGGGAAGTGAGGGACTGGAACCTGGGTAAAAAAGTGTTCCCAAGAGGAGACAGCACAAATAAAGGTGCTTCAGGGAATGAACACACTTGGCTTGTGATTCAGGACATGAGGAGCACACTAGCCAGATGAAGGCACAGCTTCTAGGAGGCTAGAAGTGGGAAGGGAGGTCCCACAGAAGGACCGGTGGAAGGAGGAGCCACCGCAGTCAGTGGCAGCATTCTCTCCCAGTCATCTGGACAGGGTCCGACCTTTACTTTCTGATGCTCTCCTGGACTCTGAGCACATAGTAGGCGCTTTCTAGCTCAAACTAGACCCATTCTGTACATTTCCGACAACGTGTTTTACTGCAACACTGACTTAGACTTAGGATGAGTGCTTACTGAAAGACACTTTAAAGCACATTTAACTTTCAACTTTTTTTTTCTTTTTTTGGTTTTTCGAGACAGGGTTTCTCTGTACCTTTGGAGCCTGTACTGGAACTAGCTCTTATAGACCAGGCTGGTCTCGAACTCAGAGTGCTGAGATTAAAGGTATCTGCCACCACCACCCCACTTGACTTTAAACTTTAATTCATTTTTTTCTTCTTCTTTAGTAATACCTATTTGCTGACATCCTGCCTCTGCTGGGATTCAAGGCATTTGCCACCTCTGCCAGGCCTGGAATCATTTATTTATTTATTTATTTGGTTTTTCGAGACAGGGTTTCTCTGTGGCTTTGGAGCCTGTCCTGGAACTAGCTCTGTAGACCAGGCTGGTCTCGAACTCACAGAGATCCGCCTACCTCTGCCTCCCGAGTGCTGGGATTAAAGGCGTGCACCACCATTGCCCGGCTTATTTATTTATTTATTTATTTTGGTTTTTTGAGACAGGGTTTCTCTGTGGTTTTGGAGCCTGTCCTGGAACTAGCTCTTGTAGACCAGGCTGGTCTCGAACTCACAGAGATCCGCCTGCCTCTGCCTCTGCCTCCCGAGTGCTGGGATTAAAGGCGTGCGCTACCACCGCCCGGCCTTATTTATTTATTTATTTATTTTTAAACAGGGTTTTATGTAGCTCAGTGGGCCTGAAACTCATTATATAGCGAAGGTTGGCTTTGAACTTCTGAACCTTCCTGCTTTTACTTCCCAGAGTGCTGGAATTACAGGTGTGGAATCACCTCACGGTGTAGCTAGTGCTCACTTTTTAAAAAAAGCTTCTTCTTCTTCTTCCTCCTCCTCCTTCTCCTCCTCCTCCTCCTCCTCCTCCTCCTTCTCCTCCTCCTCCTCCTTCTTCTTGCTGGGCAGTGGTGGTGCACAACTCCAACTCCAGCACTTGGGAGGAAGATGCAGGTGGATTTCTATGAGTTGAGGCCAGTTTGGTCTCCAGAGTAAGTTCCAGGACAGTCAGGGCTACATAGAGAAACCCTGTCTTGAAAAAACTAGTTATCTAAGTATCTATCTATCTTATCTGTCTGTCTGTCTGTCTGTGAGTGCCAGCCCTCTACAACCACAGCAAAAACTCTTAACTGTGGAGCCATCTCTCTAGCCCCAATAATCATCTTTCTTTTCAGTTTGCAGAAAGTTTCCCCAGTTCTGACTTCTTCTGGGTCCCCAACAGGTGTCTCAAAGGGCTGCTTTGCTCCCTACCTGCAGGACCACAGGACTGCGGGCTCAGACAATGCTCAGATAGCCTGGAATGTGATTATCTCTTCCTTCGGTCTGTCCTTGCCTTTGACAGACAGGAATACCCTCGCGGCTCTGCACTGGCTATCTCTTGCCCAAGCCTGCCAGCAAAGCACTGAAGTAGGACCTGGAAACCAGGTCTTTGGGTGCTGGCATTCACACTCTGCCCAGGGAGTCCCTGATGTCCTTGGGGGAAATTACTGCCCAAACCAGAGTTGACTAGGGGCTGGCCAAGGCTTCCTGTAGAACTGGTGATTTTGATGGAAGAATCTCCACAGGGTTCCCTGGACTGTGCTGGGGTGGGGGCAAGAGCGGGGAAAGGCTGGATGCTGAGTTTCTGTCCCAACAGGCTCAGAGTGGACCAGAGGGCCCTAGCTTCCAGCAACTGCGAGGAACACCACCACACCACCAGCACAGCCGAGAAACAGCCAGAGGAAACCAGATACCCTGGCGTTCTTGGCAAGTGCAGCTTCCTTGGTTGAGCCCAGTGGCTTCAAGGCCCTCTCTTTCAACCGCCACCCTTCTGAAGGCCTGGCCCTCTCCAATCTGCACCAGTTTGTGGGAGAGGAAGAAGTGGCCTAGTTCTCCATCTGTTCTAATCCTCTCAAAAGCCTGGCTGAATGTGGCAGTCCCTAGTTGAATAACAAGCTCCTGACCCTGAGGAACGGAGTCTTGTTTCCATGGGTGGTGGTGGTGGTGGGGTCTACAAGGGTAAGTATGGTGTAGCCGGGCCCATGGCACTCAGTCCTGGTCAGCTGGAGGCATTCCTACCTTACTGCAGCTTGGGAGCTCAAGCCTGGTGGGTGGGTGGGTGGGGGCACGGCAGCACAGGAAGTCCCTCAGTAGGGGGTGCGACCATCCCACTGGAGTGAGGAAGTAGTGTGTTACAGGAAAAGGCTCTGGGCAGAGGATTTTACGAGAGTGGATGCTCCACAGGATAAGCGGTTTTGTTTAGGTTTGGGTAGTGACTCTGTGCCTGCGGCAGCGTTTGGTACATAGTAGGTGTTTAATAAACAGATTCTGAAACAAAGGGGCTGGGAAGGAGAAGTTGAACCTAGGGTGGATGTGTGAAACAGCCTGGTTGGTCATTCTGGGATCTGACAGTATAGTAGACTACCAGGTGGCAGAAGCGGTGGTGGGTGGGGCTTAGCCGAGGGAGTGGACTGATCTAATCCTATTGTGGGTGGTGTCACTTTCTTATCGCTTCACCCAGCCAGAAGCTACTTCAGGCCTGGGGTGGCTTTTTTTTTCCTTCGGGTCCCCTGGTGTCCTGGCCTGTTAGAATACACACAGGTATGGAACCTGTGCTGGGTTCAGGAGACACACTGATGATTCAGACCTAGGTCTTACCTTTCTGTCTGGTGGGGAGACAGACAGTAAACAAGGGACTTACACAATGGGCACAGTAGATGCAGGGCTACTGTGCAGGTTCAATTGAGCAAATGAGACACAAGCCAGCAAATGAGACACAAGCCAACAGGATCGGGAGCAGGGATGTTTGGAAGGAGGTATCTGTGGAGGGAGTGTGAGTCTTTGAAGAACGGTTGGCAGAAGGGGTCTGGGGTGGGAGGCATTCCAGAGAGAGGTGTCAACACAAAAATGTGCTCCAAGGGAAGTAGGGGGACTCAGTGGGGAGAGATAAGTTGTGGGCAGACAGGCCACCTATGGGTGTTTGGGCTTGCTTCTGACCTTACTAGATTCTGGGTAGCTGCCTTGTGCAGCATGCTAGCTGGGGCTACAGAAAGGTTCCGTTATGTGGACTCCCCCTTTCTCTCAACAGCCAAGGGCTAAGACACCTCCCTCAGATCTCTCTGCCACTAGTTCCTTTGGCTCCACCAAAACCTACCAACCCACTTGGAGCCTCACACTGTCAAGCCTCCACAAAGGGCAGACCACAGGGACTCGGAACAAACACCACCCCCCTCTTCCTCTAACACACGTCCAGGAAGGAGGGGCCAGACCTTTTGCGAGCGAGAGAAAAGGCAAGAATTCTAGCCTGGTGGAACATCGGACTATCAAAAGAGATTAAAAGACACCTCCCCCTCCCCAATAAAAACCCCTTGCCAGCTGACAGGCGAGGAAGTGGACGTGTAAGTGGCTCTGAGGCGCCAGAGCCCTGGGGCTGCAAAGGCATGGCCAACTCGAGAGTGCCTGACTGTGGGCCCCCGAAGGGCAGCGCCTTCCCTCCCCCAAGACTCAACGGGTCCTCGTAATCTGCGGGCCCTGCAGACACCAGTGAGTCAGGCATCTTGTGAGTCAGTGTGTTGACAAGCCATCCCTGGCCATTCCTAGCCCATCAAAAATGGAAGGAAGTCCAAAGGAAGGGTATGAACATTCATATTTAATTAGCGCGGGCTCTAAGGTACCTTAAGTTGGCCCTATTAAATTAAACCGCCTAGGGGAAAAAATAACTGTAATTATTTCCTTTTCTCCCCTACCATTGTATTTCAACTCCCAATCTTTATGCTTCTCCCCTCCTTGACAAAAAAACAACCTTTAAACTAGGGGCTGGCACAGCCATCCCCCAAACTAGGGCTCTGTGTTTCCCTTTTTCTGCTGTTCTTCCGTCTGAGCTCTGGTTCCTAGCAGAGAACAGAGTCCAGAGGGGTCCACGGTGTTAGGCTGTCTCCTAATTTAAGGAGGCTGTTAAGAGCAGAATATTATCCAAAAACGCACCCCGTCCTTCTTGAACCAGTGCAGATCCATTTGCTGCGGGGCATTTCTTTTAAAAGCCCCTTTCTCTCTTCTGCAGAGCAAAATAAGCAAACTTTAATGGTAGGGAATTATTGTTTATTTTGTTGAAATCTAGTTCTGAGTTTTCCTACTTGAAACGTGTTTTCCCCAGGACACTGACCTATCCTTTAATTGTTTGGTGCGAGGCATGTTAGGGGGAGGGGCGTTACTTGTTTATTGGAACAGCGCAGTTAAAAAAAAAATCAACCTAGGCTAACAGTTTCAAGGCTCCCCTAAAGATGTATCCAAACAGGCAGCCAATCAGCGCTTACACAGCTTTTTCTGCTTGACTCTTTTAAAGAGACAGTGTCGACAGTGTTTTATCACATTTAAAGAGAACCGCGCTCTAAAAACAGTATGAAATGGGGGAACCATCCCTTATTTCACCAGTTTCTGATCTGGAGTCCCCAGTGAGGCTACGGTGCTGGTTTTTGGGATCCTCGAGTGGACAGAAAGGAGTCGGGAGCAAAAAGCTTGGTCACTCTGCCAACCCCCCATTTCCCATTGTACACCTGGGTCATTGACAATGGAAGCTTCCCCTCCCCCCACGCCCGACTCTAGTCCCCCCCACGCCCGACTCTAGTCCCCCCCACTCCCCAATTTAGCTCCTTTTATTTGAAGTTTGAGATTTCTGCGGCGCGCATTCTAAGTCGCGAGGCGTCCAGGTGACGTCCCTCACCCAAACGGAACCCGTTCCCGTGGAGAAGGCGAGGGGCTAACTTGCCAGGGCTGGCAGATCTCAGAAATTTGGGAGAAATCCCTCTCCCTCCTTCTAGTCTAAGACCCTTTTTCTCTCTCGAGGTTTGCCCGGAGCACGCCAAGGGCCATTTTTCGCGCGGCTCCACTTTGGGGTTTCCCAAAGTATTTTAACGATCTAGTAAAGAAGCAGCCGCGCGCTTTGGCGCCAGCCAGCTTCGGCCGCCCAGCTCCGCGTGCAGACCTGGCCCGGGCTCGGGGAGCCGGGCTGGACGCAGGCAGCCCAGGGTGGGGCGGGGAGCTGGGCCGGCCGGGGTCCTGGCCCACGGAGGGCAAGATCAGCACGGGGAGGGCGGGGGCGCAGGGGACCAGGCCAACGCGGAAAGGGGCGCGCCGGGCCAGCCGGGGTCCGCGCCTTCCACCGTGGCTAGTGCCGCAGCGCCCAGTCCCCGTGGCGCTGGCCGGGTGCTCCGGTCCAGGCCCGAGCCCCTCACGCCGCCGCCCCACCCCAGCGCCAGGGCTCGCCCTCCGCTCCCCCGGCCGGCACACGAGCGGGCAACGGCTCACGGAGGAGGCGCAGCGGGACTGGCGCGGCCGCGCTGACAGGCGTCCCTCCCGGCCTCCGGGCCCGCCCCCGCGCGCCGATTGGCCGCCGCTGCCGTCCGTCGCGGGGCGTGGACGCCCGCCGCTCTCCTGCCGGGGCAGCCACGTTCGGTTGAGCTCCAAGTAGACCAGCGGCGGCGGCGGCAGAGGCAGCGGTGCTGGAGGCGCAGAGGGCGGCGCAGGCGGAGCCGGGCGGCGGGCGCGCGGGCCACGAGCAAGCGAGCAAGCTGCAGGCTTCGGGCGGGCGGCGGCACAGCTCAGGCCGAGCCGGCGCGGGAGGAGTTCCAAGGCGATGGGGCCGCGGCCGGGGCTGACGCTTTGACAGCTGGAAAGAGCGCGGAGCCAGCGCCGGGGAGGGAGGGAGCGCGGCGAGCGGAGCGCGAGCAAGCGGGCGATCGCCGGGAGGGGGCCGGGAGCAGGGCAGCTCGGGAGACCGGACGGTAGCGGCGGCGGCGGGCTCGGCGCCCTCTTCTCTGCAAGCCATGTTTGCCAAAGGCAAAGGCTCGGCGGTGCCCTCGGACGGGCAGGCTCGGGAAAAGTAAGCCTCTCGCGAGTGGGGCCGCGCCGCGGGCGGCGGGAGGCAGGTGGGCGCGGGGGTCGCGCTGCCTTGGGCCCCCGGTCTCTGCCCCGCGGCGGCGGCGGCGGCGTGGAGAGCCCATTGTTGGGCGCCGGCAGAGGCTGGGGCACCCTGAAGGGGCGGCAGGGCAGCGGCGGGCGAGGGGAGTTGGTAGGCGCGCGGCGGAGCGGGCGCGGGGGCCCGCGACGAGGGTGGGCGAGGTCCCACTATGAGCCGGTGCACTGGGTCGGCTGGGCGCGGGGGCCACACTTTGTCCCCCGAGTGCGGGCAGGGGGCGCGTGGCTTTCCGCAGCCCCGAAGGCTCCTTTTGTCCGCCCGCGGCGTGAGGAGTGCGTGCCGGGGGCTTTGTTCGCCCAGGAGCGCTCTCCCTTCCCAGCCAGCGGCCTTGCCGCCTGCCCGGTGCGCTCCGGGACGCCGGGCTGGGCTGGTCAGGCGGCGCCGGCCTGGCCCCAGGCTTGGGGGACAGTTGTTTGGGGGGGGGAGACGGTGAGGGCGGCGCTTTGCTGCCCTCTCCAGAGCGCGCCAAGTACCCGGGCTGAGGCTGAGTCTCCCCGGACCCCGAAGCTGAGCTACGGCAGCGAGCTGAAGTGGGCTGGGAAAAGGAGAGTGGCTCAGGGCTCTTGTGGCTTTCGAGTTTGCGAGACCTATGTGGGTTTGGTCCCGGTGCCACTTGGAAGTTCAAGTTTGGGAACCGTTTTCCAGCTCCCGCGGCTTTGGGCAGTTTGTCTGTGGTACCCACCCACTAGCTGTTCTGACCCGGGTCCTGTCTGGGGTGATAGGTACTTTTCTCCTGTCATGGCCACAATGGGATGGCACGGACCGGGCTCAGAGTCCGACTGGCAAGGTCCAGAGCGAGCCTCAGTGTGATCTGACCCTTTCCTCTCTCTCTTTCTCTCTCCCTCTCTGCCCCTGGTCACTTTTCAGGTTAGCTTTATACGTCTACGAATATTTACTGCACGTAGGAGCACAGAAATCTGCACAGACCTTCTTATCAGAGGTGAGTGGGACTCCTCAGCATCCAGTTTCTTGACACCCCCTCCTCCCCACTATTCTTAGAGCCTTTGTTTTCAGGAGCAGCCACTGTGGCCACCATTTTGAATTTTTATCACCTTTTGGCATTTATTGTTAGTTGGTCTTCACAGCCTTTTGGCTGGGGAAGGCCCTGCGGCCCCCTCCTTTCTGTCCCTCTAAGCTGCCTCTGTCCCCTCTTTTCTAGATTCGATGGGAAAAAAACATCACACTGGGAGAACCTCCTGGGTTTCTGCACTCGTGGTGGTGGTAAGTTTGTGTGATAGTTTTGTGTGTGTTTTGTTCTGTGGCCCTGGTCCTGGTGAACAAAGACGGGGCCTGGGGCAGACCTTTCTACCCTCAGCTTCTGCTTTCCACAGAGCAGGGCACCTCTGGGTGCTCTGATCAGCTTCTGTGAGGAAGCACGGGCAGAAGAGGCTGCAGCCTGAAGTTTTTGCTGGTGTTTCTCTGCCCGTGGGGAGCTGACTAAATAAATTCTGCTGTGCTGTTACCTGTGTTACTTTTCCATCTCACTCCGGGGCACCAGGCTTGGAAAGAGTTAGGAGGGTTTTTGTCAATCCTGCATGCTGCTTTAATTAGAGGAGTGGGGGCAGGGCGGGGGCAGGGGACGCCAGGTCTGTTCTGCAACTGGCCTGTCCCTTAGGTTGTCTTCCCTACACGCCAAACCTTGAGAGACAACGACTGGGCCTTTTCCAGGGACCCTGAGAAAAGCAAGAAGGCCTGCACTTCCTGTAGAGACACTGATTCAGACTGACTGGACCTTCCTTTCCTCTGGCTTCCCCACCCCCCAGCATCCCTGCAACCACAAAGCCTTATTTTACCGAGAACCTTAACCAGCCAGAGGTGGCCTGGCAGGATGCCTGCAGCTTGTTGGGGGCTGGCTCTCCTTATCTGTGACCCTCTCTCCATGCCCAAGCAGCCTGTGGTCTTTTCTGCTGGCGGGAGGGAAGCTTAGGGTCCAAGCCTGAAACAAGTTGTCCTGAGTGTGTGACCTGGGTGCTTTGTGGGATGGATCAGTGGAGTCTTTCCCGTCCAGGACAGCTTTAGATGGTGTAGTTGAGGCAGATGCAGTGTTGGGATGTTAGCATTTACCTGGCTGCCAGCTCAGGTTACTGTTTCAAGTCTCTTTGAACAGCGGGAGGATGAAGTGTCTGTTCTAACTTGTGCAGAGAAAATGAGTTTTTAATGACTTCTGCCAGCCTCCCAACTGCCTGGTCGGAGGAGGCGGCTGGTGTGGTGCAAGGATTCCACCTGCGGGAGTGGGTGATAGGTTGGCTGTGGCTGGCTTTGGGGGCGAGTGTGTGCATGGGATTGGCAGGTCTGATGGCCCTGGATCTTGTAGGAACTTGGGCATGGGAGTGAGAGTTATCCTGAAGGTGCTGGGAATTTGGCGGCTCGCAATATTTGGCTGTGTGGGATACTCCAGGGGGCAGTTGTGGAGGAGGGAAGAGTGGCCCCAGCCTCCCTCTTCAGCTATGCAAGACCTGGTTCTCCTGTTGCTCCTGGGGTTTGTCCTTGTTCCAGGAATGGAAGGCTTGTTGTCCTGGAGCTCAGGTTGTGGTGGCTGTGAGCAGTTATAGTCTGGTTTGTTAGAGTTCTCACCCTGTGTGTGCTTTGACACTGAACAAATGCTGGCTGTTTTCTGGGCTCGGATTGGATGGGTTGATTTTGTTACAGGCACACCTTGAGGGTGGTGCTCGCCTGGTGGTGATGGAGCTTGCTGGGATGGGATCTCCAGGACCGCCCTGCAAGTCAGATCAGACCTCAGTTCCAGTGTCCACTGTGCCCTTCAAGCTGGTTCTGGCTGGGCCTTGGTTCTGGAATAGAGTATTTCTAAGGCCCTGTGTTTGTAGAGCACTCTGTAGTCACTTGTGTTTCTGTTCTTGTGAATGTGGAATGTTGGAGTGATCATATAGAGTTACGGAGAGTCTGGGGTGCTGTGTGCCACCCCCCCCCCCAATTCTGTACTGGACAGCGCCATCTGAAGCGGCCCTTGGACTCAGTGAGAGATGATAACATGCTTGGTTGTCATAGCCTCCCTTCCTCTCTGATTCACAGACAAGTATTCTTCGGTGGGTGGGATTAGGAACCCATAAGGTTCCCTTCATTACCGGAGTCACCCAGATTTCTGTGCAGATGAATCATAGTTGTGCCCTGACTTTGCCAGCTTAACCTTTTTACAATATACCGTGGCCATTTTAGTTTGGGGTGAAAAGGACACGGATGAGATGGGCAGGCTCTCCTTCCAGGTTCCTGTGTGGACACCCTTGGGTGGGTTGTGCTGAGCTTTCCAGACTCTAGTGTCTACTAACCACAAAGCCGTGTCACTGAGTGAGGCGCCCAGTATGAAGGAGCTGCCAGGCGAGGTTGGATCTACTTGTCTTAGGGGCTGAGTTTGTCAGTGAGTGCTGTGAGGTAGGATGGAGCCTTCAGGAGACCTGGTGCTGTACCGTGTACCCTGTACTTCCCGTTGTGTACACAAGTAATAATTAGTAACCTGATCTTACTTTGTTTTTCTGTTTGCAGTGTATTTTGGGACCTTTACTGTGCAGCTCCTGAAAGGAGAGACACTTGTGAACATTCAAGTGAAGCAAAAGCCTTTCATGATTATGTGAGTAACAAATTTTTAATCCTGGCAATAATTACAGGGTTGGATGGCTCTAACTTCTTAGTAGCAAAAGCAAGTGCACAGCCAACTGGCAGTGGTCTTTATTTTCTCCGTGCCTCCCTTCCCCTTCTCCTGCCCACCTTCCTTCCTGCTGCCTGCCTCCCTGTACCTTCCTCCCTGATGTTTGAAGTTGGAGGGCAGTATTCATCACTTTGCAGTTCTACCTGGAGAAAGAAATGGTGTTTGAAGGCTCAGAGTCATGTGGGGTTTGGTTGACAGTTAACCAGGAGGGGACTGAGCCTGGTTGGTTTGGCTTAAGAAAAGAGACCACAACCAAAAAGACAGAAAGGAAATGTGAAATTTTTGTTTTGGACTCAAAGGGGTGTCTGAATAACAGTTCTGTGGAATGGACTTTAGCTCTACTTGTAGCACTGTTTTTCAGAGAGCTGTCTAGAGCAGTCTTTCAGTGTGTTTGCACATACAGTGTGGAGTGTATATGGACACACATTGTGGGATGTGTTGTATGTCACACACAGTGTGGGGTGGATATGTGTATACACAGTGGGTTGTATATACATACAATGTGGGGTCTACATCTGCACAGTGTGGGGTTTATATATCACAGTGTGGGGTATATATGTCACACACTGGGGTTTATGTGTATACACGGTGTGGGGTATATATGTGCACTCAGTGTGGGGTGTATATGTACGCAGTGTGGGGTATATATATGCACTCCGTGTGGGGTATATATGCACAGTGTAGGGCATATATGTGCATACAATGTATGGTGTATATGTCACACAGTATGGGGTGTATATGCACATAGCGTGGGGTGTATATGTCATACAAAGTGGGGTGTATATGTGCACACAGTGTGGGCTCTGCTCGGATGTTGGGTACTGTGAAGTGCTAAGTTCACTCACCGTCTTTTGCCCGAATACTCTTATAGGTTACATTTATCAGCATGCATGTGTGTGCACATTTGAGTTGGATGTATGTGATGTGTGACAGGTAGCTTGGGAATGGAGGTCAGAGGACAACTTGTGGGTCTGCATTCTCTCTCCCACCATGTGGGGTCTGTGGTTCAAACCCAGGTCCTCAGGTTTGGTGGCAGGCACTGTTACTGTCTCACCAATCTTGCCAGCCCACAGGGGTTCAGGGCAGGAATAGGACAGACAACGTCTTGCGCCGTATTTTAGGTTGGCCTTAGAACTCAGTATGTAGTTCAATTTGGCCTTGAATTTTCAGCAGTCCTACCTCAGCCTTCCCAGTGCTGAGATTATAGCTACCATGGCCAGCTCAATTTTTTTCCTTTGAAAGTAGTTAATTTTACCAGGCCATAGGGTCTTTTGTCCTGGTGTTGATTATCTACCTGGTTAAATTTAAGGTCCGTGAAATCATTACAGGGAAGGTATCTGTGATGTTCATTTTCCATGGCTATATATATATTTTTTTTAATTTTAAATGCATACTGTCACAGCCTAGGTTGGATGGGTCAGACTTTATGGTCTGATGAAATGGGTGGTTAGGATCTGTCAGGTTACGAAGGATGGAGTGAGGAAAGAGAGGTACCTGGATGTCTTCCACCACTTCCAGGTTTTACTTCTAGTAGGCACTGCATATTGAGCGTGTACAACGTTTGTGGCACACACGTGCACGGCCCTCACATTCTAGGTATGGGAATGATGAACAGCATCAGGCTGGTTCTTGGTCGGGTCGTTTGCCTCCTCTGGTTGCTAATTTCCAAACTGGTCTAGAAGACCAAATCCCATCTGGGTGAGTTCCATAGATGGTCAGATTCAATGCCATGGCTGTTGTCATGGGGAAAATGGGTCCTGTAACAGGAGTCAGAGACTGAGCTCACCGACCTCCTGAGTGGTTAGTGCAGTGGGCTTTTGTTGTGAAAGAAAAGCGAATGCCCCTGGAGTCAAATGCTCAGGAATGTGACAAGTTCATATGTCTTCTCCAGGGCTGAGAAAGAGAAGCTGGTGAGTAGTCCTTCTAGCCTGCTCAACTTTTCGCTCCACAGGGAGAGGTGACTGCTTCACTTGTCATGACGTGGTTCTGGGACCAAAAGTGGCAATGATGATCAGAGGGCTGAATTTCCGAGCTGGGTCTTGCTCGATGCCGAGTGGTCCAGCAGCCAGTGAACTTGACTGTCCCCCTCTATCTTGCAGAAAGCTTGTCCCCGCCCCCCCTCCAGTAACTACAAATGGCCAAACCTATGTTGTTAGTCTCTGACTACATTGCAGATGGTTTCATTTTAGGGAAGAAGGCCGGATAGGAGTACCTGTTGCAAAATCCCGTCCCCATGCCAGGAATCAAAGTCAGGGCCCCGCGTGGACCAGGCAAGTGCTCTGTCACTGAGTTCCACCTTCTAATTCCACAAGCCAGTTTTTGGTAGACACTTATGATTTTCAGTCAGCTTTGGTGCTCTAGTAAGTAACATTGAGATTTTCTCCAGCAAGTTCTGGTTTTGCATCTTGAAGCAAGATGGCAGTGGTACTTATGGGTTACGTCAGTTAGCAGTCAGTGACTATTAGAATGGCAGTCGAACCCTGCAGATTGCTGAGGCTGGCTTGGCATTTAGAAGATGCTGCTAAGAGATGAGGTCATGCTAGTTGGGGGCTCGTGATTCATAGGTTTGCAGCTCAAGTCCTTTTTTCCTTAAATTGGGATCAATCTGATGAGTCTTATAACCTGAGTTAGGTCACAAGGGAGATAGAACAATGTGATTGAATGAAGATATTTCTTCTTACTTTACTCCCCCCCAAGTCGTGGTCTCACTCTGTAGAGCAGGCTGACCTAGAACTCAGAGAGATCTGCCTGCCTCTGCCTCCTGTTAATATTAAAGGCGTGCATCACCATGCCCTGCTTTATAAGTGGATACTTTGAAGTAATTTAGGATAACATTCAGTTGGAAGGGTGGCAGCAGAGGAATACCTGGTAAATGAAGAAATACCCATTAGTCTGGAGTTGTAACTTGGTGGTAGAGGGCTTGTCTAGCTATTGTAAGGCCCTAGGATTTTCCCCAGCACTGCAAAAAGAAGGAAGAGATACCAAAGGCTTATATAGTTGCTTTTCTGTTTATCCTTATTTCTTCATCTAGTTTTTCTATTCTTGTGTCTCTCATTGGGTTAGCCAGAGTGCTGGGGATTGAACTGAGGTGTGTCTCTTACCTGCAGAGCCATCTTTCTGGCCCCCAGTAGCTCCTTCTGGTCTTCCCCTTGGCTAGAATACAGTTTTCCCTGTTTCTGTCGGTGTGTGAGACTGGATCTCCCTGTGTTATAATTCTCAAGTCTCACGCCTCAGATTTCTGAGTAGCAGGGGTTATAGGCATCAGCCGCCATGTACACAGCTCACAAGCACACCTACGATCAGTGTCTGCATTTGGTGATCATTCCGCTTCAGTGTCTGTAAAGGCACCTGTGCTCTAATGTCCGCACTTGCCGTGTATTGGGCGGTGTACTAATTATGCACTCGCTCGTTTACTCTGCCGTTGACCCTGCTGGAGGAAGCATGTTGCTAGCTCCGTCTTATAGATGAAGAAACTTGAAATTACCTGGCGCAAGTAAGAAGGAAACACGGAACACGCAACAAACCTGCTCAGGAGTTTATTAGCGGGGGCGTGTACAGGACTGGTGAAGGTTGGTGGACAGAGAGAGAGAGCGCGCGAGCGAGACAGAGAGACAGAGACAGAGAGAGAGGGAGAGAGACAGTGAGAGATAGAGCATGTGCGAATGCTAGCTAGTGCATCCTGTAGGTGGCGCCTCCAGCTTTTCAGGGTTGCCTAGTGCATGCGTGTAGGGGGATGGTGTGGTATGATGGAGGAGCTCACACATGTGTGCAAGGGCTCACGCAGCTGCATCATATATAGATGATGCAACCATGCTGCATGTGTGTCACACGGGATCCTTTAAGATTTCTGGGGCCACTAGGTACTTTTGCCTGAGGTCTTGTCTGCACTTGGGTGTCCCTGGAATCCGGAAGTGTCAGCCATGTTGTGTGGCTGAATCATTACAAAACTGAGGCGCAGAGGGGTTAATCACAGTGGTAGAGTTAGAGTGTGCACATAGCTAGGCTAACACCAGAGTCCATGCTTCTAATATTGTCTGGCACAGGCCCACAGCATGCATTGCTTGCTTGTATGATCCTGGCTAACTTTTTTAGATTAGCCTTTCTGGCTATAGCCTATGGCTTAGGCTAGGAACTATTTATCTCCTAGCTCCTTTAAGGAGTACACCAATGGGGTAAGGAGTGAAATAGGGGGGAACACAGGTGGTTTGCGGGGAGAATACCTGGACCAGGAAAGCTCATAGACTACTGGGAGATGTTTTTTAGATGACGAATTATCCCGGTCATCTTGAGCAAGCGGCAGTTTTGATGTCAGTTAGCTAGCTATGAGTCTTCCTTAGACACGGACAGTGTGAAGAAGAGTGTTCGCTGGCCCTGGGTGGTCAAAGATCCTCAGAGTATGGAAAAAGTGTCTGGGGTACCCATTGTCTGCCTGGCAGGGAGGAGCCGCCACAGCTCCAGTGGAAGGATCCTGGCTCTTGTACAGCCGTAGTGTCATCTCGGCAGGGCATCTCCTCCCAAGAAGGGCAGGGTCAAGGGTTGGGTGATTGGGAAGGCTCCCCAGGTCAAGGCCAGATGTGTGATTCTGGGAGGCGGTTTAAACTGCCCTTGATTTGGTTTTTATTTGAGTCACCGTCTGTTCACTGCCCCACACCTGGAGGCTTGGGTTTTCCTAGCTCATTTAGAAGCCTAAAGACCCTGGTGTTTGCTACGTGTACACGGAGTGTTAGGGGTTTTGTGTTTAGAGTAGTCTTTTTTGAGAATGGGTTTGCCCTAAGTCAGGAGTACCCTGGGGTCACAGGAGGAGTGGCTTGGTCCTTGCATGATCTCTGTGTTGTTCTCCCCTGGCTAAATAATGCCTCTAAGAGTGATAGGGAAAGCCCACAAGACCCCACTGGGGCTCCCTCTGGGTTTTCTCTTTACAGGTTGGTCTATTCTTATACTTTGTAAACGGATACTCCTAGGTGTTTATATGTCTCATACTCTGCGGAGTTGCTCTGATCCCTTCTCTGTGTGGGGCTCTAGGATGGGTCTGGATGGAGAGAAGTATCTTTGCCTAATCAGACGCCTAGTGGTCCTTGTCCTGCAACAGCTGCTGTGTTATCCTTTTCAGCAGCAGGAAAAGAGCAGAGTAGGTTAGCCCCACAGTGGCTCTCAGGTGCTGGGGATGCTGCCGGGGTGTCTGCTTGGCTTTGTGTGGCACACTTTCAGAGTATGGAGCTGCCTTGTTGGCTGGTGTTTATTTTTAAATCTCACTCCCATTTTACAGATGAAGCCACAGCCAGGCGTCTTGGTTGTAAGCCTAGGGGGTGGTGGAGCTGAGGCTAAAATGTCCAGTGTTTTGAATTCCACTTGTCAGTATTGATTGTACTTTCTTGGTGCAGGCACCTTGAAAAATGGTAGGGGGTGTTTACGCTTGACCAGAGTGTGCCTGGTACCTGCTCTGTGGCCCTAGCTGTTCTCTGAAGACATGACTTAAGAGAATTAAACTGTAGCCCCTGTCAGGAGAACTGCCTAGTCACAGGCCAACTGAGACCTGACCCAGAGAAGGGGTTTCCTGTGATGAAGTGGCTCTTTGCCTTTTCCAGAAGTAAAGTGATAAAAGCTGCAGACCTTTCTTTCCAGAAAATTCATGTGTCCTCATAAAGGAGACTTTGTTCATGATTTTAGGAGGTTCATGGATTATTGCTCCAAAAAGCCTAGACCCCTATTTCACAGTGAAGAACTTGGGCAGTGTTGTGGACACGTATAACTGTGACCTTGGTCAGATTTTCCTGCATGTCTCAGTGTCCCATTCTGAAGACCTGGGCCCCTTTCAGTGTGCACCCCTGCCCCCCTTCTTGGGAAGAGGTGGTTAGCAGAGGGGGACGTGCCTGAGTTGTGGGTGTGGACAGCAGCTGAGGTATTTGTGGCTGTGTGGCAGGGGTCCAGTGTCCTTGGTGGGTTTGAAATAGCAAAGTGATATTTGAGAGGGCTCTCCTTGGATATGCTGAGCTGAGGTTCCTGTGGGGCAGGGAGTGTCTGTGACTGCCAGGGCCCACTGGCAAGTGGGTGATGAGAGGTGGCAGCGGGTGCCTGCAGCTGGGCTCCTAAGGAGCTGGGGAAGTGCTATCCTCTGCGATAAGCCAGCCTAGCTATCTGGCCAGAGGTCCTGGCAGGTTCAAGGCTTGCCTTTGGGTTTGACCCTTGGCACCCTTGTGTGGCAGATTCAAAACGGCAAAAATGTACACAGGCGTCCCCTGTCCCCTCCCAGTTTATATTTTGTATTGAGTCCCCTCCTAGGGCTCCTACCCTGTCTTCTGGGGTTCCTCTTGCCCCCAGAGGCTGCCAGACTCCTCTGTTAGTAGCTAATTAAACATTAAATGAGAAACTGGAATTGCATTTTGCCAGAACCCAGGCAATGTGGCCACCGTAATGGGTTTCAAGTGGCAGCAAGACCCCAAATTGCAAATCCTTGCCCTTTATTTAAGGCGGGAGGTGGAGCGGGAGGACAGTGGGGACCCAAACAAAGTTTTTGGCAGTGGTCACTTCATTTGAACTCCCAGACCAGCAGTGTGCAGCAGCCTTTTGCATAATGCCATCTTTGTTAGCTAAGCATTTGCAAACTTGGACCAAGAGTTAGCTCTACGCCAGCCAACACTTGAAGAGAGCTGGGAGACACCCAGTTCTATGTCCCTTAGGTCAGCTCTGTTTGTAAGGGAGGTGGGCTCTTCAGTGAGCACTGTGTAGCTGGACCCTCGTCTTCTGTGTGAGTGTGTATTTAACCCTTAAGAGAAGTGGCAGCGGGGGTGTGTGGGTGTGTGTTGGTGCATGCATGCACTTGAGGTCTGTCAGCTAAGATAGCAGAAATGTCACACTAGCTGTAGTCTTTGTAATAGTGTCTGAGGGTTTAGAGTATTCAGCAGAATTAATCTCTTTTAGCTCGGTAGTAATTCTGACCACAGCACAAGTGCATTAGGCGATTCACATAAACTTCTTTAGTATATGTTGCTGGGAGCTTACAGAAAATAGACAATTGCAGTTGTTTGTTTTTGATTTGCCAGGGTAATGGGTTTTCCATGGCCTCAGTGAGATGAGTTGTTGGGATGTGTCTTTCCGTGGTATGCTTTTCTTTTCCTGGGCTTGAGGCCTCTGGATTTGGAAGGGTTTGAGCTCTGGCTGGTGACTTGGACCTTATCTAGCTTCATGCACATGCTTGCTGTTTTCTGTCTAGATGGACTTTGGGTTCATCTGTTACCCCATCTGTAGACTAAGGAATGGTGGCTCCTGCGGGGCTGTGAGGGTGAGGAGATGTAACACATACGAATAAGGCAGAATGTCTCCCAGCTAGTGCTTGCTGAGTTTGATTGTCCTCTGTAGTTCTGATGTTTGCTCAGAACACTCTTGAGCAGCACTGTTTCCAGGGAGAGCAAGTTGACTCTTCTGGAAGGATCCTCCTGTGTACTTGATGGATTCCAGTGATGCCTTCTCTGTCAGGGCTTCTCGGATGTGTCCCACGTTCCTTCTCTTCAAGCTGTCTTGTCTCAGTCCCTGCACCCTCACGAGGGGGCAGAGCTGGTGGTCCTAGCGCAACTGGCAGTGATAAAGGCTCCCCTGAGGTGTCCCTGCCTCTTATCTGTATGGGACAGAGTGTTCCTGGACCACGCCTGCCTGAGCAGCCGCAGGACTCAATGGGTAGGCCCAGGGGCCTGTGGGTGGCACTGGCAAGGATCTAGATCTGAAAGTCAGCCCCATGACTGTGCTAGCTTTGTGGCCTTCCTCACTGTGAAATGTGGACAAGGCCTCTCCTGCTCTCCACTGTGGGGGTGGCCAGGGGAAGGGCTGTCCCTGGAGGCTGCTGGTGCTGTCAGTGTGCTTAGGGATAAGTAGATTAGAAGTCCCTAGGCTAGGGGTCCTGTGCCAACCTCTGTGCTCAGGACTCATCTGATTTTCTGCTTCTATGAGGAGTGTCAGAAGGTGCCGAAGGGGCAGGTGAGCTGGTGAAGGGAGTCACTGAGGAAGCTGGTTCTTGTCTCTGTATCTTCTGAGGTGAACCCCTAGGTGACCATGGGCCAGGAGCACATGACAGTGTCTGCAGTTGCCAGACATCTGCCCTGCTTGCTGGCTGAAAAGCTGGAGGTAGCTGATCAGTGCTTATAGAGTTGTGTGCTGTCTCCTGATCTGGGAGAGCAGTCCATGCCAGTAGAAACATCAGGACTGCAGATGGCAGAACTGGATGTCACTGGTCATACGTAGCTAAGACAGAACAAAAAGGCCCAGAGGACAAAGCTGCACACACTCTCCATCCCATCTCCAACAGATCTCACTCCTGCACACCCAAGCAGGATCCAAGGTAATCTCTCGCCTTGTACTCTCTTGTTGCTTGCTAGCTGTGTGGACTGTGAGCACCTAAATCAACCTGTGTGTCTCAGTTTCCACAAGCAGTAAAGAGAAGTTGAAGCTACATACCTGTCGAGGTTGTCACGTGGAGGAAATGGCCTTATGGTCACACACAGGATGGATGTGCAGAAGTGCATACTCATGCCAGGCTCATTGTAAACTGTGCACATGTGTATGTTCTATGCTCATGCTCTTCCCGGCTCTGGGAAGTTCTGGTTCTACCAGATTCTGGTGCTCTGTGATTGACAATGGGAACAGAAGGGTCTTCATGTGGAAGGTGTGTGCCAGTGAGGCCTCCCTCCTTGTTTACTTGCTCACCTGTTGACTAGTTATATGGATCCCTGGGGTCTAGGCAGCCACAAGAGATGGGGCTTGAGGCGTCATCGTCTGTTGCTTGTGAGAATGAATTGAGATGGCACCTGGATGCCCTCGACTGATGCCAGCCTACACTTGTACCCATTTCCTCTGCGACTCTAGGAGCCTGGGATAGGTTCTTTCCCTGCTGCCTCTGGTTTTGCCCTGCGGTCCTGGTTGGTGTCTGTTTCCTTACCCACAAGTCCTTCCAGTAGTCAGTGCTGGTTGAGAATGTGGCAGCCTCCCACAGACCTGCCAGGGCCATCCCTTTCTACCCCTTCCTCCATGGACTTGTCAGTACTGTGACTCACTTGTCACTTGTGGCCTAGAAGGAGGATATCAGTCAAGGTGGAGTTTTTTCCCTTCCTTCTCTAGACCCTTCAGGGTTGAAACTTCATCTTTGCCTCCTCTGCCACCTCCAGTCTTGGGGCTGCTTTGTGGCATCTTGAATCAATCTGAGGTCAGTGAGCAAGACTCTGTGCCCTGAGAAATGAGAAGGACTTGATCCTTGCCCAGGCACTAAGTGTGTTAAAGGCACTTTAATGAAGAGTGACAAGTGGCAGAAAATGATGAAGTATTGTTTTGTAGTGGGAGTTGTGACCCATTAGTGTATCTTGAATCAACTTAGTGGGTCATGGCTGGCAATTACCAAAAAAAAAAAAAAGCGCAACTACTGTATCACAGAGTAAACATGAGCTGCTTCTAGAAATCCCTGTTCAGTGATTTATTCACACACACACACACACACACACACACACACACACACACACACACGTGTGTGTGTGTGCCCTGCCTTTACCTGTCTCACTGCAGGTCTCAGCCTGAGGGTTGATAATTACTGGCCCAGGGCGTGCTGAGTGTCTTTCTGTTCCTTCAGGCTGGTGATTTGGGTCAAGTGATAAGCAGTGGCTGAGCCTCAGTTTCCAGATCTGTAATAAGGAAATGATGTCCACGTTAGAGGGCTGAGGGAGAATCATTTCCCCACCAGGTGTAGGGATGTCGGGGTGCTTGTTATCTACTTGGTACTTGGGTCCTTTGGTTCTGCAGTTTGCTGTTGTAGACTCAGTATGTTAAGTGCCCAGTGACACTCTCAATGTGTGTTGGTTGTATGCTGAGTTATTGTATCTCCCACTTGGAGGGATGAGGTGTGGGCAGGCATGGGAGGAAATGGTCTCACTTTTCAGAGGCAGAGTGCAAAATGGCTTCTTAAGGATGGATTCGTGAGTGACTGGCCATGGGCAGTTCCTACTGACTGTCTTAGGCTGGGGGGCATCCTTCCCTCATGGAGAGGATTGTCTGAGCAGTGTCTAGGGAGTGGCTGTAGGTAGAATACCAATAAAGGGTCTCGGTACCTTCTGTGATGCAGGTTGACCCAGCCTCCCAAATTCCCTATCCCCGTTCTTGGTGACCGCTCTTTACACAGTTTTGGCGCAGGCTTTGTGTCCCGTTCTTTGTGTTTTAGGGGACACTTAACGCTTTATTTGTTTCCCAGGTTCTGTCTTAGAGTTCCTTGGAATTGAGATTTTCCTCTCATCTTTCTTTCTCAGTCACGGAAGGCTCTGGGGTAATAGCAGACTGGCAGGAGTGGTTGGTTGGTGGGCATGTTTTCCTGGGCGTTGGAAACTTAAGGCAGTGTTGAGCAGTGTGTGGATTTGGACTAGGATGGCCAGGGTATAGTACTGATTCTTTTTCTTGACCTGGGGCAAGACATTTGTGTCTTTTGTGCTGTGGTTTGTTCTTCAGTGGGAGGCAGACAGCGATCTGAAATCAAGGCTGACTTTTTTCTCCGTAGCTTTAGTGAAATCAGGGCTGGCTTTTTTCTCTCTGTAGCTTTTTGAGTCATTGTAATGGTTTGCCCCTCTCCTCTTTACTTTTAGTTTTTGGGACAAAGTCTTGAGATTGGCATTAAACTCGCTATGTAGCAGAGGCTGGCCTTGGCTCTGGCCAAACATTTTCAGTCCTGGGATTGCTGGTGTTCACTACCTCTGCTGGCTTGGGGTCTCTTTGAGAATTCTGTTTCGTATTTGAGTCCACCATCAGATGATGGAATCCTGTTCAAGAAGGAACTTGTAAGTTTCCAGATGGGGAAATTGAGGCTTAGAGCAGGGTGGTAACCCTGCTGGTTTGTGACTGCAGGCAGGGCCTAGGTGCCTGTGGTAGGCACTGGCTCTAGACACTGTCCACCTATGAGACTGGCTTGTGTGCCATCCTTCAGGAATCTAGCAGCTTTCTTCCTGAGAGGCCAAGTGATGCCTGTGGCTTTGGCTACCTGGCCTGTGTTAAAGGGCAGATGCCCAGTGGGGAGGCGCGGTGTCAGATGCGTGCGCGTGGCTGGTCTTTTCTTACTGTCTTTTAGACAGCGTCCAGTAGAAAATGTTATCCCCTCTCTGGAGGCCCTTCTCTTTGGCAGCGTCTCCTGCCAGCTCCTGCTCTGCCTGCCTGCCACTTGGGTTACATGAGGCGGTGCTGGCCGAGGCTCCGGGCACTGGTTCTGCTGAGGATCTGCAAGCCATGAGCCTCTTCGAAAGGGATTTTACAACATGACAGGGAATTTCAGCCACCACGTTATCTCCGAATTGGCCAATTGATGGCTTCAGCAGAGCGTTTCGGCAACAGGGAAGCCAATACAATTTGAGTTAGTTGTGATGGCTGCCACTTTAAATACCATGGTGAATTTCTGTCAGTGAGCTAATGTGTGGAATAGGGAATTGCAGAAAACTTGATCACCAGAGTGCTCCGGTCGATTCTGACCCCAAGCTACAGAAAATGAACTTAAATCTAGTTGACTGTCGCCACATACTTTCTTTGGCATTATTTTGCTGGCAGCATCTTCGTCAAAGGGAACTAGGTGGAAATCAGTGTTCACCTATGACATCTCTTGATTTTAGAAAGAGGCAGTCCTCTGTGGGTGTTTGGAACCCTAGGCAGTACAGATGGCAGTTTCATGGTGAGGGACAAATTACTAAATGATGGCATTATGGTTTGCTAATAATTCACTATTTAGTGAAGGACACAAGTGTTTACTGAGCCCTTACAAGGGATGCTGACGTTCTAGCTTTCATCTGTCTGTCTGTCTGTCTGTCTGTCTGTCTGTCTATCGGCAGGGTCTCACTATGTAATCCTGGTTGGTTTGGGATTTACTATGTAGACCAGGTTGGCCTTGAACTCTGAGTTAGTCTGCCTCTGCCTCTTGAGTAATGGGATCAAAGGTGTGCACCACCATGCCCGTCTAAAAAAGTGTTCTCATTCTGTTCTCTGCTGAGTACGTAGGGGGCAGGACATAGTTCTTATTTCTAAATAAAGAACTAATAATACAATCAATTATTGAATGCTAACTGTATGCCTTATACTGTTTTCTTGTAGGTTTTATCTCCTGACAGCAATCCTCTGAGTTAGATTTTGTTTTCATTCTTATTTTGTGGATGAGAAAATAGAAGTCTTTGGAGTGATTGAATAATGTTGAAAATAAATAGCCTTCAGTTTAGTCATTTCTGTTTCTTTCTCATTTTGAGACAGTCTCACGTATCCTTGGTTGGTCTTGACCCTGGCTGTATATCTTGAACTGCTGGTCCTCCTGTCTCCACCTCCTGACTGCGAGGGTTGCAGGCATGCCCTAGTGTGCCTGGTTTATGCAGTGATGAGGATCAAACCCAGGGCTTTGTGCATGTGAGGCAAACACTCCACTCCACCCCTGAGATAGCGCCTAGTCCCAGATTTTCTTTTTCCTAATGTACTCTTTGCTGCCATGCCACGCCATGTTGCTATCACGTGTGGTGGCATCCTCCTGCAATCCTAGCACTTAGGAGGCTAAGACAGGTGGATTTCCATGAGTGTGAGACTGTCTGGCCTACATAGTGAGTTCTAGACCATCCTGGATACAGAGTGAGACCCTGTCTCAATGCCAAAAAAAAAGCACCCCATATAAAAACAGCAACAATAAAGAAGCAATGACAGCAAACATCACCTTATATTATGCTGGGCTGTGGAGCAGTCCTGAGAGGGATGGGCTAGGGTTCCTGATTAGTTCATGGATTCAGTGTAGGATGAGGGACTGGCTGGTTTTTAACATTCTCATCTTAGAAGAAAATGCCAATGTCACTTGTAGGAAGGGAACCCTTGATGTTTTGGTTGTGAGCCTAGCCCTTAGTACCTGCACCATCTCTAGCCTAGGAAGGGGTTCCTGTTTCTCCTTGCAAGGCCCCTTTCATTTGTTGCCTGCCACCCCTTGTGGACTTCATTCTTGAACATTCTTTATTCATGAGGACATCACACATATCGAGTCATCATTAATTAATTATTTTGGTGGTGTCAGGGATTGAATTCAGGGCCTTGAGCATCCCAGGCAAGTGCTGTGACTATTCTCAACCCAGAGGCACCATTCATTTTACTTGTTTTTGAGACAGAATCTCTCTGTAGCCTCGGACGGCCCTGAGCTCATGCTCCTTCTGCTTTTACTTATCCCAAGAGTACAGGCGTAGGCCCCCTGTGCCAAGCTGCAGTCACCATTGATTTTAATGAAGCGACAGGAAGTAAGAATGATGTAGAAGCCGACCAGGGCTTCTAGCAGCTCCAGGGAGCCAGCGTGAGTTAATAGGCTGGTACGGTTGTAGTGAGCAGAAGACACTGTTAGCACTCTTGCTGAGCTTAGATGAGTAGTGACCCCTCAAGCTTTCCCAGTGGAGTTGTCTAGAGGTCAGTTGGGATTATTAGACCGACGACCTCATCTTCTGATTGGTGTTCCCCACTGACCAACAGTGTTGGTGGCACTGTCCAGATTAGTTCTGGCTCAGGAGAGTCAGAATGCAGAAAGTCCAGGGCTGGCTGTTGCAGACTCGGAAAGGTAAAGGGCCATGTTCTTTGCCTATCTGAGCTGCTACTTCTCAGAGGAACTGGATCAGGGGACAGCGAAGTCCCCAAATTAGCTTTGTTAACAGACCTCGTTGCTAAATGCTGTCAGTGGGTCACTGTCTTCTTTCTAGACTGTGGTTTATATATCTTGAGGATAGCAAGGGAATTAGGGCAGCCTCTGAAATACTGGCGACCAGCATTTATTTATTTATTTATTTTTGGTTTTTCGAGACAGGGTTTCTCTGTGGTTTTGGAACCTGTCCTGGAACTAGCTCTTGTAGACCAGGCTGGTCTCGAACTCACAGAGATCCACCTGCCTCTACCTCCCAAGTGCTGGGATTAAAGGCATGCGCCACCACCGCCCGGCTAGTGATCAGTATTTATTGAACACTTATTCCGTTTACACAGTGTGTGAGGGAGTGATATTTAATTCCCTCAATACTCTACAAGGCAGGGACTGTTATGATCCCATTTCTTGAATGAGGAAATCAAGGCCCAAAGAAGAGAAACCAGGAGCCCACGGCCGTGGCCTTATTTAGTAAAGGGGTCAGAACTTGCTCCCAGGGCTCCAGTCTTAGCCTTTGAGCCACTGCTGTATTGACAAAACTATGGGATGACTTTGGGAGATGGGTCCTTGGGGAGAACTGTTCTTTGAAAAAAATTGGATCGTTTTATTACCCAAACCTGTAAATGAGTGTCTTGAAAAAATGTCAGTGACAGTTCGCTTCTCAGTGAGACAAATGTGGATAAACCTATTTTGACTGTTAGCTTATTTTGTTACTTAAAAGCCAGTGACATGTAGCATTGAATTTATTTTTTTTCACAACGTTTAAGTGTTTGCCACTTCTTGAATGACTCGTGTGAATTTGGGAATTGTCTGTCTTTTTTGGGAGTGGAGGCGGCTGCATGCACTTAGGCGTGAGTTAGGTGCGCTGGGTGCAGGGTGAGCTGGGAGGTGGCTGGGGAGCTGCGTGGGTACCTGTGCCTGAGGATGCCCATGGAGCCAGCGCTTGTCACTCTGAAGTTGGGGTCATGATGGAGAGCCCATCGCAGGAGTCTTTGTGACGGAAAGCCTAAATATTTATTCTGTTCTGTCCCTAATGAAAACAAATTGTCAACAGTTGTTCAGTAACTGACTAAATTAAAATCTGTAATTAGTCAATTAGATTAAAGAGTTGGCACAACCTGATTGTATCATGCTGCTTAGGTTATTAAGAGAAAGGGTGTGATTTTTAATTACTGAATGCTAATTTTGACAGTTTCAAATAGAAACAGACGTGGTTCCCCCTTTCCCTAATTCTCAATGGTTTGGAAAGTGAAGATGCTCAGTATTTAAATTGTGCTTTTTTTTGAAGGCAAATAATCCAGGAAGGCCTTCTGTAGGGTGGGAGGGGCTTGGACGGAGAGCCCACCGTGAGTTTTGCTAAGGGCTGCCTGGAAGTCCGTCCTTTCTCGAAGGAGGTGTATTGTCTCTGCTGTCAGAATCGGGGTCTTAGCTGGAAGTGATTGGTCCCTAAACTCTTCTTGAGGGGTTCTCCAGTCTTTCACCTTTTTTGGGGGGGTTTGTGTTTTCTCACTTATTTTCCCCCTCCTCTCTGCAGGGTTACTGTATAATACTGGCTGGTCTCATCTCAAACTTGGTATGCAGACCAGGTTGGCCTCAAACTCACTGAGTTCTCCCTCTCTGCCTTTCAGGGGCTGGGCGTAAGTGTGTGTGTCACAGTGCCTGACCAGCTCTCTCATTTTTTTCTTTTAGAAAAAGGATTTATTTATTTTTATTTTATGTGTGTAACTGATTTGCCTATATGTGTGTGTGTGTGTCCATGTACCATGTGTATGCCTGGTGCCCAGGGAGATCAGGAGAGAGTGTCAGACTCCCAGGAACTGGAGTTACAGATAGCTGTGAACTTCGACGTGGGTGCTAGGAATTGAATCTGGATCCTTTGGAAGAGCAGCCATCGCTTTTGACTCTTGAGCCACCTCTGCAGTGTCAAGTGCTCTCATTGAGATAGAGTCTTGTCTCAAATGCATCATCCTCATGCCTTAGCCTCCCAAATTCTGGGATTCCAGATGTGTACAACCATAGCTAGCTATGTGGAGGATTTTTCTGTCCTGTAGTTTAGAAATGATAAGCTAACAGACTGAATCCATCTGGGAAACCATGTAAATGAATTGTGGAGGGGTCCTGGAGATGCCAGTTTGCATGGGAAAGGGTGGAGATTTTTGTACAGTGTTTCTTTCCTTGTTGGTAGCTAGTGTTAAGTGACAACCTGAGATTGTGCAGTGTGCTTTTCTCCACAGGAAGTTCTGGGTGAAATACAGGTTCTGCTTTCTGGCTGTGGGGAGGGAGTTGAGGTGCCAGATGCTGGGGCTGAGGATGGGGAAGGGCAGTGGCTGTGCAGGGTAGGAAGGAGCAGCCTCTTCCTTGGGAGGAAGATGAGTAAGAAAGCAGATGCATCTATGGGATTAGAAGCTGGAACAACAAGCCAGAGGAAATATAATGCAATAGGTTGATTTGGAATGGAGCAAGCCTTCTTTAACAGTACTGGGAGTGTTGAGGCAGCCCCTGGGATATAGGAATGAGGAGATCTGAGCTTCTGGGTCTACGCACACCTCCCTGTCCCGCTGGCTCTGTTCTATGAACTTATGCTGTGGGGGCTGAGCTTCATCTGGAGAATGGTGCTGTACCAGGCCTCACTTACACTGCCTCAAGGCCTGGTGGGAGTGAGGGGCTGAGACCTGTGCCAACCTGCAGCTGCGGCTAGCGTGAGCCTTTTGGTCTGGGAAGGCTGCACTGGGCCCCTGTGCTTCTGGTGCCATACTGCAGCGTGGATCAGTAGTACAGACGCTACTCTGGTGGTTTTCTTGTGGCCCTATCTTCATGATGTTTTACATTTTATTTGTTTGCAATGTGTGTGGAAGTCAGGGGACACTTGTGAAACTGTTCTTTCCCTCCACGTTTACTTGAGTTCCGCATGTCATACTTGGGTCTCTAGGCTGAAGTGCCAGTTATACAGCTCTTAGCCTTCAGTTCACGGTTACCATTCTTGGTGTGATTGAGGAGATGGTTTTCTTTGCCTGTCGTGTCTGATGGACACGGGGTGTTTGGGAAGTTTCTGATGTGGTACCGATCCCCATCAGGGCCTCAGCTCACTGTCTGCTCCGGATTTTAACTCATTGTCCTCATCTGCAAAGTGGAATTGCATTCGGTTTGCAGTGGCTGCTCGGGAGGAGCGAGAGAACTGTAGAAGATGCATAGCACCTGTTTCTAGAGTCAGAGAGGAAGGGCTGAGGTAGGCACTGTTCCTGGGCTTCGTTTCTGTTGGCTGCAGTTGTTTTGGAACAGTTAGAAGTGGGAATGAAAGGAGTGTGTTCTGACTTTGGGGTTCCTCTTTGAAGCTCAGGCTCCACAGCCAAGGTTAAACCTCCTGTGTGTGTTGTGGGCGGCGAGTGACCAGTAAGAAAAGGGAATGATGGTGCCAACAGAGAGTTATTTTAAAGGCTTCCCAGCTGATAGACTTGTAGTCCTGTGTAAATAGGGGAGCTAGTAAAACTTGATTCATTTTCTCCTGAAGTTTGTTTTTAGTTGAGTAGGGAAAATGGGGACAGCCACAGGAGCCAAGTGCCTTCAGGTCAGAAGCATGTGTATGTCCCCAGAACATTCTGTGTCCTTAGGGCTAGTGAAGTCATGCTGCGTCCCTGGGCTGCCCTGGCCGTCCTGGAAGGGTAGCCTGTGAGCTGAGGCTCTGGTCATTTACATGGATGGTTGAGCAGGGAGTTCTGCTCTTAGCTCTGTAGTTGGCTCTTTTCTCTCTGTTAGGAGACAAGTCCTCCCCTGTCCCTTCCCAGCCTGCTCTGGAGACTTGGGGAGCAGTGGCTAGTGAAGAGTTAGGGTATGTTCTAAACTGCTCAGGAATTAGATACTCTTGTTCGGGAAGACACAGTGGAAACAGAAAGGTGGACAGCTGGCAGAGGTGCAGTGGGACTTACCTAATGGGAAGAAAAAAGAGCAGCATAGAATATATTGAACTAAACATTATGACTGTTACTGGGCCGGAATTTAAACTCTTGAGACTTAGCTAGAACTTCCAGGCTGTAGTTAAGCCCAGGCCAGGCCAGCCTCTTGCCTCAGGACCTTTGCATGGACTCTGTGCTTGGTGCACTTTCTCTCATTCTTTCTTCCTCTGGAGAAGTCGGATTCACTCTACCTATTTGGCTTAGATGCCACTTAACCCTTAATTCTAAGAAACTAGTTGTTGTTGTTTTTCGAGATAGGGTTTCTTTGTGTAAGCTCTTGCTGTCCTATAACTGGTTCTGTAGACTAGGTTGGTGTTGAACTCAAAGAGATTCGCCTGCCTCTGCCTCCACCTCTGCCTCTCAAGTACTGAGATTAAAAGCATATACCACCACCGCGTAGCTCTAAGATGCTGCTTTTGTTTTTGTTTTTTTTTTTCGAGACAGTCCTGGCTGTCTGTATAACAGCTTTGGCTGTCGTGGAACTCACTTGGCGTAGACTAGGCTGGCTGGCCTCGAACTCAGATCTGCTTGCCTCTGCTTCCCAAGTGCTGGGATTAAAGACATGCAGCACCGCCGCCCCTCTTGAAGGCACCTTTGAGTTCTTGGGAGCAGGGACTGCTGGTAGATTTAGTCCCGAACACTCTGAGCCTTCCCTGCCAAGGATACCTAACTGGTATTTGTTGAGGCTACCTCCCTTCCAGGTCCAACTGTGTGTGGTCTAATGCACTTGAAGCTCACTGAGGTCCTGATGCCTCAGCGCCAGTTCATGTTCGCGGCTCCTGTTGAGCCCTAGCTGAGGTGTTTGCCTTTCTTTTCTGAAGTGGGCCTTTGACATATCGACAGAACTTTACACGTGAAGTGTCCTCAGTGTTGTGTAGTAAAAGACTCATTCTTCACTTGACCCAGCCTTTCTGCTAACTCCTGAGACTCACAGAAACCCCTGCCCAGGTTTTGCTTGTTTTAGGGGAATTGTGGAGTGGTGGGGACAGGGCGTGGTCTGGAATCCAGCACACTTGGTGGGGTGCTGGTATGCTGGAAGGCCCCCTGGTTCTGATCATCACATTTCTCTGTGTGGAAACACTGTATTATTTGGCTCTGTAATTCAGGGTTGTGGGTGATTTTATCAGGCCTTTGAGTCTACAGTTGACCTCTCCTTTATCTGTGAAGACTCCCGTTTGCTTAGCCAAGGATAAGCAAGGAGGTTCCAGCAGGGGTGGCCTCAGCATGAGTCCTGGGCCTTTGTATGCAGCTGGTTGCTTCTAATTGTGAGAGTCTTATCTGTTTTTCTAGGAGGGGCTTTAGCCACACCCTATTGGAAGACTTCTTTATTTCTGAGCTGCCCATTCAAGACCTTCTCAAGCCCTGAGATGCACGGTCTTTTAAACAACCATTTCCTATTAAGACTGTCTCAATATATCAGAACTTTTTATCTAAAACCACACCTGTGGGTCATCACAGATGTTTGTCTCATGTTTAGTCTGTCTAGTCTTTCATTCTTCAAGTATTTGATGGACATTGGTGCATCCTTTGCCCCCATTGCCACTGGGCGGGGCTTCTGTGCTGTCTTTCTGGGTCAGGTGGGCATGTTCCCCAGGAGAGCACAGAATTGAATGCCTTCCTGCTTTCTTGACTGCTGCGCAACCTGGGAGACCACCTTTCCCTCTGCCTGTCCTGACACCTGCTGTGCTGTGGGTCAGCACTGTTGTTGGGGACTACTGTTGCTCTGGCTCCTGAATGCTCACCTCTTCCTGGGGTACACGAGCCCTTTGTGGTCCCAGTACAGGTGTGAGCTGGGCTGAGCTGATGAACAGTTGGAGAACCTGGTGAAAGTGGGGGTGGCTTCTCAGAAGGACCACGTGGGGATGTAGTTATACCAGCAGTGCCCTGTTGTTCCAGCAGTGATGAAAACAAAACTGGCTTTTGAAAGCTGGCATCCCAAAGAGGCTAAGCGCGAGGATTTGGATGCTGGAGACCCTCGAGGGCTCACAATCTCTCAGACTTTAGTTAATTTTTTAGGTTTTACTAAAAACCCAAAGCTCCCTTTACTCCCCATTCAGGTTGGGCATTGCTGTCAGGCCCTGAGGGCCACCTTTGAGGCACAGGTGCTGCTCATAGCACCCTCTTTCCTGGGAGTCAGCAAGCTTTTCCTTGAATAGTGCTCCTCAGGAAGCTGGTGGGCTCAGGGCTGCCCTGCACACTTGAGACACACAGATGGCTCTTTCCCCCTTCTGAATGTTCTTTGGAAATGTTTTCGGTGCAGAGCATGTGTCGTCATGGCGTTCTTTTCATGAGGACAGAAGCTGTCACTGCATGCATTGGAGAAGCTGGTTCAGATCCAGAGCCTACTGTGGCCTGATCCTCTGTCTCAGTATCTGGTGAACCAGTCTCTGGGGTCCTGTCCAGGTGTCATCAAGTATTGAGGGTTGGGGTGAGGAGGAACCCACCTGCCTGCTACTCTTAGGGGAGGGGCCAGTCTGATCTTAAGTGGAGGCTGAGACCAGCAGGACCCCATGGAAGCAGAGGAGAGGAGGAACCTGGAGCAGCTCCCCTGTGAGGTCAACTGCTTTCCTTTTCCTTCCCCACCAGAGAATCTCCTCCTGGGTTTTCAGGCTCTTTGTGTTACTCCCCTTCAAGCCTTCATTGTCCTCACCAAGGGGCCAAGAACGCCTCTTTCCCTCTCGTCCCTGTGGGCAAGCTCCACTCCGGACGTACTTTGCACTCAGTGTCTTGTGTTAACACTGTATGGGAAAGACTGGCTTTGTCAGTGTTATTGCATTGAGCTGTGCTGGACACACTAAAGGGGCTCAGCTATGGGCTGGATGAAGCAGAGTCCAGCGAAAGCAGGATTTTTGCATAGGTGGGTGGGGCGAGGGGGTGTGGTCTTCTTTAAGGGTTTTCTAGGTTTTATTGGTTCTGGGGGCAGCCAGTCTACTGGCCTCACCATTAAACTGTCCCCTTGTTGACATTGTCTTGGGTGCTGATGCCAGATTTTAATTAATGTAAGATGTGATGTCTTACCCTTATTAAATCAGAATCAAACTAGAATCAAGACCAAACAAATTGAGAGCTACCCTGAAGATATCCCATTGAGGTTTCCTGCTCCAGACCTACCTAGCCAGGCCCTTCTCATCCACACTTGGATTTTGTGGCAAAGGCCCATTAGGAACTAGTGTATCATCACATCATCACAGCCTTGGGCTGAAGCAAGCTGCAGGGTTCAGGGGCGACAAACAAGTCAGGTTTCAGAGGGTGTATGGGTGTGAATCCTGCTGCAAGCACCCTCTCCCAGCCCCCTACTACATGCTTACACTTACACTTACACACACACACACACACACACACACACACACACCAGGGCCTCTGCCTGTACAGCAAGTGACAAGTCTGTCCCTGCCGCAAGCACCCTCTCCCAGTCCCCTACTACATGCTTACACTTACACACACACACACACACACACACACACACACACACACACACACACCAGGGCCTCGGCCTGTACAGCAAGTGACAAGTCTGTCCCTGGCTGACACTTTGAGGGTTTCTTTTTTTCAAATAAATAATCCTTTGTCTCTCTTCTGGGTGGCAGATTGGGCCTGGAGAGGCAGCCATCAGAGGCAGTTGGCTGGCTTTGAACAAGTAGGTTACAAGGGACCAGACGAGGTAAGGAAGGTCTAAGACAGTGTTCAGTCTAGCCTGGGAGACACACAATACCTGGAACCACCTTTTCTTGTGTGATGTGTGTGTCTGCTCAGGGATGTGCCAGGGAAACACAGGCATGAAGGAGGAAGGAGTTCCTGCCTAGAGGAGAAAGCTGGCTCCCTTCCTGTCCCTTTGTGTCTTGTCCCCTTTGTCCCAGCCTTCCAGCTCTGTGGCCTCCCCTCCCCCAGCGGTTCCTTCCTTTGTGCCCAGCAGGCCACTCACCAGTGAAACTTAGCTGAGGCCTGCCTCCCACAGAAGCCTGGAGGCCCAGGGAGCTAGCGATTCAGGCCTGCTTTCAAGAACTGTGGGCTTAAAGGAACCCAGTCCATCCCTCCACCCCCACCCCTCCAAGTCTCCAAAAGGTGGGGAAGTTTGGCCCTGGCTGTTGGCGGCCCCTTCAGAGGGAGCAGCGTTGTTGGAGGTTGTGCCAAATCCAAGGCTGTCGTCGGCCTCACAGCCCTTCCCTGGTTTAGAATAGTCGCCCAATCTTGCCCAGAGGTGTTTGTTCTGGGGCCATTCTGGTCTCAAGCCCTCTGGGAAACACCTGGAGTTATAGGCAGGCTGAACTCTCTAAAAAGAGCCTAGCCTACATCTGTCTGTCACACGAAGGTGTTTTTGAAGACAGGATTTCTCTGTGTAGCTGTGACTATCCTGGAACTCACTCTGTAGACCAGGCTGGCCTCGAACTCACAGAGATCTGCCCGTCTCTGCCTCCCGAGTGCTGGGGTTAAAGGCGTGTGCCACCGCTACCTGGTCTGATGCCTCATTTCTAAAGATCTGAGGGCCTTAGTTTTTGGGTTCCTGTGATCTGGCCCATTGGATTGCACTGCCAGCCTGGGGCCTGGGAGCCACCATGGGGGTAATGCAGGGCTGTGCAGCATGGTGCCCAGGCCAGGCACAGCTGCGGTCACTTAGGGTGGCTTCATTGCTCTCTGCATTACTTTCCCCTGCTTACCGTATTTAATTTATTAATTCAGGTAATGAACAAGAGTGCATCACACTTACACTGTAGTTCATCCTCAGTTTCTGACTCAGAGCCTGAAACTGTCAGAACCCACTCTCTTCAGCAGCACTCTGCCTGAGCCATTGGAGTTTGATTTTCACTTTTATGTGTGGTCGGGTCCCTAGAAGAAATTGTCCGCAGTCACAGGCCCCGTTACCGACAAGAGAGCTGGCTGTGTAACTGCCCGTGGCCTGAAGTGCTGCACTCCTCATCTTTTCTGACGTTGGGGAGTGGGCCACACTGTGTCAGTCCCTGCCTTCTTAGTGACCCTGATGATTCCTTGAGCGCTGACATCTTCAGCCATAAAAAGCAAGTGGGAGAGCAGTGCCTCAGGGTTAAGTACGAAGGATTCAGCATAGTGCTTTGCATCCTTAAAGTGCCCACTGCATGCACCTTTGTGTGCTGGGTTGGTGGCAACATTGCTGCCCTTCTGGTTTACAGAATCACCTTGCGGGCTCCTCAGGCCAGGAGGAGGCGGAACTGTGGGGAAAAGCCAGCAGGACCACAGTGGATTCTGTTTGGATTTGACAGTGGGGAACCCATCCCCAGAGAAAGGTCTCTGCTCTCAGTAGGCAAGGATCAGTAATGGGTTGAGGTGAGGCCCTTGGCCCTGGGCCATTTATTGATTGCCTGCCTGTTAAATGTAGTACTTGTGACCTGTCTGCTGGCATTCCCTCCCAGAGTAGTGTTTTAAATGCCCTTTGGTTTGGGGACCTGTGCCCAGGAGGCAGGAGAAGACACCGGCTTGTGGAAATGGAGACTCCAGACATCGAGCTCGTCTTTTAACAGTTTTATTTCAGAGCTGGCTGTCGCTGTGCTCTTGTCACGGCCGGCATTTGTTGGCTGCAGGGTAGCAGGTTCTTGTTCTCTGGTAGCCTGTGGCTGAGGTGTGTGTCAGTTGTGAGGTTGTGGGGCAGATTTGCATGGCCGTTTGTAAATAAGTACTACTTTGAATAGCCACCTCTGAGATGCCTGCTGTGAGGAGCGGGATTCCCGATTTAGACGTCTGATGTAACCTGAAAGTGAAACCATGAAAAGTGTCCCTCAGGAGACGAGAGTGAGGGGCAGGTGACCCTCAGCAGAAAGTCCTCACCTGGCTGAGACACTCCATATAGTTTGCACGAACCCCAGGCTGACCCCATCCTGAGTGCCAGGTGGCCCTAGGCTAGCCTTTCTTTTCAAACTAATGAACTGCCCCAAGAGAATTTTCGAGATGAGGTTGGAGCTGGTGGTAAAGCTTTAGGCACTGCCTTCTTCCTGCTGCGTCTCCATCTCATCTTGATCTTCTCTATTCTCTAGTCTTCGCTGATCCCAAAGTGGGGGGCTGGCAGTGAGATGAGGTACTGCAGAATTTAATAGTGTGAAATAGGGTCAGGAGCCTGAAAGGGGCTGGGGTGCAGGGCAGGTTTCTTTTTGCAGGGTTGCAGTGCTCGCCTGGGGGTGGGGATAAGAAGATAGAGATGGGGCTGGGGTTTGGGGGTGGGTGGAGAGGGTCCAGGAGAGCTGGGTGGGGGAGGGTTCCATTTGCATTACTGATAGTGGTTCTTGGGGATAGGGCTTAGCTGGCACAAAGATTCTTTCCTCCCCTCTCTCCTTTCTGCTCCTGCTTTCTACTGTCTTCTGTCTACCACTCTGCCTCCCTCCTTTCCCTTGCCCAGCTTTTGAGCCTGCTCAGCATTGCCTTGTAGCTTCCTGGCCTTGTCTTTGCCGTCTGTCCCTCTGCCCTCTGCACCCCCTCCTAAGTGCAGAGGACGGCTCTGGCTGAGGTCTTCCTGCAAAGCCAGTACAGTTGTGTGCGCTCCAAGGTGCTCCCGGCCTTCTCTCCTCACCATCTCTTCTGTCTGGAAACTGGAGGCTCTTGGAAAGAGACTGGTGGATGCTCGTCCCTGAGATGGTTTTCTGGAGCTTGTCTCCAACTTGATGCTTCCTTCAAAGCTACTAGCTTAAGGGTAGATACTGGCAATGAAATGCCCAGGGCAGTATAAGTTCATTGCAAAAACGGGGTGTGGGGTGGGAGGGGTGAGGTAGGGAGGGGCCAGTGGACTGGCATGGGCAAGAGTGGACCCTAAATAGGTCCGCTTGGTCAGATTGCCATATGTCTTCTGGATAGCTGCAGAGCTGTGTGCTCCAGAGAAGAGTCAGCGCCTTCAAAGGTTTGACTTCTATTTTTGAGCCTTTCTGACTCTGGTTTTCCATCAGTAATACGGTGATAACATAAGTGTTCCTGGTCAGCCCGTTTGTGGGCACTGCCACCCTGCTGAGTACTTTCCTTGAGAGTATCTAGTTCCCCGGGGTCAGAGTGGGCAGACCCTGGACTCCTGGCTCAGGGAGTGGAGACAGTAGGTGGGCAGCTTGTAGCTTCTCTGACCTGTTGGTCAGCCGCAGGACAGGATCAGTCTTTCTTGTGGGGATGCCCTCATCCTTGCTGTCCCTAGTGTCTGGCCTTCTGCATACTTGAGCTACGTTTGTGGTCTTCGCACAAAATGACTAGAGCTGGGCAGTGGTGGCACTCGGGAGGCAGAGACAGGTGGAGCTCTGCAAATTCAAGACCAGCCTGGTCTACAGAGTGAGTTCCAGGACAGCCAGGACTGTTACACAGAGAAATCCTGTCTCGAGAAACCAAAAAAATAAAACCCCAAATGACGACTAGAAAAAAAGAAGTGCTTCAAAGCCAATTTATGTCTTATTAACGAGTTTGCTCCCTGGTTCCTGAAGCTGGATGAAGTGAGGCTTCATCACCAGGTGAGTGTGGCTTCCCTTGTGTCCCCCTCCCCCAGTGTTGTGGGAAAAGGAGCAGGCAGAAGTGGCACAAGGTCTTTTCATTGCCTCACTTCTGAATCTCAGCCTTTTCAAGACCCATGAAATGGGGATCGTGTTGTCGCCTGGAGCAGGATGAGTGGAGGAGGTGTCACCTAAGACTCTGGACCTTGCCGGGCGGTGGTGGCGCACGCCTTTAATCCCAGCACTTGGGAGGCAGAGGCAGGCGGATCTCTGTGAGTTTAAGACCAGCCTGGTCTACTAGAGCTAGTTCCAGGACAGGCTCCAAAACCACAGAGAAACCCTGTCTCGAAAAAGCAAAAAAAAAAAAAAAAAAAAAAGAAAGAAAGAAAGAAAGAAAGACTCTGGACCTTTTGGATGCTCTGTCTCCCGGCACAGACTCTGTGCTGACCATCCAGGCCACCAGCACCAGAACCAGTGTGGGCTGCCTCCCCTGTTCTGCTCTGCTCTGACTTGTGTGGAAGGCTCCTCTTGTCCTGTTGAGGACAACATCCAGCCAGTTCCATGACTCTTTGTTCCCTTGGTCAACTTTTCTGATGAACTCCCTCTGAACGGGTTCTGCGGGCAGTTTTGGAACAGCCTGCCCTTCTGTCCAGCAGAACGGTGGCTGAAAGACACTGCTTCCGAGGGAAGTCCCCAGCAGTGGTTTTTGTCCCGGGCCCTCACCTCAGGCATTCTTGTGGGTAGCAGGAGGATGGGGGTTTTGCTGAGCTGGGCACTGTGAGGCTTTCCTAACAGCCCTCTGCTGAGCCCTCAGAGTCTGCCCCCTGCCCTCCAGAGGCTGGATTTGCTGGCTCCCCTTTCCTGCTGAGCCCTCTAGAACCAAGGAGGATGGGTCAGTCTCTGCAAACAAGGAAACTGAGTCCTGGGCAGGGAAGAGGCCACCTTGCTTTTGAAAATTTCCCCTCAGCCTCAGCAGCATACTGGCAAGGTCTCACCTTGCTCCCAAGGCCGTTGCCATTGGCAACCTACTTCCCCTCTTGGTTCTGGGGGCCCTTGAGGGGAAGAAGGAGGTGGAAATGAGGCTGTCAGGTGGTGGTTGAGTGAAGGGTGCAGGGTAGTAGGAAAGGAGGAGCTGGCCACAGGGAGCCATCAGTGTAAAGCCTTGGTTTCTATTAATTGTTCCCTATCACAGGGACATCATAGACAGGGACATTGGACTTTGCAGGCATGTCTCCCCCAAACCCCACAGGACAGAGACAGAAGAAAAACAAAGGGAACAGGTGCGCCCGTGGGAGACAGACTGAGTTGACTTTTTGTCTTAATTCCAGCCAGTGGTTCTCTAGTTTGGTGAGCCTCAGTTTACCTTTACCTGCTCCTAAAGGAGTGGTAATGGAAGAGGATATCTGTATGCTGTCCAGGGGTGCTCAGCAACATCTCCAACCCCCCTGAGGCCTCAGTCAGGGTTTCTGGTGAGGTCCCAGCCACGTGGTTTCCAGTTGTCCCATGTTGCTCAGCTAGAGTTGAGCAGAACACTGAGCGGATGCGGAGCTCAGTGTGGGTTGCGCTGTTGTCTGGAGTAGACAGGATTGTCAGCAGGACAGTGGTGGTCAGTGCTGACGGGAGCACGGGCAGTAGTTGAAGGTGGTCTGGAGAGGGAAGTTGGTGCTACTTCAGACGGAGAGGGTTTTCGGGCCAGGTGTGGGAGCTGGCCCCAGAGATGGAGCGGGAGAGTAAGTGAGAAGAGGGGCATCTCTGAGGCCAGTGAGCCTTGGAGTGCAGAGGTTCGAGGTGTTGTGTCTGTCTGAAGCAGAGAATTGCTGGTGTCTAACCTGTGAGGCCTTGGGTACTCTCAGCCCCAGAGAAGGGAAGTGACTCTGGATCACAAAAGCACAGCTGGGCTCCGGAGACCAGGAGCGTGCAGCCAGTCAGGCGTCTTCCCTGCCAGACAGAACCTAGTGCTGGTTGGCAGGGATAGTTGTCAGCTGGTGGCTTGAGTGACTTAACATCCTCCTGCCTCAGCTTTCTTGTCCGTGAAGTGGATGAATACGCTCCACATCCCGTGTCTGGAGGACACAGTGAAGAGCTGGGTACGGCTGGCTCTGTAGTGTGTTGGAGTGCTCTGTCCATCCCCCGTTCCTTTCCCAGGAGCTTGTCAGTATTTGATACAGGGTGTGGAGAGGGCTGGCACTACACAGGTGTGCGACCACGTCAGTCAGCAGTTGTTTTCATTGTTGTCTTTCAGTATGAATAATAGGGTCTTGGAAGCAGCTTGAGGGTGGGAAGCACATCCAGAGTCAGAGGTACCAGACACCACATGGGCTGTACCTCCGTTCCTCAGCTCCTGTGTCACAAAGCAGGGAGGCACCAGAGGGGCCCAGGCATCCTCTGAGATTGCCTTCCGAGCATGTGGAGTGAGGTGTGAGTCTAGAACTAACACAGGTGCTGTCTGCACTTGTTTCTCACTTGGCCTGAGCTGGCGAGCGCCTCCACTTGACCAGCAGCAGTCTCCGGTCTCCAAAATGTTCCGACATGCTAACGTCTTGAAACCCAGGCTCAGCTCTGAACAGAATCCTGCAGGAGTGTGTGGTCCTATTTGCAGAGTGTATATGGCGGCCTGATGAGGTGACAGAAGAGATTGCCGGGAGACCTTTCCTTTGCCAGCCAGCAGTGCTCCCCAAGGGTGGTATTCTGGCAGCAGTGTCATTGTTTTTCTCCCAGTCCCTCAACACCCGAAACAAGGGGTTCCTGGAATAAGTGGTTGGCCTTGTCATGTTTGAAGACTGTTTGGTGGCATTTGAATGTTCATGTCTCAGGACTGTGTGGTGTATGGCATTGTGCGGAAACATTAGGAAGATCTAGTCAAGAAACAGGGATATTCACTGTTATCCCTAGTGACAGGGGACAGGAAACCCAGGCTCTGGTCTGTTCGTGTCAAGGGAGCTGAGGCCTGCCTGCACTCAGCCCCACATTTGGCTAATTCTTTGTTATTTGGAAACCTCTCCAGGATCGTGTCATGCCTCGGGGTCACTGTTGTGGAGAGGACTATAATCCTTAAATATAATAACCCCTGCACCGGGCACTTCATACAATGCTCCCTGTATACAAGCTCGTTGGCACCACCCTCCAGCAGTCCTGGGGCAGTGATAGACAAGGCTTATTACCCTGTTTTGTTGATGAAGAGGCAGGTGGTTTTAGTGACTTTCCAAAGTCACGTGTTCAGGTCCAGTACACGACGAGGCTCAGGGTAAAATCCAGTCTCCAGGGTAGTCGAAGTGTGCAGGGCAACTGGTAAATGCTTGGCACACACGGGGCATTCCTCCCTTGCAAGCTGATCTCAGTAACTCTTTTTCTGCCGACCCTGGGATGGGAACTTTTCAGTAGGGTATTTCGTTCAGTCATTATCATTTAAATAGCTTGCCCATTCAACAGGAGCCCATTGTCATTGGTGCCACATGCCTCACATGCCAGGCTGGAAATTGGCCAGGGGTGTGTACCCCTTTTTCCAGTTTGGATTTCTAGGTAAGGAAAGCTGGATGCGCACTGTGAATGGAATCTAGTCAGAAGGCAGGGCCAGTCCACCAACTTCCAGGAAGGCCCTGGAGAGTCTTAGAAAGATGCCTTTGACAAAAGGAAGCCTGTTCGAATGGGAGTGCCAGCTGATGATCCAGAAGGGTATGGGAGGCAGGAGCAGCGTGTTGCAAGGAAACATGTTTGATCCTTGCTAGTTGGAAGGAGTGAGCCTGCAAACATCCTTCCCTCCACCTTGAGTTCCACTCTGCGTATTGGTTTCCCTTGGGACGTCCAAAGAATGGCTCTTCACACTCTATACAACACTCGGTTTGTGGGGGTTTCAGGAACGTTGGGGTGAAGAAATTCAGAAGTATTGTGTCCGGGACATCATTGAGGGTCACGTTTTGTAGAAATCCTGTAACAGTGGCCAGAAGGATACAGCAAGTTATTGGACATTGTCCTCTGAGAATTTGGCCCTAGTCAGGACATCTTCTTGTACCAGGTTTGATGTTCTCATTCAAGTTAAACCTTGAATTCTGCACCTGCCCTTTTATAACCAGGATGCAAGAACAGAGGATTGCAGGGCTTCTCCTCATTGTTCCTCCTCATGGACACAGGAGCATCTGCTATGCTCACCTTACTCATGGCTGTCTTTTTTTGTAACTCTTCAAATATCAGCTAGTTTCTTACTGTCAGCCTCCACGTTGGTTTTCTTGACCTTGGATTTCAAGGTACCTTTCATCTGTCCACCTGGCTGCCTGTCCCCCTCATTCAAAAGAGTTGTGGTCATCTGACTTCCTGTTCATCCCAGCCTTGAGCCAAGGAGCTTCTGGTAGAAGTTCAGCTCCCCCGAATTCGAGACAGACTGCTCTCCTTGAAATACTGATGTAAGGAAAGTCCACTGTAACGGCAAAGAAGGATCCATATGATGTGGGCTTCAGTCACTGCTGTTTCCTTTGTAGCAGAACCTTTTCTTTAAACCGAGTCTTTCAGGGAAGCCAAAATAATAAAATAAAGCGGACTGCTGTGAGTTAGGGCAAGCGGAGACTCCCGCCAGAGCTGCTCTTCATGCCCCCTGTGCACCTGCTTCTGGGGGGCTCACCTTTGAGGGAGCTCTGTTTAGGGTTCTTCTGATTGGGCTGGAGCACTTGCCTAGCCCGTGTAAAGCCGGCTTCCATCTCCAGCACTGTAAAAAGTAGCAGCAAATTTACATTCTCGATTCAGTGGGATCCCCAGCATGGGAACTATGGCCAGGCTAAGGAGGCAGTGGCATGTCTAAGGGTCCCAGGCCTCCTAGCCATACCAGAGTGCTTTTAGTCTGTGAGTGTTATGCTGTTCTTCAGTAAAATGTTCGGACCTGTTAGAGGAGTACTTCCAGAGTTCTGAGAAATGGGGGTAAAGTTTCAGTGCGTTAAGAAGACTGAGGGTTAGGCATGGTTGACAAACGGCATGGGCCTCTAGCTTACTAGACTGCAGGCCTTCATGTTTGAGCACTCCTGAAACTTCAAGAATGTTCTAGGTGGCGATGGCTTGTGAGTTGGTACCTAGTTTTTTCAATGTGTAGAAAATGACGCAAATAATTGGAGTCTTAGAGGAAGTCCCTTGGCCTCTATTGGTCACTGTTTCTTCTGCCTCTGGTTGCCTCAGTAGGCACCTGGTGTCGGTGGGCTCCCATGACATTCACTGCTTTCTGTCTTTTTAGTGGTACCCTGTTGGATGTGCCACAGTTCAGGCTGTCACTGTTGTTTTCTGATCTTCCAGTTGAGCTGCTAGGCACTGCGATTGTTTGCAAGTTTCTCATGTTGAAGGTAGCACTGTGCTGAGCATCCTTATGGCTTGCTGTTTTGCACACAGGCACAGTGGTACTCTTAGATGTGGCACTGTTGGGTCCTGTATTTAGAAATGCAAGTCTGGGCTGGAGTCACAGTTGAGTTCTTCCAGAGGACCCGAGTTCAGTTCTTGGCACTCCAGTTCCAGAGGATCCGATGTTCTCTTTTTTCTAAGCACACACATGCACAGTGCCTGCCCATCAGAGCATTCTCAACATTGTTCCTGATAGAGCTGGAAGAGACAGGATCAGTTGGTAGAGGCAGCCTTGGCCCATTTAAAGTCAGTCTTGGGAAATCAGAAAGGAGGCTTCCTGCTGTTTGTGGGGTGCTTTGTCTGGCCAGTCTGGCCCAGAGAGCTGGGGGTATTGCCCCTTACTGCCTTTTCACTCACTTTTTTCTTGCTCTGCTCCGGTAGCAGGCCCTGTGGGGACTTACATATTAATTAGATAGAGGTGCTTTTCCCTATATGTAGTTTAGTAGTTGAGACCCGTTTATTTGAATGCATTTTGCATTGGTGAAGCCTTGCACAAGAGGCACACACTGGACTGTGGGGCACCAGGGACTCCATCAAGAGGCCTGTGTCTCCGCTGTTATTGCCTGGGCATTGCTGATCCTTTTGGTGACAGTATTTCAGTAGTGGCTATAAGGGGAAGGGTGGTTAGTGGGCCAGAGTGACTGAAATTTGTTCCCCCTTCTTTTGGGTTTATATAGTACTTATCATCCCAGTCTGAGTGGCACGGGTGACAGAGGAGGACATAATACTGCCGGTCTCCCAGAACCTCCCGTGCTGTTTTACAAGATCACCAGGAAAACATGGACATTGTAAATGGTGTCATGGATCCCCTTCTCACACACAGAGTTTTGAGGTCCCAGGATAGTGTCTTGATAAGTGAACATTGTCCTTATACAAAGCAGGTTCTTACCCAGGTAATGATGTCATGGCCCAGGATGTGGAACAAATGAGGGGTTTGGACGGAGTTGCCCTGACTCTGCCCTGCGTTGCAGGACATGGAAATAGTATCATTAGTACTCAGCCTTCAGAGTGGTTTGAGCAGCGATGACATAAGTAGCCACAGACACAGACTAAGCTGTGATAGCATTAGAGAGGGGCTCCAAGGCTGAGGGGAGGCAGGTGACCCAGAGAGGTCATCAGAAGCCTTCCAAGGAGGGGCGGAGATCTTTATAACACTGTGTCGCATGGTGTTCTAAGTGCTCCATCAGTAGGCCCATTTTATCACCCCTGGAGTCTAAGGTTAGTGTCCTAGAGGAGGGAACAGAGAGAGGCCAGGTAATGTGCCCACAGTCACACAGCTAGCAAGTGTCCCAGGTAGGATTTGAACATGGGCACTCTTAGCATTTGGCAGGTGCAGCCTATCAGATCTCAAGGAAGGCTGGGTGGGAGGAACTATAGGGATCTCTGTGGGCAAGGAGAAGGCCAGACATATCAGAGAGTGAGGGGTGCTAAGGCGGTCAGTCAGGGGGAATAGAAGACCTCCCCTTCATCCCCACAGTCTGGCGCCATCCCCACCCTCCTGCCCTCTCATGGGCAGCTCATAAGCCAGTGTTCTGCTTGTCAGTCCCCCCCTGTTGCCTTTCGCTTAAGTCCTTACATTGTACCCTTGTCGTTATTTTGGTGATTGCTTTATTGAGGCTGATAAAGAGAAACTTGAGTCCCTGTTGCATCTCCCTTGGGGAGCACACATCGCCAAACCATGGCATGACCGAGCACGTACTCACCCTTGCCCCCTGGTACCTGGGCTGCCCAGGGCCTTTTGATATGGCACGTGATGTCTTTACTTCATCGTGCGGCACAATAGAGCCTCTGTCACTATGCCAGCCAATTAATTTTAACTCCGCTGTTCATGTGTCTTCCTGGTGAACGTTTGAGGACGCTCTTCGGTGCCTTTGTCTCTTGCTGGAAATGCAGCAGACATCCCTCCATTTTGCCCCTTTCCATCTGCATGTCCCTCTCAGCTTGATTTTCTGTCCCTGTTTCCAGGGAAGTGTCGGGCGCTCCTTTTGGGAGCGGTCTTAATTACTGGAGGCTTTACTGTTTAGCGCAAACCTCAGTAGTTTGGACTCCTCAAGGGCAGGGTTGCATGAGCCCCGAGAAGATGACATTGTAGGCAACTGGTAAGGAAAAGCTGTTTAGCCCTGTGTGGCCAAGTTCACCTTCACTGTGAGAGGAAGTGACTTGCCAGGGCAGGGAGGCGGGACTTGTAAGGACCATAAGCATTTTTCTGTGTGCAGAAGGGGAATTGATAAAAAGCTTTAAATAGGCCGTCATTTTTAATATTAATTTTGATAGACCCCCATGTCCTCCATCTCTTCCTGCATTTTTCACATTTTTGATGTGAGACTTGGGTTAAGCATTATGCCTGTGGGATTTATTGTTGGTTTCTATGTTTCCCTGATGAGGTTTTGTTTTGAGAGCCCCAAAGATGGAATTTGAGGGCAGCTGGGACCTTACCCTTTAGAGGGCCGCTCTTCTGCCCCAGACCTCAGGTTTTCTGTCTGTAAAGTGGTGATCCACTCCTCATTCTTTGAAATACCCCAGTCTGCGATGGCCTTTGTCATAAAGTGTGCTTGACCCTTGAGTGTGGTCATCCAGACCTTTCTGGCAAGGGCCAGCTAGTCGGTGGTCGGGCTTTGTGGGCAGTGCGGTCTTGCAGTCCAGCCCTTCCACTGAAACAGACTCAGCCACAGGTGTGTAGACGTGAAGGCCCGTGTCTGTGTCAAGCTTCCTTACCAGTGCTGGGGTTAGCCTCCACACCTTAATCTGCCATCTCTAGCGCGAGTATTCTCTGCTGCAGAGAAGTAAGGGTTACTCACCTTGCTGCAGGCTGTGAGGCAGAATTCCTGTCTGAACCCTGAATTCTCCTGAGGCCCTAACTT
The DNA here is from genome assembly GCF_037038515.1 of Microtus pennsylvanicus. Lineage (NCBI taxonomy): Eukaryota > Metazoa > Chordata > Mammalia > Rodentia > Cricetidae > Microtus > Microtus pennsylvanicus. The sequence goes on from NC_134591.1 coordinate 42,925,444, forward strand.
GACATCAGTCTGCACCCCACCCACGCTTTCCTTCTGGCAGCTGGATGGTGGCTTGTCCAGCCCTCTCCAGGGAGCAGGTGTGCTAGTCAGATTTGGGAAATCCCGTTCAGAGCCTGGGTAAGACAGTATCTACTGCAGATCAGTGCACCCTCAACCTGGGGATTTCTCCTGCAGTGCCCTTCTACAGTGGAAGGAAAGAGGCAAACTCGGTCAGTTCAAGGATTTTTGTCTTCCGTTTTTATTTTATTAAATATTTGTGGCCCAGAGGATGGTTTGAGAGATAATAATGGTACATTCTGAGGACCAGAAAAGATTGGCAGTGGGGGGCTAGGTGATAAAAGAAAGACAAATTTGGTTACCCTTCTTTCTTGTAACTTTGCCCATTGTGGCTTCAGGTTGTTAATTTGGTGGTGTTCAGATTTCTCTGAACTGCGCCACTTTCCTGCCAGGTGAAGAAATGTTGGTCATGCCCACCGCGGCAGACCGTGTGGTTTTCTCCCCCTGAGCAGGCTGGCAGAAGAAGAAATGCTTGTTCCTATTTCCCAGATTGGTCAAATAAGGCACTTTGCAGTTCTAGGTAGAAATTGCGGATGTAACTTATAAAGACTGAAGTGTCTCTCACAGACAGTACCTGGCCTGGCAGGGGTGCTGTGCTGGAGTGGGCCTTAAAGGTTGGTGCCTCCCAGAAATACCCTCTAGAAGCAGTGCTCAGACCATGAAGGCGGTGAGGATTACAGTCCTCTGTCTGAGGCATTATCTGGGCAGGCCAGCCACTGGCTCTGAGACTATTCATTTTCTCCTGTGCCCCCTTCCATTCGACTGTGGCCCTGAAGGGAAACCACAGCTTTATAAACACGCTGGAGATGCTCTTATGGGGAGAACTGAGGGGATCTACCATCTAGCCCCTAGGGCAGCCTGCATGTAGCTGAGCCGCTCAGACAAATGTTTGGATAGCTTAAGAAGATAAACTAAAACTTAAGTAAATAAAACCAGCTACCTGGTTATGAGGAAAAAGTCAGGTGTGGGGCCTTCTGTTTCCTAATGCTTTCAGGCTTTGGAGCTCGCAGTGTGAGGAATCTCCCTTACTTATTCTTCCTTACCGCTTCCCTCCCTGGCCTGCAGCTCTGCACCTGTGTAAGGACACCTGAAGAAGCTGAGGTGGGATGCAGGCCTCTGTCTTTTGGGTTAACCAGCTTGAACCCATATGCATCTTCCCCCTTCACTGCCTATGAGTCCACAGAGCAAGTCCAGGTAGCCCCTCCTCTGCTGGACCATTTCCTGGACAAAGGGAAGATACTTATGGGTTGAAATAAAATGACCCCCAAAGGGAGTGGCACTGTTGGGAGGTGTGGCCTTATTCTGGAGTAGGTGTGGTGTCGATGGAGGAGGCGAGTTTTGAGGGCTCTTATATGCTCAAGCCACAACCAGTGAGAAAGACTACTTCCTGTTGCTTGTGCAAGATGTAGAACTCCAGCCTACATGCTATGTCGCACGATGATGATAATGGACTGAACCTCTGAACTGTAAGCTGCCACCTCAATTAAATGTAAGAGTTGCCGTGGTCATGGTGTCTCTTCACAGCAATGGAAACTAAGACGTTTGTGGAGGAAGAGATGTGGGGAAACTTGCTCTGCCCTACAGGGTCAGAGTAGAGCTGTGAATGAGGCCATGTTGTTCTTTCAAGAACTGCCTCTCTGTGTAGCTGGCCTTGAACTTTGAATTTTCCTACCTCAGCTTCCTGAGTGCTGGATGGCCTGTGTGCACAAATGTGCCCCCATTGCGTGTGTTAACTGGCACCCTTGTTTGTGCTGGGACTGTCACAGTGCTGGCAGTGCCTGCTGCTCCTTGAGCTCTGGGTGTGAGGAAATGAATGTGTGGTGGATGGGGGAGGGCGGGCGGGTGTCTCTCTGGGATGCTGTGAGGGCGTGCTTATTTGAGGTCTTCTGTGCTTGTCCTTAGCAGGGAGGTGAAGATGCGGATAGGGATGAAGACAGTTAAGATACCAGATACGAGAGCCAGGCCTGAAGGCAGAGACAGAGGCAGAGGCAGGCAGATCTCTGAGTTCAAGGCTAGCTCTGGTCTACAGAGTGAGTTCTCGGACAGCCAGGGCTGTTAACATGGAGAAACCCTGTCTCGAAACAACAGTAGCAAAACAAACAAAACAAAACAACAATACCAGACTGGGAATGAGAAGATGTATACTCTGAATTTTGCTTTAGTCAGGTAGGAAATCTCTGCCAGGTGTTAAACCCTTTCCTTCCTCAGCTCTGAAGGGATGCCCAGATCTTGGTCTGGAAGAGCTTCCTGATTTACTCTCTTTTTGAGGCAGTGAAAATGGAGAGCATGAGGCAGGCAAAGTTGGAGGAGAGGCTTCTACCTGCTAATGGTAATGTAGCTGTTGCCTGCTGCTGCCACTGTGGAACTGGAGCCCGAATATATCTGTAGTGGGTTTGAAAGGCCACCTGTCTTGATTTTGGTCATTGCTACTCATAGCTACTCTTGCCACGTACTACTGATTATGGTCTTGCTTGTTTAGCTGGACCATGGAGAGGAGGAGAGGCGTCCTCATACCTTGAGAACAGCCTCTGCACCTCTTCTTTAACACTTGCTCCCAGCCCAGAGGCCCTTCCTAAACCCCTCAGAGTGGGAGGCCTGCTGCTGGGTGGGCTGCAGGGTACGGTGTTTCTCTGCTTGTCCCCTTCAATGACACCGCTTTACTTCGTCACTTCTGTATGGTTCTTCGATTTCCCAGACCTTCCTTCTTTTCTGTCTCTCTCATACCCTCCTCTGTTCAGTTTCCTGGGAAGGGGGCAAAACCCTCTTGAATTGTTTTGTATCAAAATTTATATCTTTACAGCGAAGATAGGAGTATTTGGAGTATGGATTTTTGCATAACGTTATTTTGTGAACTGGTCTTGGTTGCCCTTTGTCCTGAATTAGCACATGTCCCTGAGAGTCTGCAGAATTCTCTTGTGAGGATTTCTGGAGTTTCATGATTAGTCCCTTTTCCCACTAAAGCATATCTCATAGTCTAGGTCCATCCTGACAAGGTAGTTGAGGCATGACCCCCATTCTGCAGATGAGGAAGTTGAGGCTGAAGGAGGGCGGTTCAGTAACTTCCTCAAGACCATGTGGCTCCTTTACGTGGCCCCACACTGCCTCCTAGCTTCTTCTGTGTGGAAACACAAAGGCTCAGGCAGGCTTATTTGGATCACAGACTTTTAAACACTTCAGAACTGGACGATTACCCTGAGTCCTCTGGGATTGTCGTTTTATAGCTGAGAAAAGATGGTCTCAAGAGAAGTGACTTGGCCAGGGTCGTGCAATGGATCCATTTGCTGGATTCATTTCAGGTATTTGTTGAGCCGAGTAGTGACTAGCATCCTGTACACATACCGCGTGCTTGGAGATGAAGTTGTGGACAGAACATAAAAGCCCCTAGTTTTGTGGGACTCAGATTGAAGTTTCTGTATGCCCATGCTTTAACTTCTCACCAGGCTTCTGGATAGCCTTTATTTCACCGTGGATTTGGGGACTATAAATGGATTTGAGCGCAGTATTTGGAGTTGAATACAAATAGATAAATTAGTTTTGGGGAAAAGAAGTTACTTAACTGTCTAAAATGGAGAGCGGGTCTGGGGAGATGACTCAGAATGGGTGAAAGGGCTGCCCTGCAAGCGTGAGGACCCAAACTCAAGTCTCCAGCAGCCACATAAAAAGCCAGGGATGGCTTCACATTCCTGTAACCCCAGTACTGAGACGCGGAGACTGGTGGGTTCTGGGAGCTTTCTGAGCTCCAGGTTCAGTGTGAGACCATGCCTCAAGGGCAGAAGATAGTAGAGGAACATACTCTGTTACAGGAAATAGGCTGCATCTTTCTGTATCTCTGCGTTTGTATGCCTGGCCATGTGCATGTCCCATAGGGTTTTCTGGTAGTATAGCCTGGCCTTGAACTCTTGACCCTACAGCCTCTAAGTGTTGTGACTACTAGTATTTGTCGTACTGCCTTGCCTCATTCCTTGTGCAACTGTTCCTTGAGCACATGCTATGCTTTGATTGAGAATCAAACTTGAAGGCCTTGAGTTTGCTGATACCCCATAACAATGGGAGATTCAGATTTTAGTCCTTTGTGATCACCAGTCTGATTTGAGCATTTCCCAAGGGTAGGTGGTAAGACTTATCTATTCATAGTACACTGTCTTCTTAGCCTGCTAGGCTCGCCGACACCGCCAAGGAACACTAATATGGCAGCAAGATCTCCCAAAGCTGCAGTGACACCCGGCTGCATTTGTGCCCTCTGAGCCCTGAAACTTGTTCCTGGCTCTGCAGATCAGAAGTGCCCTAAACATTTGAGTTTTCACACAATGGAGCCATTCTTACTTACCCAGCATCTCAGTCACCACCTGCAGCTTTTGCCACAAAAGAGTGACCTCTGCTGCTTGGAAGAAGGAGGGTGGGGTTTGACCAAGGATGCCAGAGAAGCCTGGTGTTTATAAAAAGCCCTCTGAGGTCAGCGAGGCAGGCAAAGTCCTTTCCATGCCCTCCTTAGGAATCCTGGACCTTTTTTTATTTTTTTGAAGAAAAGGCTATTTTAAAACACGAAGTCCTGAATGTTCTCTTTTATATTTCCCCATCTGCATATTATCAGTTGATAACCTTTAAGACCCTTCTGAGTCTGGGAGCGTCTGTGGCTCTGCCTCCCATAGCCCCTGCGTGTCTCTAGAGGCAGAGAACTCATCACTTGGGAGAGCAGTCCATTTCAGTTTCAGGGTGGACAGAAGCCTGCCTTCTAGGTATTTTCACCATCAGATGGCCAGATGTCTTTCTGCGGCAGGTTTTTGGGTGGTAATTATCAATCAAAACCCACACGAGTTTCTGTTCTTCCCATGAAAGCCCTTCCTCTACCCTCACCAGTGGGTTTCCATCTCGAACAACCTTAGTTCTGCTCTGGATGGCATCTTGCTGACTTTTGGAGATGTCGATGTTATGAAAATGTATTTTCCAAAACTGACCTGTAGCCCCCACTCTTTGGCCCGGTGCCCTTGAAGTGTCTGCAGTTGGCAAGAGGGAGAAGCGCGGCAGGGTGGAAGATGCTTCCTCGGGAGCTGGCAGTGATCCGCTTTGCTCTGTGGTAGGTATTAACAGCGTTCCCAGGCCTGTTTCCTGCTCCCAAATGCCAACATCCCTGCCTCTTAAGTGAGGTTTAACTTAATCCTCAACCTTACCTAAATGTTACTTCTATTATTATTCAGAGCTGTGGGCAGAATTTCCCTGCAACACTGAGACTTGAGAGGCTGAAAGTGTAGGTGGGGATGCCATCAGTGGGATGCCTGTTCTGCCTGTGGTCCTGTAGGCAACATCCATCGTTCCTTAGCCCCATCCAGCTAGGATGGTTCCAGTCTCCTAGGGGTCAGTAGGGTGGCTTTGGAGGTTAGACTGGACAAACCCATTTACCAGTAGGAGAAACTGAGGCCTAGGGCATGGGGGGTAGGCCTGTCTTCCTCTTTCCTGTCTCAAAGCTGGAAGCTGGGCATCTTGTGCTGGAGCTCTCTGCCTCGGAGAGACTGTAGTCCCTGTGTGCGTGCACCCATCGTCGTGGGTTTGCACAGAGCCTTAGAACTACCTCTACCTTTACTTTACTTTACCTGGGTCAGGTGGGCATCCTCGGGAGCCCTAGGTGCTAAGGGTCTGTCACCAAGGCAGAGGTGGGGCATTGTCAGAGTGCAGCGCTCCCTAAGGGCAGGCAGGTGATTAGTCTCCACTCCTGTGTTTGCACGGTCTGGCATATAGTAAGTGTGCAGTGAGGATTTGTTGAAGAACCAAAGGATTTGGATAACAAGACCTAACAATGGATAAGCTTGGTAGCAACCTGCCCATCTGGTGGGTTAAAATGGAAAACAAAAACCCCAAAAAACTTAAAAAAGATCTCAATAACATTCTTAGTGTTCTTCCCTAAGGATTCACCCCTATTTCTGGATGACATATTCATTGTCATACCTTGGGGGGGGGCTCCCCCAAAAACTGCCTCTTGGAGTCGACTTGCTGACCAGTGTCCCAAATGCCCATGTTGAAGCTACATGTGATAAGATTCCCGCTGAAATGTTCGAGGGCAGGGGAAGGTCCTGCCTTCACCTTTGCCCCCACCTTAGCTTCTTCTGAACTTGATGGAATGATCTTCAGGGAAGGGCTGGGTGATGGTGGATCTGCTGATAAGTCATCCCTTGTCCAGGTGGTGTGCCTGGTTATTTACCAGCACTTTAGTTGGCTTTTGTCCCAGGTGTCCCTTTTGTATGGGACCCAGAGACTGGCTGGAGGATGATGAGGTACAGGGCTGGATTTTCTGTTTCTCTATATGTAGCGCTAAGCATCCTGGTAATGAACTTTTCCTCAAGAGGGAAGTGAACTGCTGAAGCAGACCCCCTCCCCTCATTTCACCCCCTTGCTTTCTGAGCATGGCTGTGGGCTGCACTAGCACAGTGGCCTCACCTGGTCAGTACCCACCGTAGGCCAGTATGCCAGCTCCTTTGAGAAGACTTGGGCAGATCACCCTGTTAGATATAGATTCAAATGTAGTATCTAATGACGTCCTGGGTTGCCAGCCACTTTTCTCGATCTTACTGTGGTGTGTTCTCTGTCCTCCCTTCCCGCCCATGCTTACTGGGAGCTCAACTGTCTTTCCTTGCTGTCCTCCTGGTCAACCACACAGCCCTGAGTCATCCTTACAGAGACTATAGAGCGAGACCTTTTTCTCCCTGTGTCCATTTTCCCATCAAATCTAAGGGCCTGAGGAAAGTCCTTGTACAGATGGACTCTCTGGAGACCCTGTGAGCCCCAGTCTTAACTGGGGATGTGGAGAGGGCGTGGCTAGGCTGTTGGACAGGATGCTGAGGATGACCTGCTGGTGAGGGTGGAGTGCGGGAGGAGAGGGCGCTGCCATCTCCAGGCTCTGCATTTGGAGTGGGAGCGCCTGCAAGGAGATGGGGGGCCTGTTTGGCAGCAGGTGCCTATCAGACAACTGGAAAGTGCCAGTGCTTGCGTGGCCATCTGTCCCCTGCGCCTAACTCCCAGCCACCTTCTGCTTGCCACAGAAGGGCCCGGCGCTGTTCCACAGCACAAGGGCGAGGCGCCTGGCTGGGAGGGGCAGGCAGCGTTTCGTTTTGCCTTTGTGTAGCCCCATCTCCCTTTTAGCTCCTGGTGCTTTGGTGTTGCCAGGTGTGTGGAAAGTTTGCAGGCTGCTGTCAGTGTGCCTTTTGGTGGGGAGCTGTGGGAGGGAAAGGTGCGTGTGTAGGCAGCCTGTTCGCTCCCGCCGCTTGTTTGCCCGGCTGTGGACTCTCGTCCTCGCCTGGCTGCCGTTCTCTCCTTCTCTTCTTTAATCGTGGGAGTGTAGCCAAAGCAGGCCAACGTTTGGGATTTGGGTTCGGCTGCACACGCCCTCTCCCAGTTACTTAAAGGGTTAAAAATTATGGGGAAGTTCAGCCGACACTTGCAAGATATGGTTGCCGTAGCAACAGGCCTTCTAATCTGGTAGGTGACCCGAGAGACTGGAGAAGATGTAGGGGTTGGTTTGGCATTTCATCATTTTGTGAGGCTGCCTCTCCAGCTGGTTTCTTTGCTGAGCTAAAGCTTGCTGTTCCTGCCACCAGAATTACTGGCACATTCCAAAACAACAGTTCAGATGGCATGAGCAGTGTTCATGGTGGCTTGGCCAGGTGGGGTGGGTGGAGGAGAGAGAAGGGGCTCTGGGGAGGGCCTTTGTGTGGCACAGCCCACCCCACCCCACTCCATACAAAGAGAGATGGTATGGACAGCAGGCGTGCCTGGCTCACTCTCTTTATCCATTAGCCCCTTAAAACGGCACCTCCAATAAACAGAATTACTTGTTTTTAATGTGTGTGTTTATGTGTGTGTTGGTATGTGTACGTGTGTGCATGTGTGTGGAGTCCTGAGTGTCATCTGTGGAAGCGGGAGTCACCACTTGAGACAGCATCTCTCGTTGGCCCGGAGCTCATCCATTAGGTTAAGCTAGCTGGCCAGCAATCCGCAGAGATCCTCTTATCTCTGCCTCTCCAGCACTGGGATTGCAAGCAAACACCACCATGCCAACCTTTTCACATGAGTGGGGCTCAAACTTGGGTCCTTATGTTTACCGACTAAAGTACCTCCCCATCCCTGAATCCTGTTTTTTGTTTGTTTGTTTTTGGAGACAGGATTTCTTTATGGTTTTGGAACCTGTCCTGGAAGTGTCTCTTGTAGACCAGGCTGGCCTCGAACTCACAGAGATCTGCCTGCCTCTGTGTCCCGAGTGCTGGGATTAAAGGCATGCGCCACCACTACCCGGTGTTTTGGTGCCCTGAGAGGGAATAACTCTTTAGGAGAACTTGAAAAAGTCTTTCTCTAGTTTGCCAAGAATCCTCCTTAAATTTGGGGGCCTGTTAGACATAGAAAGGGTCCCTGTTGTTGTGTCTGGGTGCTGGCGGCTTCTTCTATTTATCTGCAGATGGATTTTGTCCAGACATTTGGTTCAGTTGGGCCTTTGAGGTACCCCATGTCTGCTTGGTACCTGGTCCAGTGGTTGAGGACGGAGTGCCTGGTTTCCATTCTTCTCTCACAGACATCTACAGCGTGTTGCATGTGGCAGGCATAGCAGAGAAGAGGTAGGTAGCACTGGCCTGAGCCTCCCAATACGTACACGAGAACCCTTAGAAACAACGGCAGGAGAAGGGAAAAGAGCCACCCATTCTACTCCACCTCTTTGCTTTAGATAGACTCTATATCAGGGTAGCCAAGAGTGTCTTGGCCTTGGGATGGCTCAAGGCACCATGGTATCACCCCTTCTGTTCCACCGCTGTTCCTCTTGAATTTTTGCTTCTGGAACCCACCGGCTGTAGAAGGAATAGATGTATGTAGTAGATGACGTATCTGGGTGGCATACACTAAAGCTTGTGCTCCCGTGCACCAGGCCTGCAGAGTTCTAGATGAAGTCAGGACAGCTTATGCATAGTGGTTGTTGTGTGGCTTTCTTCTCTTTCTGGTCTGCTTCCCTCTGGAAAAATTAGTGTTTCTGGCACATGTGGGTGAGGATTGGAGAGTTGTTCACAGTACCCGTGGGATTAGACCCAGCAGGTGTTTGTGGAGGCCCGCATTCCTCTCCCATAGGCTCCAGTGCTAAGGATCAGAGTCAAGAACATGGCAGAGGTGGCAGCACGAGGCCACCCTCTGCTGTTCACTGTTGAGCCTTCCACCTGCTCTGTATGTGTCCGGAGAGTTGAGCTGGGGTGGGGTTAGCTACTGGGGAGGGCCCGGTGCTGCAGAAGCCGAGTGGCTATGTTTGGGAAGACCAGTAAGGTGAGCTGATGTTTGGCTTTCTGGGTAAGGGTGTGTGTTAGCAGAGTCGAGTGGGAGTCTTCGCTCTGGGAAGCACTTTGGAATGTGGGACTGTTCATGGGTGGGGATGTGATGAGCCACCTGTAGTCCCCAAGTAATTCGTAAGAGTCATTCCCCTCTGTACTATGGTAGCAATTGGCTGATCCCTCTCTGGTCCCCCAGCCATATGTCTTCGGGGGGTGGGGGTGGGGGTGTGTGTGAAGACACAAGTAACATCTCTATACTATTGGGCCTCAGACTGACTTTTCAGTGTGAAGGTGGCGTTAGTGTTTACTTAGCGCTACTTATTTTGTTTGATAGAGTGCAGCTCTGAGACAGTTTGTAAGGCAGAGAGAAGGGTTAGGAATGGGGAGGTATCAGGCTTGTTCCTCAAGAGCTGCCCCGGGGATCTTAGCCGTGGAGAATACAGGAGAATCACCTGTATACTTGGAACAGGTCTATTACAAACAGCATGCAAATGGAGGTTCCCCAGATCTCTAGAAAGTGGAAGTGGTTTAGAGGAGAGAAGGGAAAGAGTTTTCCAGGTGAAGCTTGTGGGCTCGAGTATGCGTGGACATTATCAAGGGTCAGGGGTCGGTTAACAGAAGACTTCTGGGTCCTCTAGACCAGTGGTTCTCAACCCTAATGCCGCAACCCTTTAATGCGGTTCCCATGCTGTGGTGACCCAACTGTAAAATTATTATCATTGCTACTTTATAACTGTACTTTTGCTACTGTTATGAATTGCCATGTAAATATCTGTGTTTTCTGATGGTCTTAGTTGACCTCTGAAAGGGTTATTTGACTCCCCTCACTCCTTGGCTTGGTGGTTGCTCTAGTTTTTCTTACACAGATGGGTCTGTCCTGTTGATGAGAGTAGTGAGACCTGATATACAACAGTAGATAGGGCACCCAGCCCTGGATGTGGCTGGGATGAAGGCAGGGCTGTGGGGAGGGTATTTCTGGACCTCTTGCAGTTAAACTGAGGGGCACAGAAGGGGTGAGCTGACTGCTGAGGGCTGGTACAGCTAGGCCAGGGTTCTTTCACTGACTGCCTCATGTCTGCTTAGAATTTTGGGATTGACCATTTACACCCTTCAGACTTCCGGGGCCCCGTGTCTCACATGTTTGTGGGATTAGGTGGGTGTTGTGCTCTGTGTTGGGGACATCTCAGACAAGTCCTGTGAACTTTGCTGAGGCTCTTTCATTATTAATCTTTCCCTGGCTTAGAGTAGGGGAAATGGCAGAGGATTTACCTGTGACAGGCTTTTGGAGCTGTTATAATGGTAGCTCTCAAGTCTACACATTTGTGTTGGTCACAGCAGTAAGACAGTGTTGTCATCGGAGGTGCCCCATGGTCAGGGTACTGGGTGAGAACCAGACACAGAAGATAACCAGCCACCCTACTGAGTCTTCACCATGAGATGTGAAATTGAATGGAGATGCGGCTAAGAGAGGGAGGGTTTTGAGAAGAGATTAAACCTGACAAGGAAGTGAGGTGACCCTGGGGAGACAGTGTCTGACATAGGCTCCACACAGACAATTTGTGGAGGAGTTCAACTTAGTTCATAGTGTCATTGAAGAAGCCATCTATAGGTTAGGAAGTCTGGACCCTTTCAACTTTTCTGGAGAATGACACATTTAGCAAGCCAGATAGTTTTACTGTAGATATGCTGTAGATGAAGTAAGACTGTATCTATTCTATGTATCCCGAGGCATTATGTGCTGGTTCTGAAATGCTGGCATTTGGTCCTTTATGTGCCCCGAGTTCTGCCTCGCCCAGGTCTGTGCAGACTGAGGCATCCCATGCAAAAGCTCATCTTTTTGTGCTGTGAGACACGTTGCTTAATCATCAGTCCCACCTGGGGGGTGAGCGTCTAAGGTGTGGACCAGTAGCTGAGAGAGGAGGTAGAGCAGTGTGCTGCGCCAAGCAGGTTGGGCCAGGAAGCCATTACACCCATGTGGATGTTCACCCACAAGGGCTTTGCCACAATTGGGTGTGCAAATAGCACACTGGCCACAGTTGGGTGTAAGATAGCACACCGGTCCCAAGGGGGCTCTCAGAGGACCCAGTCAGGTTTCTGAGCCTTCCTTTGAGAATGCCCAAGGCTCCTTTCCATCAGGTTTTACTGTTGTAGACCCATCTTGTAAACAGTCCATATTCTAAGAGTTCACATTTCCGCTGAGGAAAGATTCGTTTGTTGGATGGTCTTGTTGCCACGGCCTCTCAGGTGGTTAGATTATAGGATCATATGCACGCGTGACCATGCCTAGCTAAAATTGCTTTTAAAGTTAATTTCTATTTAGATTATTATGGTGTTGTTCTTAGTTCCATGACTGAGCCTCCACTGTTGGTAGGTGTGACCAGAGTGACTTTATGAATATATATATATATATATATATATATATATATATATATATATATATATATAACCTTTCTGAATATAACTGTAAATGCTTCCTGAGTGAAGAAGTTGTATGTTCTATAAATACTCATTAGGAAGAGGCATGAAGAGGGTGGGAGCATGACCCAGTGGCAAAACACTTGCCTAGCGTGCATGAGACCTCGGGTTCCAACCTCAGTACTGGAAGTAGCAGGAAGAAAGTCACCTGTCAGTCCAGTACCGAGGCTCCCTTTGTGCAGACAAGATTCTTGAGTGTTTCCTTCCCTCCAGACTGTTTTTCCTCTTTGCAGCTTTCTCCATGTTACTTCTGGTCAGAGCATTCCCGTGATAAAACATGATCTAGGGCTGGAAAGATGGCTTAGCAGTTAAGAGCACATATTGTTCTTGTAGGGGACCTGAGCTCAGTACTCAGCATCCTGTGACTTCTGTGAGTGTGATCATAGCGTACACACACACACACACACACACACACACACACACACGCATGCACAGCTCAAACAAATATTTAATATCAAATTCTGCAGCACCTAAGAAACCATGGAGGCTTAGCTTCTGTTTGCAGCTCTGAGGTTTTTCCTTGGTGGGTGATTTCTGGAAGGGCTCTGTGTGGGGTGCTCTTGGCTGACCCTGGGCTGCTGCTGGAATAGTTGTTGCAGCTCGGCATCCTGGGCTTGGGCATCCAGACCTGAACAAGACCCTTTGTGTCTAAGGAGTTGCTGCTGATTGGAGTGCTAATGAATCAATTAGAAAATTACTCGCTGCTGAGATCCTTAGCCAAACCATGGCTGTGCATGAGCCTTGCAAACCTCCGAAGGCCATACGCGGATAAATCTTTCTTGGCCATGGCCCTCGTAAATCGCACTACAGCCTTTCTTGGGCCTGTTAATCACTTGAGCAAAGCAGGCCTTGTGCTTTGTTGGGCTGCCTTGTGTCTGGCATAGGTTTCTAGCTTGTGTCTCCGTTTGTCCTGGCGCTTGTGTGTAAGGCCACTTCAGTGCTGTATAATGGCCTTGGTGTGCAATCATCCAGGGTCACTTTTGTGTCCTTTCTTTGTCCTCACAACAGCAGTAGGGAGATGTCCATCTATCTTTATGAGAGACAGTGGGGGACTCAGAAAGTACATGTAACCTGTCCGGTCCTCACTTAAGGCAGAACTGGAGCCTCCAGACCCCAGATCGTCAAACATCAGTGTGTCTTATGGCCTTTCTAAATGCAGCCCGTTGTTCCCCGTCTCAGGTGTTTTCACAGTCCCAGGTTGGGAGTTGAAGATGAGGAACAGTAAGTTGAGATGGAGGTCTACCAGGGGCTGCAGTTTGGTACTGCAGTTTGGGGCGGGCTGGTTGGAACGACAGCCAACAGCTGAGGCTGAAGGAACCCATGGCTAGCAAATTACTTCTTTCAGGACACTTGCTGGGTGCTTGAGCTTGAGGGGGGATGGGAAGAGGAAAGGGAGGGTGGAAAGGATGAAATTGCTAGGACTCCCAGCTGAGGTCAGATCCAGCTCTTGAAAAAGGCATCTGTAAAATAATGATTTCAGTGTATTTCTCTGGCTACCAGTTTCCGTTTCCTTATTGGTTATTACAGTGTGAACCGCTTGTCCCCTGGAGCTCTGTAATATGTTTAACTGAGGCATTTCGCCTAAGCCTTTACCAGTTCTTGCCTGGAGAAGCCAGCATGCTTGTCTGAAGCTGGAGCCCGAGGCAGCTGTTTGCTGGGCTCTTGGTCTAATTTGGTTTCATGGGGTTTGGAGCGTATAGACTGGGATTGTCAACATTCTGTTTTTTCCCCCAGCTTTTAGGACCTCAGATTCTGTCTTTTTGTGTTTTGAAAAAGGGTTACTGTTGATCTAGAATTCATTATGTAGCCCAGACTGGTCTCAAATTTGTGGTAGTCTTTCTGCCTCAGCCCTTTAAGTGCTGGGATTATAGGCATGAGCACTGTCCCTGACTAGATTAGATTCTGCCCCTTTGTTCTCAAGATGGTCTGGGTGTCTGGGAACTCTGATGTTTTGCATATTCAATCTTGGAGGCCTGGGATACCTGAAAAAGAACTCAAGCGCGCACGCTACTGCTGAGGCATGCTTTGAACTTTTGAGTGTGACAGGGAGCGAGAAGGGGAGCACAGATGACAGTTAGCTAGCACAGGTAGGGCAGAGTGTTGGCCGTCCAGCCCGCCCATCTGCCCAGCTAGCTACTTGGCCTTCCATTGTTGACTTGGCCCTATCCAGTTCCAGTATTGGAAACCCAAAACAAATACACCTAGTCCCTGGATGGAAGCAGACTGGCTTTCTCCCTGTAGAAGCTAAAAGTGCAACAGCTGTGTGGGTAGTTATTGCCAGGTGATATCCTGTGTGGCAGGCTGTTGCAGTGAGCTTCCAGGAAGTTCCAGTAGGGGATGGGAGTCAGATGTACGTGGGTGACTAGGGGCAGGGATAGGGGTGTCCCCTTTACCTTCAACTTCCTTTTTTAACCTTCTCCTTGTGTTCTACTAATTACCACTCATCTTACCCGACCTTGTTTCAGAATCTGTTTGGGTGTTTTCAGCAGACAGTCCAGGGGCCAGAGCCTACCACCTGGGAAAGGTGATTTGCTCGCTGTGATCTGGATGGGACTGGAACTTTGGCTGTCTCTGGTAGTCTTGGGGAACTGTCAAGGTTGGCTGAACAGTGGTGTCGCTCCATCATTTTGGGTCACACATCCCTGAAGCAGGAGCAGTGCAGAGGAGGGCAGTTGTTTTGTAGGTGGGAGAGTTGTGAGTTTGGAACGAGGTCTTCTTGTTTTCAAAGTTGCACTAACAAAGGATCACAAATGAGTTAGTTGCCTTTGCACAACAAACTTATTTTTCCTCACTGTTTTGAAGACTGGAAGTCCAAGATCAAGGACCGGTAGGGCCGTGCACTCACTGAAGGTTCTAGGGAATCTGTTCCGTGACTTTCTCTTCTGGTGGTGTTGGCAGCCTTTGACATTGTTGGACCTGTGTCCCTCTGATCTCTGCCTCTCATCACTTGACATTCTCCCTGTGTCTATGTACCCACAGTTCCTCATTGGATTAGGGCCTGTTCACATCCAGTATGACCTCATGCTAGCTTGATTATATCTGCAAAGAACTTACCTACAGCCAGGTTTACATTCATGGGGACCTGGCTGTGGGGAGGACTTGAGCAGTGACATGTAATCTCAGAGGCTTGTTTAAATTCCTGCCATAAGGGACCTTTCTTCCCTCTGTCATGGTTTGGTCTCCGTCCCCAAGAGGAGTGAGGTGTCACCTGGCTTTTGGGGTGAGAAGTTAGTTCTGTGGGAACTAGGGATTTTTTAGAGAAAGCCTTTGGAGGTAGCTTTAGAAATGAGGCAGTTTTCCTTCTTTCCCTATTAATTTTGAGGCCACTTATCCCCCCCCCCCCCAAAGAAAGATGATGGGAATGGTTGCCGGGCTCTTCCCTGTGGGAACGTAAAACTCTGATCGTTTTGCAAGCGCGTGTGAGGGCTGTCTGTTCCAGGCAGCCTTGGTAGTTGGTAACTTTTATTGGAAGGGCAAATACTGTGCAGTGTCAATACGGACATGCTTTTACTGTGGATAAACACGAAGAGCCAGGTGTGTGTTAGTGTGTACTGGCTGGGACAGCCGCCTTATTTCCCTCAACAAAAGTTTCCTACTTGTGCAGAACCTAGATGAAACTTCTTAAAACCTTGCAGTCCACCTACCTGAGAAGAGCCTGTTCAGATGACAGGAGTGGAGTAAAAGGCATTTATAGCTGTTGAGTTGGTGAAACCAGTGTAGAGTAAATAGGAAATCTGGATTATACACATCCTCAAAACACTACAGCTGAAAACCACACATGCCAAATGAAGTTTCCCACCATGTGCCTGTAAACTTGAGCGTTGTCTGTGGGCGCCGGGGCTGAAGCGGGGGACCTTGCTCCCTGTCTCTGTTACTCGTCATTTCTCTGCTCTTGCTCTCACACAAAACAAGGAGAAGAAAGTTAATTGCTTTGTCTTCATGCTTTCCCTCCTTTATAAGAGCGTCTGCGTGTTGAAGATGCTGTGTAAGGAGGAGTCCATTTGGAGCCATCGCTGGCCAGAATTCTAGGCTTGTCATAAAGCAACCGCAGGAGAGCACAGGAAGCCTCTTGAACGTACTTGACTCTCCTCTCTGCCTTCCTGGGAGTGGCTTCTGTCACCCCTCCCAGAAGGGGCCTGTGATGACCCATTTTGGGTAGAAGTAGTTGTTATACCAAGAGTGACAGATGTCTGCTTCGTTCATGTTTTTAAAGTTCGTGTCCATTTCTGTAGTATGTGTGGATGTGTGCTTTTTGTAAAGGAAAATAGATCATAAACATTAGCAATACCTCTCATGCCTTCCCGCTCCAAAGATAATAATAGTGCTGTTTATGTCCATTTATATTGGCAGCGTAACCTTTTCCCCCAAACACACCCCTACTCTTAGGAGTTCATGTCCACGTGCATATCCTTCCCTGTGGTCTAATCAGATGGACTTCTCTGCCCTTGGGTCCCTATCTTCTGCCTGCGCCCCCACCCCACCCCCCACAGTTGTCAGGGGCTCACTTCCTTGCCTCCATCCTTGGATCCTTGGGTGGTATATAGCCCACTGTGCCAATCTGCATGTCCAGGACTTTCTGTGAGTCTGCACAGACATTTCACTCCCTCCTCAGCCAGAAGATGGTGGTGATGCATGTGACCAGTTTCTTTCCTTTGGAGTGAGGGGATGAGGTGCAAGTCTTGCTCCAGTCCTGGGAGTTGGGGCTCTGTATGGGAGGCATTAAGGTATGTGTGTCAGACCAGCAGTGGTAGGCTTTGCTTCTAACCTATGTGTCCTCTGCCCACCTCCAAGCACTGCCCACTCACCTGTACAAATAACTGCAGAGAAGCCAGGGGGTTGGTTTGGAGACCCACCCAATCCCAGGCCCATCCCTAGGGACCTTCTAGAGGCAGACCAGTGCCCCACACGGACCTCCTGCCCAGCTGGCGTGGCCTCTTGGGTAGTGCTTCAGTAGGACTAGAAAGAGAGCAACCCCATGGTTGTGCTGGTTTACAAAGGATGGTTACTAGTGACCATGTCTGCTGAGCTCTGCTGCTCTTCACCAAGCTGTGACCCATTGTGGGGGAAGTCCCACCACGACCCCCTTGACCCCTAAAAAAACAAAGAAAGAAAAATCCACCATGACTTCTGTAGTCCAGCAAATGGAGGTTCAGAAAGGTAATATGTCTGGCTAGAGCCAGGACTGGAACCTAAGCAACACGTGCTTGAGACAAGCAGAGAGTATATACCGTTGCTCAGGAAATGGTGACAGCAGCATTAGATACTGTGGACGGTTTTTTCCTCCCCCAGGCTTGCACCTGTCCCGTGTTCCCCCGGTGCAGGATCCAGCTCCTGAGGAGCATGCAGGCTGGGGGAGGCGAGTGCAGGTCCGTCACTCTGGGAGATGTGTGAAATCCTGTTCCTGAGCCGGCCGGGTTCTCTTTGAGTGTCCCGGCTGGCGTGTTTGCTAGTCACGAAACATGATCCATACGCTGTATTTTAGGATTCCCCATCTGTCAGTGTCGGAGAGGTTGTCCTGGGGGGAGGGGTGCTCAACACTTCATGGTGGGGTAGAGGGGTCTGTGGTTGGGTGCCTAGGGGTACTGAAGAGTGGGAGATACAGATCATGTTTCCACACACATAAGGTGTGCCAGGTCACTTCTGTTACTGTGTCTCTCAGTCTGCCAGATAAAGACATTGCCATGCAGGAGGTGGGGAAGGGACTAGTGTTTCTGTTTCAACCAGGGTTCAATGCAGCTTAGGTTTGAACATTTAGGCTGTCTGGAATTCTCTGCTGGTCACTGTGGGAGGGTGAGTGGCCTGGGAGCCAGAGAGATAGATGCAGGAGCCCTCCTTAGGCCCACTCGTAGGATGCTCTTTACCCTGGTCCTCACCTGTCCCTCTGGCCTCTGCTGGTGGCAGAGAGACACGCGAAGGGCTATTGATCCACCTTCTCCTCTTGGGGAGGCCACAGCACACTCAAGGCTTTCTTTTTAAAAATGTATTAACCTGACCGTAAGCAGGCCCAGTTTAAAAATAAAAGTAAGAGGCTAAACAAGTGGGAGTGGAGGGCAGGGATAGAGTGAGGCCTTCAGAGAAGTCAAGGGCATGCGGAGGGCTCTTTTTCTCAGAGCACCTTTACGCTTCACACTGGATTCTAGGACCCCTGTGACCCTGCTCTGCTTCCTTGTGAGCCTGGTGGGTTGTGGGGTTTTATTTTTTCCTTTTTGGGGGGGGGGTGGATGGTGCTTAGTTTATACAGTGGAAACTCTTTAACCCTCCACCCAAATGGTCCTCACAGAGTGCAGTGACAGCTTGTCATGAAAGCCTGCCTTGTTAGCCCTGCTTGGGCACCCTGGCCACCTTCCCTGTTCCCCCACTGTTTCTCAAGAGTCCCAGCTCCAGCCTTTGCACAAGCTGCTTCCTCCTACACGTGCACGCACGTGCACACACACACACACACACACACACACACACACACACACACACACGTACATGTGCACACACAAACCTCACCATGGTAGGACTTAGCAACTCTCAGGTCTCATCTGGAGCATGCTTCTTAGAGAGCCTGCTTTGTCCTGACTGGGCCATGCTTCTTGTTTACGTCCATGGTTCCCAGGAATAGCGGGGAGTCTAAACCCAAGGAAGATCTGTTCTCCTGTCTTAGGGTTTCTACTGCTGCCATGAAACACCACGACCAAATCAGCGTGAGGAGGAAAGGGTATATTTTTGGCTTATACTTTCACATCACTGTTCATCATCAAAGGACGTCAAGACTGGAACTTAATAGGCAGGAACCTGGAGATGGTGGTGCAGAGGTCATGCTACTTATTGGCTTGCTCACGTGGCTTCCTCAGTCTGCTTTCTTATAGAACCCAGGACCACCGACCCAGGGATGGCACCACCCATGGTGGGCTGGGCCCTCCTCCATCAATTACTAGTTATAAAATGCCTTACAGCTGGATCTTATGAAGACATTTTTCTCAATTGAGCTTTCCTCCTTTCAGATAACTCTAGATTGTGTCAGGTTGATGTAAAACTAGCCAGCACACTTTCCCTGTGTGTTTGTACTGATATTGGAGATTGCCCAC
The DNA here is from genome assembly GCF_037038515.1 of Microtus pennsylvanicus. NCBI lineage: Eukaryota > Metazoa > Chordata > Mammalia > Rodentia > Cricetidae > Microtus > Microtus pennsylvanicus. The sequence continues at coordinate 42,944,342 of NC_134591.1, forward strand.
CAGCATTGGCCAACATAGGATCTCAGGAAATGCTTATGATCTTCAGGAATGTTGGCCAGGGTCCACTCTTGGTGCATAGATGCAGTTTGGGCAGAGGTGGAAGAAATAACATTGTAACCATAATTCCCTGTGCTTCTCCCCTGCCTCCCCAAACAAAACAAATAAAACAACTAGAGTCTCACTATGGACCCTGGCTGTCCTGGAAACTTGCTATGTAGACTGGGCTGGCTTTAAACTCACAGTGATCGTCTTGCCTCTGCCCCGAGTGCTAGGATTAAAGGTGTGTATACCACCACGCTCAGCTCCAGCTCCTTGTATCTTAAGGGCAGGTAAACTGCGGGGTTTTAGGAGGTTGCGAGGGCCATTTGCCAGTAGTTTTGGCAGGGAGTTTTGCATCTCCAAGGGTGGCTGCTGCCTCACATGAGTACCCCCCAGCTTGTTCCCTCTGGATGGAAAGACAGAAAGTACAGAGATTAGGAAGGATTTAGTCAGGTCTGGTTTTTATCCAGACCCCATTGTGGAAAGACGGTCAGTCAGGTGACAGGGTGGACATGTGCTCTTGGGTCTCAGCCTCCCTTGTTGGCCCACAGAGCAGCACTTCAGGAGGAAGGAGCCGGGAGACTCCACAGCCCTGACAGTGGCGTCAGAACTCAGCCTCCGTGATTCATAGCCCGGTTCTGCCCCATCTCTCAGTGGGCTGGGGTAGTATGAAAGCTGCCGTTTTTTGCATGGACCATGGAGGGCACTCTGCCTCTGGTTAGTCGGAAGGGTCATAAAGACTTGTATGATTCTCTGCTGGCTTCCCCATTTGTTTTTACCTCCTCCTTCCATATCGTTTTCCTTGCCTCTGAGATCACTTCAGACATTCCTCCTGTTCTCCCTCCCTCTTCCCTGCAAAGCCGCTGGGGCTCCCGGGAAGGTACCAAGGGTGATGAAGCAGAATCTCCGCTGTTCTGAGAGCAACGTTCCATCATTTGTAGCTAAAAATAAAGTGTGTGCTTGCTTCTCTTTGTAGCAGATGTGTTTTCTTTGGGGGCTTTGAAGGGGTCATTTGTTCCTCCCCTCGTCCTTCACGAGTGTGATGAGTCCCACAACCTGGGGACACAAGGGGCTTGATGCTGCTCACCTGCTTTGAGCTGAGCTCTCAGGCCTCTACGAGGAAACTCTTCAGTAGTCTGAGCAGTGACTTTGGCACTGGCAGGAGTGTGTGGGGTTCGGGGCGTGTAAGATGGGGCATGCACCCGACTCCCCTTGCTTACATGACTGCAGCCCCAAATAGCCAGGCCACCTTTAGAGGACTTCCTTGGTGTGGGGTGTTTCTTTTTGATACCTGGAATGCACAGAGGCCAGGTAGAGAAAATTAACTTGTTCAGTTAATTATGTAAATATTGACTGAGCAGAAGCTTTATGCCAAGTCACATGACAGGGACCTAAGCACTCACCATAAAGCAACATGGCTGTGTCCCTTTTTGAAGGCATTTGTCCTCATTTCCTGGGGGGTGGGGTGGGGAGAGAGGTCCAGCTCCCCGCCAGACCCTTCCAGAAGCTGAGCTGCCTGTGCGAAGTTCTTCCCCCTTCTTAAGGACAGCCTCACCCTGTAGTCGTTTCGCTTGCTGTGGTTAGACTGGGCTGGCACGTCACTTGGCTTTACTTCCTGGGTTAGCATAAGCCTTAGAGCTCTTCATCCTGTTTCCAGCTGAAGCCCCCCAGAGGTTACTAAGCTTTCTCAACTCTTAGGTAGACTCCTCGAGGGCCAAGATTTCTCACTCTTCCCCTCAGGCTGTTTAGACCCGAGCCCCACCTGCACGAGAAGCTGCCCAGAGCCACCTGTCTGCCCTCAGCACCTGCCTTTGAGAAATCTTTAATGTTCTTTCCATTTGATAGATACAATATTAGGAACCTGGTAAACAAATAAACAGATCACACCAGATGGTAGTAAGTAAAGTGGTAACTGATATCTGGAGAGGCTAGCACGCTTTTTTAAAAAAACAAACTGAAAAAGTACCTTTGTATGTGGGTGTGCGTATGCCATGGCTTGCGTGTGGAGATTAGAGGTCAGCCTTCCATGCTGTTTGAGACAGTGTCTTTTCTGAACTGCTGCGGAGGCCAGTGCAGTGGCCTGTGAGATTCTGGAACTCTCATCCATTCTTAGCTCCCCGAGGGAACACCAGGGCTTCAGGTGTGTGGCGTTTGTGTGGGGTCAGGTGCTTGGGTTAGTGCAGCAAGTTCCTTACCCACAAAGCCATATCCTCTGTTCCTGCATGCTTTTAACTCATTGTTAAAAACAGTACAAGGTCTTGCTGTATTACCAAGGCCGATAGCCTACTCCTGGCTCAAGCAGTGCTTTTTTGCCTCAGCCTCTTGGGTAGCTCGGACTACAAGTTTGTGCCACCCTACCTAGTCCGAACCATGCTGTCTTAGTCCAGAGCCCATAGGAGAGAAAGTCCATGCATCCCCGAAGCTGCTGTGAGTGGAAGGCACGTAGGAAAGGTGTGTAAGAAGACTAGGTTGTCACTCGGACCTCAGGCAGCCCATGCGGGATCTTCTCGCACTGCTGTCCTGATTCAGGTACCTGGGAAAATGATGGCAGTTGTAATTTGGAATTCCCTGTTGGCGCACAACAGCTGGTCTGGATGTAGGAGGCTGGGGTGTCCGTGTGGGAACAAGCTGAGGCTTGTTAGGGGTGTCACTTTGTTCTGCCCTCTGTGTCACCAGGGAGAAGGGTGGGAGTAGAGAGCTACAGGAGCTATTTTTACATCGTTCACGTCATGTTCAGAATTACTAGATGTTTGTGGCTAGATCCCTGTTTGGCCTCAGTTGGGGAGAGAGCTCCCTTGGCTGCCTGTACCCGCACGGAAACTTGAGCTCAACCCCATGGGTATATGTGTTGTTCTGAAGGCGGAGGAACCCAAAGTGACCGTGCAGTTACCCCGGGTCATTGGGAGTTGTCACACTAGGGCTTATATTTTCCATGGTTCTTCAGAATGCTGCTGGGGATGGAATACCAGTTTGGGAGGCAGAAGCCATGGACTCACCCATGGGCTCATTTATTCAACAAATAGCCTTTCAGTGTGAGACACACCCTAGCTGTTTTCCCAGGTATTTTCAGAGTGGAATAAAGTATTGTCCGTGAACAGTTTTATCCAGTTGAAAATGTACAAGCCAGGCATGTATACTGGGCTCTTAGAGGGTCTGGCATGCAGGACCGTTGTAGGAGGGACAGGACAGCAAAGCAGAAGAAGGGCCTGGACCATTCAGGGTGGTTTGAGTCTCTTCGTTCCTTCAGGAGGTGTTGAGTGGCCCAAGCTGGCTTAAAGAATTGGGGGGTAGATTTTTCTGTCTTGGAACTGTTTCTCTGTAGACCAGGCTGGCCTGCTTCTGCCTCCTGAGTGCTGAGATTAAAGTGTGTGCCCTGCCACCTGGCTACATTCTATTTTAATAATTTTTACCCAAAGAGTGCACTGTCTGAAAAGTTTAGAGGGTGGGGGAGTGGTGTCTTATGCTTGTGATTCTGGCACTTAAAAAGCTGAGGCAGAAGGATTGCCATGAGTTTTAGACTAACTAGCCTTGGCTACATAGTTGAAAATCAGCCATAGGCGTGGGGGTATAGCTGTGTTAGATCATTTTCCTAGCAGAGTCCTGTTTCAGTCCCCAGCAAAGAAAACAAAACTAAAAGGAAAAGTTTCACACCAGCATACTTTGATGCCTCCCAGAGACACCAGGCCAGAGTGGTGTAAACAGCAGGGGTTACAGAAAGCAGCTCCCCCACACTGTGGGTCCTAGTTTGGTTAAGTAGCGCGTGTGTGTATTCGTGTGCATGTATGCACACATGCACTGCAGCACATGCCTGTCGCTGGCACGGCATTATTTGCAGTGAGTATTCCAAATGTCAAGTTCCCCTTGACTTGAGCTGAGCAGATGAGACAAAATGGCAGACAGATTAGAAAGGGCTTGAGAAGCCTTTTAGGATTTGAAAACCGGACTTTGTTGACTTTGCAAAGCTGCTGAGCTGGCCCATCTGCACAGAGGCAGGGGCATCTGCTTGGCTTCAGCTGACTCTGGGCTCGGGAGACTGCAGGCACCCTGGTACACGTATCTCCCCATCATGCATGGGGGCGAGCATATTTCTGAGCCTCTCAGGGCTAGAGCTCAGTCCTGTCCATGAGTGATGAGAGTATGGGATGGGGTGGACTGGGAGCAGAGGAGCTGGGCCCTCCTAGAGCTTCAGGGGTTTAGGTAGGTCTCCAAGGAGTGAGTGAGTGAGTGTGTGTGTGTGTGTGTGTGTGTGAGTGTGTGTGAATGAGTGAATTGTACTTGTTGAATCTCATAAGTATTTGCTGAACCTTTGCCAAGGACCTAGTAGGGGAAAGGAAAGAAGATGGCTTTAATATATCCTGAACTGTAGAACGGACCAAGGAAGGTGAAAAAGTTAAAGTCACCAGAGACACAGAAATCTCTGCTAAGAACTTGAAGTGTCAGTGCCAGGGGAGCCAGAGGGTTCATTTGTTCCCTTCTTTCTGTAGCAGTAGTAGCTAAAGCTCAGAGAGGTGAGACCGTGGGTCCAGAGCTGCACAGGAAGTGGAAGGTCGGAATTTGAGCTTGCCTTTTTGGCTTGCAGCTCATACTTGTCTCATGACATCACACTGGCTCTGCTCTCAGTCCTCTCTCTTCATAGATTCATTTCTCATTTCTCCTGCTCTTCCTCCAACTGCTTCCTCTTCCAGCCTGGGAGAAACAGGAAGAGCATAGGGTCTTAGAAAGAACTCAGTCCCTTGCTTCTGTGACACCTCCCAGGGATAGAACTTTTCTTTCGGGACAGTGCCTGTAGCCCTGTCTCCTAATGACAAGCAGAAACATCTCACGCCTTATCGTGCCTCTCAAAAAGAACTCATGGAGTTGGGTTTTGGGGCTGTGGGAAGATGCTCTTTAAAAGGCCTGGAACTCCTCTGCCAGTGACAGTCAAGTCGCAGGACATCTGGTCCTTAACTCAAGCCCTCATTTGCAAACAACCCCCCCCCCCCCCCCGCAGCCAGGTGGACCACCATGGCCTGGTGCTAGATGACACCTTAGGCACAAGTGCCTTTTGTTCCCAGGAAACCCTGTTTTCTCTAGAAGCATCTGTGAGAAGCAGCAGCTCTGATAATGTTTGTGCTGGAGGAATCACTGTATGGGGAGGTAGGGTAGAGACCAGGAGGGGCTGGGTGCTTGACAGCAGCCTGCTCACATGGCTGTACTTCCAAAGTGAGGTGCTTCCTTTCTTGATAGAGCTCCCTACTATAGGATATAGGAGCTGACTCTTGTTGTGTCCCAATGCTGTACAAAGATTAGAGCTGGCGAGGCCCTCGCAGCAGGGCCATCATTGTCTTAGCTACGAGAGCGTCTGGAGCCCAGTCATTTCTGGGTGGTGGCAGCCCTGCCAGCCTGCTGCTGTGCAGCTTGGGTCAGCTGACCAGCTGATCCTCCTGTTCTTACTTCCAGGTTCAGAGCAACAGAATGAAATTTAACAGGCGTGAATGTAACGTCCTGTGTGTGGGTTAAAAAAAAATCAACACAATGGTCGTTGGGTAAGAAAGAACGGCTTTAATAGTGAGCTGGAGAATGTGACGGTCAGATCCACCTGATAGTTGGCTCTGTGTGTCAACAATTGGTTACCACCGAAAGAACGACAGGGACTTGCTGTACAATGCCATATTCACAAGGAGATTGACGATGCTGTTATTGCCAAAGAGTATTAGTAGCTATGTGTTTTATCTGTGTGGGGTCTCCATCTGTAAGTCGCCATTGAGGGGTAGTGTCTGGTCCCCCCCCCCCCCTTCAGGAGACAATTTGCCTAGCATTACTCAGTGCAAAGCACAGGACCAATGAACCCAGGCATACCAAGAACTTGCCTTGGCTGGAACAACCCAAGGTGGTGGTGGTAAAGATTCTGAGTGGAGAGATGCTCAAGGAAATGATGGCACCAGCCCTGAGGCAGCCTTAGCAATACCTGCCTTTTATCTGTGCCAGGCCCAATTCCAGACAGTTTTTTGTTTGATGACTCTCTTATTGTCCCTATTTTTCAGACAGGGAAATTGAGGCATGGGGAGGCTAAGTTAAGTAATTTGTTCATAGTGAGACTGCTTGTAAAGGCAGATTTGAGGTTCAGGCTGGAGCACAAGGTTTGGAACTCTTATTGGCAGACTTAAGAGGGTGCAGCATTAAGAGGGTACCGTCGGTCAGGCTAGAGAGCTCTGACTGCCTTGTTCTACAGGATGGCGGCTCTTCTGCTTGGACTCAGGGCAGAGCCACAGCCTGAGTATAGATGTTAAAAGGGAGAGACTATGCGTCACCTCAGTGGACACCAGATGGCCACAAAGCAGGCTCCCTGTTGGTGGCAGTGAACTCCCTGTTGCCAGGTGACTGCCCACAACTAGTCTTGCCCGTGGAGGCAAGAGGGCAACATCTTGCCCCTCAAGAGTCCTTTATAGGGTATAAAGGTCTCCAGGACCTCCTGTGTGGCTGACTGGCTCCCAGTGCTTTGCTGAGGACCAGACCTTCATTACTTGCAGGTAGTGGTGTGTTCCATGGTGGTGGTCCCCATGGGTCACTGCAGGGGAAGTGACTGGCTCTCCGCTGGGTCCTGCTTGGCCATATTAGGAAGCACTGGTTGTCAGGTCCCTCAGAATGATGACAGTGGTGCCTGGGAACAATGCTGCGTAGGAGGCAGCGTGTGTTTGCTCGCCTCCTGACCTGAGTGACATGCTTTAGTTGTTCCTTTTGGTCCCCAGTGAACCCTCAACCTGGCCCTGAATGCTTTTCAGTCTCAGGAGCTGCAGCTTTTGCTGTGGGCCAAGTGGACAGTCGTCTGATCTGAGTTCTTCTTCCGAGGCCGGGGTGAGCAGGGGGTCTTAATTTTCTTGAAGCCCTTGTCAGGGAGCCCCGGTAACCCTCACCTCCTTACCTGCTTTGTGTGGAGGGACAGGGAGGAAATGGCTACCTCACTGGCAAGTCTGACTGTAATTAGCCTCTGGTGACTTGAACTGTGTGTTGAGGGGGCCTTGAGAATTTCCTGTGTAGCCAAGTTGTCTTATGGATGAGGAAACAAGGCCCAGATTGGCAGCCTCATCTGGCCAGGGTGTCTCAGGTCATTGGTGGCAGTCCAGGTCTAGAGCTGGCCTTGTCACAGGTCTCTGTGGTACTGGTGTGTCTTATTGCTGCTCTTGATTTTCCTACCAGGTAGATGAAAGTGACTGTGACTGCCACTTAGGGCTTCTTTCCCTTGCTGCTCCTGTCACCCTGCGTGGCTGCTGATACCTGGCTATATCAGCTGCCATTTTCTTTGCAGGAGCTGGGACCCAGGAAAGGATCACAGGCTTGACTAGGTGGCCATGGGAGCTGTGTGGTCTTGGGGGAAGCTGACTCACCTTTCTGAACCCTGCTGTGTCACTGGGTGGGGGTGGAATGATACTGATTCAACTCCCCTCAGCTCTGACTGTAGCTTTCACGCAAGTGTGCAAGCCTCTCTGACTCAGGGTTGGAGGCTCGGAGAGAGTGTAGGCACCATGGGAAAGCCCCAGATGGGAGATACGAAGGACCCCACCATCTTTCACCATGCCTCTGCCACTTCTTTTTCTGCCTTGGTGCTGTGGGCAAAAACATTGTCCTTCCTTGGTTAAGGCTGCCTGTGGTGTATGAGCAGATACTACTGCTCCAGCCTATTGATTGGCAAGGCCTTGGACAGAAAAACAGCTGGGCACAGGCAAGGGCCAAATCCTCTGTGTAACCTGTCTGTGGCTTGGGTTCCATCCTGTGCTTAGCCTGGGACACCGTACTCTACATTAGGTCACAGGTATGGGGTGGAGGTGGCCCCAGAGGTCACTGTCATGTCAGCTGTTCACATGGTTGTCATTCTTTGTTTTTTGCCTTGGCTGTGAAGTTACATTATTTTCTGATCTAAGCCTGCTTTATGTAACCTGAACCCAACTATATAAGCATGAAGGGCAAGCCTTTTCTCTTCTTTCGTAACACAGGAATGTCCTAGGCCAACCATGGCGTCTGTAGGTGATAGGGCACCTGGTTTGAACAGAATTTGTATGTGCATGCACACACATGTACAATAGAGCATGGACGTGTCCAGATAACAGTCCAGTGTCCTTTTTAGAAAATTGATTTGGTTTATACACGTGGGTCTTTTGTCTGCATGTATGGCTGTACACCACATGTGTGCCTGGTGCCTGCAGAGGCCCGAAGAGAGTGTCAGTCAGGGCTGGGGTCGGACTTACAGATGGCTGTGGGCTGCCATGTAGTTTGGAGAACCTGGGTCCAGAAGAGCAAGCAGCCAGTATTCCTAACCACTGAGCATCTCTTCAGCTCAGTATGTTTTTCTAATCAGGTATGTAACTGTAGTTTCTATGTCGATGTTACATGCAGAGAGTATCAGGTTGGGACATGAACTTATACCATGCTCACAAAGATAAACTGCTTTGTTCTTAGAGTGAGGACATACTCAAGGGTTTCATGTTACAAGCACTTGGAGTGATTGGTGTCGGTGTGTTTTCTTACCTTCTTGCAGTGCCTTTGGTGTCTATAATTACCCATTTCTCATTATTTCCTGGCATTGCCTACGTGGCTTCATAGGAGTGCTGTTCTCTAGGAGAGGTCATCTCTACTCTCTGTGGGTGCCTGGGAGGGGCAGCTCCATCTTTAAGTGGCCTTTTCTGACCATCAGTCAGTCTCTTCACTGCCTGACTTTGGTGAAAGTGAGATTTCTGGGTGGTTATGCCCTTGAGAGGTAGTCTCTGAAAGGACGGACACACACACACACACACACACACACACACACACACACACACACACACACACACCATAAGGTTGGAGCTGATTGTTGTCCTGAGATTTCGGCTGTGTCAGCAGGTGAAGCCTGTGAGGCCTCACCTTGTGGGACAGACGGAGTACTGAGAGCCTCTGATGGGTCTTGTGGAAAATGACTGGATAGGAGTGAGGGCCCACTGTGATCAGACGGCTTACTTCCCCTTGCCCCTGTTGGACCCAAGAGGTAGCCGGTGAGCAGATTCTTGGAGCGTTTTAGATGCAGCTCAGGGAAGAGTTTGGTCGCATAAAGGCAGGTAAAAGGAAGAGGAATAGAGAGCCTTGGAGGAGGGACATGGGGTGCAAGATCAGGTTGGATTGCTCTATGGGTACAATATTTTTGCCCTGTAAGCTGTAGGCTACTCTTTGTTCCCCCTTGTTCCTGCCAGCCTTCATGGGCCTTGCTTGTTTCAACGCCCTTTGGGTGACCCTTCCTCTGCAAGGTCAGTATGCTGAGGCTTCCAGGTATATATCTGGGTTATCTGGAGTGTTTGGTTCTTTTGTTAATTAGTTACTAATTTTAATTTTTAGAATTTACTGTCTTAGTTTTTTTGAGACAGAGTCTCTCTATGCAGCCCAGGCTGGACATGAATTTGAGATTCTCCTGCATGGGAGAAGCATAGGCATGTGCCGGTAAGTCTATCCTGCCTCTACATTCCTCTCCTTTTAGGCTCTTCTCTGTCCATAGGATAAAATGCAGCTGTGTTCCTCTGCCCTCTCCACTCCAGCCCTTGCAGCCCCACTTGGACTTATGGAGTGAGGAAAGCCACCAGGGCCTCCCCTTCCTCTCCCTACTTTGGGGTGTGAATATGGGGAGGTGGTGGGGCAGGGTGATAATGAGATCGCTGTCTTACCTTGATTCCTTGCTGCCAGGCAGAGTTCTGGGAAGGTCCCTGCCCAGACCAGTTGACTGATAGTTGGACCCCTGAGGTAGAAAACTGTCCTTTTTTGGTATCCCTTGTAGAGCTTGGATCTCCTTGAGTCTTGTTCAGCTCCTCTGTAGCCTGAGCCCTGGGTTGAGCCTTGAGACCTGAGTAGAAGGCTGAGACCCAGACAGTGGCCCTTGTGGGTGTGAGTTCAGCCTGGCCAGCCTTCTGCCACATCCTAAAGCTAAGTCAGTATTGATTGCGCAGGAGGCTGTGGCTGTCACAGAGTAATCCTCGCTGTGAAGCGGGCATGCTCCTTGAAGGAAGAAAGGGAGTGCAGTGTTTTCTGTCCTCAGTCTCACACGCCTTTAAAAACACACCTTGATTTAGGATTCAGCTTTTTGCAGCATATTTTAAAATGTCAGAAAGATAAATATACAGCCTTCTTAATGTGTCTGCTTTGAACAGAGCTTTAAAAAAGGGTTCCATTCAGCCTCAGGGTCATAGGCTGTTCAGCGCCCTCTCCTCTCTTGCTATGGGTGATCTAGTCACCTTCTCCAGGGCGGTATTTTGGTAGGGAGGAGAGAACAGAGGTAGACTGGCCTCTTCCCAGTCTAGAACACACGTATTGTTTGCCTAGTTCTAAGGTCAGTAGAGCTGTGTAGTTCTTGGAATGCATCTGGGAAATCTGCGGTTAGACTTCCAGAACAGACACTGGCTTCTAGTGACTTCCACTGAGATAAATACTCTCCTCGCTTGTAGTGAAAACTTTAGCCAGAGATTCAGAAGGAAGTTGCTGGCTCTGGCCCACCTACCCTATCAGAGATTGGCTCTCCACTCACCTGTGCTGAGAGAGAAGCTGGGGTGAGGGGAGGCTGTGTTAGGTGTAGACCAGTACTCCGCATGGCCTTTCTCGTGCAAAGCTAAGATCAGGTCGGTGTGACGCCATTAGTAAAGGTGCCATTGGAAGTAGAATCAGGCTGCATATTAGTTCTGGAGATTGATTACATCCAGGCCTTCTCACGTGCTAGGCAAGTGTGCCTCATCCTCAGGTCCCTTCTGTGTTTTTATTTTGAGACAAATCTCATTATCTAGGCTGGCCTTGAACTCCCTTTGCAGCCCAAGCTGGTCTTGACCTGACTGTCCTCCTGCCTAAACCTGAGTAGCTTGGATAACATGCCTACACCATTGGGCCTGTCATTCATTGTATAAGGATTTTTATAAAGATGCCCTGGCAGCCTTCCTGCTGATCCCCCCCCCCCCCCAAAGGAATAGAGGAATCCCTGGGACTTTGCTGGGACTCTGAGGAGAAAGCAGACCTGGCTAGCTGTGTCCTGCCCGAGGACAGCTGCAGGAGAGGCCCTGCTCTGAGAAAGTAATACTCTTGTGTTTAGCCTGAGGTCCCTCCACAGGTGAGGAAATGGAGGCCCAGTGAAGGATGTGACTTGGCCAGGGTTGCACAATCCTTGTGGGTCTGGGAGCTTTCCCAGGGCAATCCATTGTCTCTCCCACCTGAGGCTGGGCTAAGGGTTGGGCGGGGAATGTAAAACCCTGATCTTAGCATGGGAGCAAGGCTCTGCCAGGAAGCTAGAGTGGACCACACTGGGCCACGTGGTTCTGATCTGTGCTCACTGTCCCCCCAATAGGCCAGGAGGTGGAAGCACCCCTCCTGTGTGATCTACTTGAACTACTACTGGGAAAAGCCCCATTCTTCTCCCATTACCCCCAGTTGCCGTTCCTCTTTCCCTCAGATGATTTTTGAGGATCATAACATTTATCCTGAGCCTTATTATAAGAGACTGTCTCGTGTTTAAAAAGAAATGCTGGCTTCCAGGACTATATTTGGTGTATGAAAGTCGTTTGCATGTAAATGTGTTAAAGGACAGCAGCTTTGGTTAAGATGGAGCCCTGGCTAGAGGACACAGGAGCGATGGGGAAGGGGTTCAGAGTCTGCCTACGTGGGACAGTTGAGTTGGAGCCTTCAAGCTTTTTGGAGCTATGTCCATTTCTTCAGAGACAATTGCAAACCAGGATAAACTAGTGCTTAAGAATTCATAGAAAATGTTTCTTATCACAACGTCATAATCGTCATGACTCAGAGAAGTGAAATTGCCATTCCACTCTGCCTGCCTGCCCTCACTCTTGCTGCCTGCCGAGTCCCCAGCAGCAGCTGCAGAATCTGTTAAAAAGAGAGAGAAGGAAAGAAAAAGGAAGAAATCTAAGGCAATGCTTTATTTATGTTAGCGGCTACATTTGACTTGAAAATTCTGTCCCCTGAGCCTTGAGGTCAGCACATTACAAGTGATTGATGGCTGTCAGGAGCAAGCCAGGTGGCAAATTGCAGTAAGGGAAGTGGACAGATGACGCCGTGGTTTCCAGGGGCTTAGCAGACCCTGAGCTTTGAAAGGAACACAGCTGAAAACAAAAGCAGATGGACACCTCAGCTTTGGCCCCTTCCCTTTTCTCTTCCTTTTCCTTTTCCCTCCCTTTTGTATTAAGCATTAAGAAGTGAGGGACGGGACACTCAAACCATTGGAGTCTCCCAGAATGTATCATGTCGGGGTGTGACATTATCATGAGATCCTAAATATTTTGGGCCTAAGATAACTAATATTCAACCCTAGCACTCTATGTCTTAGCCTAGAAACAAGTGGCCTGGATCTTTCCTCGGGTTTCCTGTCTCAAAGACATCTTGGATGCCCCCACTTCACAGCCCCATTGCTGCTCTCTGTAGGACTTTTCTCTACACTCACTGCCTCATAGACTGGGTTACTTAGGATTATGTTTCCAGTGGGCTTTCCGGCTAATCCTTGTGTATTTTCTGTGGTGGAAACAAATGGTATCAGACCCACAGGCCTGTTTACAGACAGGGAGACACGGAAATGATGGAGGGGCTTTGAATTTTAAACATTAGCTAATGAAATTGCAGATGAGGGCACTGGATGGAACAGCCCCAGTATTCCCGTGGATCGTGTCTTAGGAGGAGAGAGTGCAGCCTCGTATGGGGACAGGCAGGTCCACAGACCTCAGTGGAGTCTGTGTCAAGTGTCTCTGAGTGGCAGAAGAGAGTAAGAGCTCTGATGTCTGCCAGGGAACCTGGCATGGTTAAGTATAGGATCAAAGCAGGGTCAGAAGGACACGATTGGGTGCTGTGTCCAGGCTGGTGAATCTGGTGTCTGCAGAGTTCAGGTTGGCCAGGAAAAGGAGGCTGGCCTAGCTGAAACCAGACAGGGAGGCAGGAAGGTGTTCCAAGTAGCTTCTGGGAGAGGCTAGAATCTTTTTCCCGGGGAATGGGCTGCAGTCGTCATTTCCTCTGCCTCTGCCTCCCCCGCATTGCCGCGCGGCGCAGAGCACAGTTGTGTAGAGATGGGACTGGCTGTTCATTCATCCGCTAATTGTTTTGATAAGAAACTCTAATTATCCACTGTGATCATCAGATTACCCTGGCTCCAGGAGGGAGACACTAGAGTTTGAGCTGCTGCCTTTGCTGCCACCACCGCCCCTGGTCCCTGCCAAAAGGATCCTTCTAGTGTCCGGGCCCCCATGCCCATTTCTGGCTGGGGAAGTATCATAGGTTGGTGGTGGTGGGCTCTGCCTGTGCAGTCAACCTGAGAGCGAGCACAACCCGCTGGTGCCAAGCAGGATTCTCCTTTTGATTATCTTTGCCTCGCTGTGTTAAGTCCACAGATGGTTATAGGGACCTCAACCTGCGGAGAGGAGCGTGGGGGAAACAGAGGAAAACACAGCAGTGCCTCTATTGAATTGACGTCAGCACTGAGACAGATTCACATGCTTTTTTATACTGTTTGATTAAGTTCTATTTCCATGTGATTTTCATATAAAAGAGCAATAGGCAAAAAACAACCAGGAGGTCAGATTATAAATTAATCCAATAATTGAATCCCCCAGCAGAGGTAATGGGGAGTGATGGCATGGTAATTGATCTGATAGGGGTTTCACAGACGTGGGAGCTGCAGCACAAAGAGGATCTCGTCTGGGGAGGAGGGATTGTGACCAGATATGTTATACCCCTGATACCGTGGCCTTTGACAAGCTTTGCTGTGGTGAGTCTGACCTTTGCTGATGGGAGATGTGTTTTCCCCCTCCCTTCCTGTCTTCATCATTCAGGCAGGTATCAGTGGAGCCCAGAGAAGATGATGAGTTTCAGACAGAGAAGTGGGGTGGGGTTCTGAACTGTTCTGTCGCTCACAGGTCTCTTAGAGAAAGCACAGCTCTCATCTGTGGGGTCTGACTGGGATCCGTAGGCATGGGGAGTCATGTGGTAGAAACGCCATAAAGCATTGTGTGCAGTCCGTGCTGGCGGTGTCCTCATGCTACTGCAAGGCTCTGGTTCCGCCCACCCTTTTGACCGTGCCATTCTCAAGGTGGACATGCACCAGGGGATACCAATTTCCTTACAACTCTCACCTCTGAAGTTTCTTAATTCTGAGCCTCATTCTCCCAACCAAAGTGCAAAGCCAGAGATCCGAAATGTAGAACTTCTGAGATCATTGCAGCAGGACATACCTCTGCCCCACTAGTACCCTGCTATTGACCTACTCTTAAGACCTGGAGCTTTCCCAAAAGGGTTGGGGCATAGTAGAAAATGTAACCATTTGGTGAATTCTGTATATGAGCCTCTCTGCTCACCCCCAGTGGGACTGTGCCAGGTCCTTGGTGTTGGAGTACCATATGGATAGGAAACTGGGGTTTGCGGGCTTTCCGGGGTATGTCCAAGGATGGATTTAGTCTTCAGGGGCTGCTCTTCAGTTTTTTAAGCTGTGGGATCCTTAAGTAAACAGCATTTCAGGGATGTGAATCTGATCAATACTGCCCTAAGCATATTAGCGTTAAAGAGGTTTAGTTGGGCATCGGGCTATGCTGGGAACTGTCTAAGAGGGATTACTCCCTTCCCCCCTTACTTTCTGATTGGTGGTGTGTGTAGACAAGGTCTCACTCTGTAGCCCTTAACTGTCCTGGGATGTGCTCTGTAGACCAGGCTAGCCTTGAACTCAACAGAGACCCTCCTGCTTCTGCTTCCTAAATTTTGGGATTAAAGGTGTGCACCACCATGCCCAGCCTACTAAAATGATTTTGCTGTAATGGGGATTGGTCCATGGCATCAAAAACTCTTGAAGGAGTCCATTTCCATGCAGGGTTTCTTGATTGGAAGGCTTTCTTTTGGAAGAAGACTCATGCATTGCTGGGAGGTTCAAGGCCAGCACACCTGGTTTGAGAGACCAGTGCTCTTGGTCACTAACTCTGGGCAGCAGATTTCACCCCGGTTCCTGCATTCTCCATCTGTATGATGGGGTTTATTAAAATACATTCTCTACGAGGAGGAGTACATTAGGTATTTTATTGTAAAATGCTTAGGGTAACCTGGTGCATGCTGGCTGTCTATAAATGGCACTTTTTCAGTCTTGTTTAAAGAGGGCACATAGATCTGAGTGTTGCATGACCCCTAATACTGAGCTAAAATAGACCCACATTAACCTGATGGGGGAGGCCCCTGCTTTGCTGGTTCTCTGTCCCCTTCCCCCCAACCTTTAACAGGCTTTTCAGCCTTGCTTTAAGGGGGTAAAAGCTGAGCCACCTGTTAAGAGACTGATAGCAGAGGACCCATTTAATCTTAGCACTCCCGAGGCAGAGACATGTGATTTCTGTGAGTTCGAGGCCAGCTATGTCTACACAGTGAGTTCCCTGTGGGTTCTTGACAGTCAAGACTGGAGGTCAGAACCTGTTCCTCTCTTCAGGGTCAGTCCTTTCTAGATCTGGAAAAATAGCTGTTATGTGAATCCAGACCAGCTTTCAAGCCAAGCACCTCCTACCCTGCCCTTTGCTTGCCTGGGGGCTGAGACGGGAACAGGGCTGCTTGCCTGTTGGGACAGGCCAGGGCAGAAGTGGGAACACCGCCTTCTAGGGAAGATAGGGAGCCTCCTTCCACAAGCAGGACTCTGGCATCTTGTCTAGCTGGAGGAACTGGTTTCTAGGACTTGGCTCCTAGGCCAACCTGCTGGAGGGGTCCTGGGACAGAGAAGCCAGGGGCTGAGGCTTGGATATGGCTGTTTTTCTGAGCTGTTTACTTTCTCCCTCTGAGTAAAGGCACCTATTAACTGTGTATCTCTTGGTCTTTTACAAAGCTAATTAAAGCCTTCAGGCAGAGTTTTAGGGCCTAGAATTCTTTACTTTCCCAACCGTTGTACTTTTGGGTGTGCTGGGAGTTTAACTGTCTTGCTTAGAGGGCTGATCTTTGAGCTGGGAAGGAGCATGGAGGACCCTGTACTTCTTCCTCCTCTGTCTGTCTAGGATGGACCTAATATGCCTGCCCTTTCTGTCTCCCTCCCTCTGGAAGTATCTCTTGAGGTCAGTGACAGTGGGTCTTCACATTCAGGTTAGTGTAGGTCCATGATGTCAAAGAGAGGTGCATTAGAGAGCCTGTGTGCCCCCTTCAGTAAGACTTATAGAAGCCCAGTTTTGGGGGCCAGTGATCTCATGGTGTCTGCTTTGTCAGTGCTGTGGATTTGCAGAGGCTGCCATCATACCAGCTGACTTAACCCTCGGGGAAGAAATAGGTTATTGGTTTTTCCTGAGCCGTGGTTGGCTTGGGGTCAGGGACAGTTGTAGACCCGGAGACCTAGTCGTTCGGTTTCCCCCACTCTTCGTGGGTGAAGAGAGCTTGCCTTCTGCATTCCTGTCGTGGTTGCCTTGTGTTTCCATGTGACCTGGCCAGGCCTGGTGGAGTTTAGTGTCATCTCCAGTGTTTTGCTTGGTGTATTGTAATGCAAGATGGTGGCAATAGGAGGACAAGCTGTCTGGAGGGTCCTGCAGGGGCTGGCTGGTGCTTCGGGAGCAGCTGAGTATGCACAGAAGAGGGATGTCTGACTGCTGCTCAGCCTTTTGTTCTAAAAGTATCTACTGGTCATGGCTTCTCCATAAAACTTGACAGGCAGGGCAGTGGTGGGCCTTGGTTACCCCAGATCAGCCAGATTCTCTAGTCCTTATACATTCTGTTTACTGCCACAAACTGTGCTGCTCTTTGCCACATACATGGCCTCAAGAGGAGTAATAGCAGAGACTGGGAACAAACCAGAATCACCTCATTCAGTGCTCTCATAAATTGGACCTTGAAAGGTTGCGGTCAGAGCCATAGGGTCCTGTCTTCCCATTCACTGCATGCCAAGGCCGACTTACTTTCCAGTCTTGAATTTGGAATGGGCAAGGTAGAGCGGTTTGTCTTCTATTTTTCTAACCCCTTCTCAGCCTACTTCCTGCTTTGCTTCTGCAAGCCAGCAGTGCACCAAACAGAGCCTTCCTTGCCCAGCCACCTTCCCTGACTGGCTAAGGCCTCTCTGCTATTCCTCACTGCCGAGGACCTATTACTTATTTTGATCGCGATGAACCTCAGCTCTGTGTTCTTCATATTGCCCTAAATTCTAGAAGACACTCAGGTCTGAGGGAACACTACCTGGCTCCAAGAGCTTTCTTTCTACCTATTAACATACTCTTATCTTGCTTATAGTCACTCCAGCCTGAATACCCATTCCTCTGCTCTCCACCAAAGGAAACTTGAGATCCACAGAGGTGGAGAACTCCCAGACTTTGGCTTGAGAGCCACACTGCAGTCAGTGCAGGTTCATCTGGCAGATACTTCATAGCTGTGGGCTGCTCTGCAGTGCAGAGAGCTTTCAGGGTTACCATGGGCTGTGGGGCATGGAGCCGAGGACAGGCCATGGGAAGCACACAGAGCCTCTTTGATGGCCTCACTTTTGCTCTTGGTTTCCTTATGTAGAAGCTAGCATCACTGCTACCAGAGTTCCCCTCTAAAAGAGACCTGACCCCACCAGACGACATCTGCCATCTTGGGAAATGCCCCATTCTTTAGGGTGAAGCCCTCCATGCTCTTTTGAGGAGCCACTAGGGCCCTGAGGTCAGTATCTTTTCCCAGAGCTTCTCTGCCTCTCCAGCCTGACAGGTCTCTGTAGAATTCACTCAGTATGTTTCTGTGCCTTTGCACACAAGGTTCCTCCTGCCTGGTGCAGCCTTGCTCCTGCTTAAAGGACAGCTTTCTCTCTAGCTGACTACAGGGCATTGCCTGCCTCCTCTCTGTTTGAATGCTTCCTGTCTGCCAGGCACCATGGCTTTCCCAGACAGCCTCCTGAGCTGGCTCCTGTGCACGCTTGGTCCACCATTCTGCTCTCTCCTTACCTTCCATTCCTCTTCTCTCTGTCTACTGCAGGATAACCAACAACAGTTTCCTAAGTGACTGCTACTTGTCAGGTCCCGAGTGTTAGCTTGCACTCACCTTTCTCTTTGGTTTCTTTGAAGCTGGTCATCCCTGCTCCCGGTCTTTTTTCCCCTAGGAGTGCCAATATCCCTCCTTTTGTGGGACTTAGTCCCTCCATTTGAAAACCCAGTTCACCTCTCCAGGTTGTCCTCTCCCCCAAGGTTGAAGCAGGTGACTGTCGTGAAAGTAGTATGCAGGTGCTGCACTGTAGGAGGGTTGCATGGCTCTTCTGTCCAAGCTTGAGGTGAAGGCTCCAGATAAGAGTGCAGCCAGTGTCTCCGCATTTGTCCCTAGGAGTCCATCCACCCACGCCACCTGCCTCCTTCAAAGAGAAGAGGCCAACAAAAGAACAATAAAATACCGGAAATACCAAGTCTTAGCTGCATTTTCCTCTTTCTTCCTTCAGGACTTTTTTTTTTTTCTTAAAAAAAAAAAACAACCTAATAAATCGGGCGCCAAACCCACTTCTGGCCATTTTCCTGGAGGTAGTCATTGTCTTCTTGGAAGCTGGCGCCGGCTTGGAGGGTCGGGTTGATTATTAACAGATTGCAGAGGCATTGTAGCACAGGTAGTGGGGTTGCATTGGGGCTGAGGGCACACCCCAAGTGGGCTGTGTTGGGAGCTTTCTCTTCCCTCAGGAGAGCCTCTTTGCTGTGGCTGCCCCAACTTAGTAAGTAAGAAAGGAGCTCACCCTGGACCTGGCTTTCCTTCCCCTCCACCCATCAGCAGCAACTGTTCTTAGCACACAGGCAATGTCAGCGACAGGAAACCTGGGAGGGCAGCAGGTGTTGCTTGCAGGCCTGCTCCTGCAGCATGACCTCCCAGGCATGGACCCGTCACTGAGAAGGGAGTGAGAGGGGAGCCAGCTCCTTGGAGCCCTGCATCTTTTACATGCCACTTTGGGGTGAGGATTCAGCCTTTACTTCTGGGTTGTCACAGAGAATGGGACAACAGTACCATCTTACTGCCTGTTTGGTTGCTTCCTTCCCTGCTGGGTGTGCTCTGCCGCAGCTGAGGTGGTGGTTCCAGACTTCAGCCTGCTCATACACAGAATAAGAATACCAACCCACTGTGAATGAATCATGGGGGTCGTCATGCCTAGGATGTTGTCCCCCTTGTCTCCCTGTCAGTACAGTCCAAGGGCGTTCAACTGCGTGCGTACTGTTAGTCATCAGGCAGCATGTGGAGGTCCTGAGAGATGTCACCACCTCCAGCCTAGCCAGAGACCGGGGTGGCCCCTCTGCTGGCAGCCCTGTGCTGCTTGTTCCTTCCCTGGATGGCAGACTCCGCGCAGCTACTTGGAAGGCTCTCTCTCCCCAGCTCCACCCCCGCCCCCCAAACTCTGGGGGTGTGAAGATGAACTGGTGTGACTATAGCTTGGTGTTTTGGTATCTGTGAGAAAAGCGGAATTGGCTCAAGCTGCTTTCTCAGTTAAGGGGATTTAAGAAGGAGAAAGAAATTAATCCTACCCTGGTGATCAATCTGACACCTTCCCTTTGAGCCCCAGATGGCTGGTTGGGGTAGAAAGTTGGCCACGGCTGTTGTTAGGGAACTGAATAGTGTATCTATCTCCGTACATTGGAAATTGTGGCTCTCAGTTTGTGTCTGTGTGTGCGTGCGCGCCCGCCTGTGTATGTGTTTAATCCCAAAAGATTTCCATTGGTAAATGTCATCCTTGAAGGAGGTGTCATGTAACCCTCCCTGAAGTCGTGGTCATTTGCCTTAGTTTGAGCCTCTGTCACCTCTTTTTTTTTTCACCTTCTGGAAGGGGTCTGAGTTAGGTAGGTGGTTTAGAAGATGAAACAAGGTTAGAGGAAGCTCAGGAAGTGGAAGGCAGCTCTCTCTCCCTGTTCCTCCCCTGTCACAGCCACTAGCCTTGACAAATACTGTCCAGGTCTACACTTGTGACTGTGTTCTGATGTCTTCTCTTTGGGTAAATATGCTTCCAGCTATTCATAATTATGTCTTAATGGCTGCATAAGGTTTTATTGAACAATTTCCTTATTGGCTAGTCCTTCCTGCTCTTCCCTCCCATTCTGTTCCTATACACAACCTCACAGAGAACAGCTTTGCATTTCAGTCTTATGGTTTCCTTGGGGTGAATTCCCAGAAGTGAAATTACTGGATGAAGAAGGATGGGCTCATTTTGAGACCCTTGACTTATTTTTGCCAAGTTTTTGAAAGGTTACCTTCATTTATGCTGATGCGAGCAGTACATAAATGACTTATCCTAATGGTTGTTGCTGCTGCTGTTTTTTGCTCTTTTTGGGGATCCATTACCCAGCTCCCAGATGAATCCCACGTGAAATCTTACTCTTATAAATGCGCAGCCTTAGCTTGGCTTGTTTCTTGCCTGCTTTTCTTTAAATTATCCTGTCTACCTTTTGCCTCTGGATTTTTTCCTTTTCTTACTTCTGTGTATCTTCCTTTCACTCTTACTCCCTGACTGGCTGGGTGGCTGGCCCCTGCTGTCCTCTCCCCTTCTTTTCTCTTGCTGCTTCTTCCTCTTCCAGATTTCTTCTTCTATTAATCCTCCCTGCCTGCCAGCCCCACCTATCCTTTCTCCTGCCTCTCTATTGGCCATTCAGCTCTTAATTAGACCATCAGGTGTTTTAGACAGGCAAAGAATCACAGCTTCACAGAGTTAAACAGATGCAGCATAAACAAGCAAAATATCTTTACATCTTTAAACAAACGTTCTAGAACATAAGCAAATCTAACACACCTTAAAATGATATTCCTTAACACCTAACTATACCTTTACTGGGGATTTTATTTTTTCATTTTTAAAAGTTTTTGCTCTAGATGAACAAATTCTGGCTGTGCATACAGTGTTACAGCTCTAGCCTCCCTGCTTTTGCACTAACATCCCAGCGCAGTATTGCTTGCTGCCAAGTGGCATACGATGAGCTCTTTCCATCTCCCAACTGCTGGGACTCTAAGCTGCGTGAGTAAGAAGGGGTCACAGGTAGACCACATATGGCCTCGATCCATTGCGCAGAAGCAAGATGGCTGCCTGTGCTCTCAGAGGTGACAAAAGGAAGTTGTGGCTTAGAGAGCCTGAGTATCGAGGAATGAATACCCAAGGCTGGCTTTGTACACCAAGGCTGTAGTCGAAACCCTGATTATTTTGTTCAACAGTATTTATGGGGCCTCCTGGGCACCAGGCTCAGTGGGGCTGTGAGATGGATAAGAGCCAGCAGTCTCTCCAGGCAGACAGAATCACACACAGGGAATTTCTATATGATGTGACAGATGGCTGGATAGGGTGCCATGGACGATCAGGGCCAGAGTGACAAGCTCTGCTTTTCTTTTGTTCTTGAGACTTTAAACTCCCTTCCCCCATTCCTGCTTATTATGGGAGGTTAGGTTAGTATTCCCATCTTGGTCGGAGCTTGTGCATAGGTGGCTTTTTACTGCATGGACTTTACACACCAGACGGGGCAGCTTCCTCTCGTCCCAGTGTGAGACCCAACTCCACAGACTTCTGAAATACTCTTTGGCAAAGTCCTTTTCTAGCAGAAACCTAAAGGAAGTTAAGTTTATGGAGGTCTTGTCTTGGGCATTGTAATTCCTCTCTAATTACCATCTGTTTACACTGGGTGCTGTGAGCTCTTCCTCAGGTGTGTCTGGTGAGCACGCAGCTTCATGGCTTCGTGTGATGGTGGATGATCTAGAGGAGCCTTCTCCTTGTGGCCTTGATAGCTCAGCAAAGTGGGCGAGATTCTCCTTGATGTGTGTCCTATACAGTAGACCCTCAAAACTTCATTTTATCCTTCCCTACCCCTGCCTGACAACCAAGCAGTTCAGTCTGCCTGGGGACTAGGGCTGGGTTGGGAGCTGGATAGGGGCCTCTGGATCATAAGGGAGATCTGGGTATTGGCTCAAACTCTGTTCCTTGCTGTCTGGCTGGGCTCCCTCTGTCACCTGTTTCCCATATCAGCCACTTGGGTGCCTCTTAGGTCTAAAAGTAAAGGTCCTGCCCCTCCCTGCCCTGAAGTTTGGGAATGCTTAGCTGTGACCCTAAGTGGTATCCACTCCACTGGGCAGAGGGGATGCTTGCAGGTGGGATCTCACACTGGACACTTTTCATGCAGGCCTTCGGCCATTGACTCCAGGCACAGGACTATGGGTGTTACGAGGCACAGACGTGCAGTTGGCTTTGATGTGTGTCCCTTGCCCGCCCCCCGGTTCCTAGTCGAGGAACAGGAAACCCCAAGGCTGGACCCTCAGACTATTAGAGGAGAATCCCAGCTGCCTCCCATTGTCCTGGAGCCACAGGCTACAGCCCCCTCCCCCAGATCCTCCTCTGGAGAATAAACACATCAACAGGATTGATTATCCTGCAGGTCCCTGGGCAGCTGGCTCTGGACTGCATCTGGAGCTGATTTCTGTGCCTTGTACACCCATTGTCTTGGATGGCTCTTTTCCACGAATCAGAGTCAGCTCCGCTGCCCTAACCCTAGTGCGACCCCTGATGTGTGTTTGTCGGTCCAATGAGCATTTCCTGCTTGAGGAGGGGAGAAAGACTGAAGTGTACTTGAGTAGCTCCAGAGTCACCTCCCCTGCTTTGGTGCAGACCGGATCCAGTTCCTTCCCATCCCAGCTCCTCCCCTAGCCTCCCACCTAGGCCTGTCTTTCTGAAGTGGATTCAAAGTGGAGGACTCAGAGGGGAGAGACAGCCTAGTGACTCCCATAAGGCGCTGTGTTACAAGGCTCTGCATCCACCCACCCCACCCACCACCACCAAGGTTGGACGGAGCTACAGGCCTTGAGGCCTGGCCACCCCTGGCATGGTCAAGGAGGTTTGATCTAAAATGTTGGGCTTGGGCAGGAACTGTAACCAGAAGGACCCCCCCCCCCCCAAATCCTGAGAAGGAGCTGTGAAGGTGTAACCAGGTGTCCAGCCCCCCCCTGCATAGTGACTCATTTCCTTGTGGAAGGAAGCCCTCACTGGCCACTGATCTGGACAGTCCCCTGTTCTCTGATATGCTGTGCTGCTCAAAGCCAATATCTGTGCTAGAGACTATTTCCAATAGGTGGTTGCTTTCCATAGATCCTGGAGAGAAACAAAGACGGTCAGATGCAGATGAACCTGTGTGGGTACTTTGGTCAGCCATAAGTGGGGCTAGCAGCTGTAGGTGTCAGTGAATCCCCAGAACCATGGACCCAGGGAGGCACACAGAACTTAGAGAGCTACAAGCCTCTTTGTGCACGTCCTTGTTCCCTCCTGGGAGGGAGGGAGGAAGGGAGGGAGGGAGGGGGGAGGGAGGGAGGGAGAGAGAGAGAGAGAGGGAGGAGGAGGAGGAGGAAGAGGGAGGGAGGGAGGATAGTATACGGTGCACGTGTAGGCATGCATATGGAGGCCAGAACAGGATGTTTGTCATCTTCTATTCTTCCTGCCTTATTACCTTAAGATAGGGTCTCTTACTAGCCAGAAATATACCACTTTTATTATTCATTTGTCTGTCTTTCTATCTGTTATCTATTGGGTTCTCAGGATCCTCCCTGTTGCCGGAGGAAGAGGCACAGGTAGTGATGCCCAGCCTTTTGTGTATGCCTTCATGCTTGCACAGCAAGTGTTCCTACCCACTAAAGCCTTGTACGGGTTTTGTACTGACAATCATTTAGCTTGTTCTCCACTTGAAGACCTTAGAGCTTGAACACAGGGGGGCGTGGGGTGGGGTCCCAGAAGAGCCTGCCTGTTCAGTGCAGTGAGCTGTGCTCTTTGCCGCTCTCCTCAAGTGACAGTGATGGGAGGGTTGAAGCCAAGGATGGCTCAGCTCGTGGGTTGGCTGACTCACTTCTGATTAGGGACCTGGGTAGCTGGCTTCTTCCTTTCATTGTTTCCCAAGCGCTTTACAAGCTCCACTGTCTTTATGAGCCCCACAACAGGTCCTGCAAGTTAGGGCGTCCAAGAGCACCCCAGTGTCCAGGGTCCTTCAGATGCTGTCTCTGGCATTGTGGGCTCATCCCCTCTGGCTTTTGTTTAGAAAAGAGACCTTTCTGTGCATCTTCTGAGTTACCGTGTGAACAATTACCTTGTGAAGGCCTGGTCCTAGCTCAGACTGTCCATTATCAGACCTTCACTCTGCTGCCCCCTTCTGGGATGACCAGCTCTCTACTCATGCACTGCCCTTGCCAGATACTCCAGTCCAAGAAGAAGTCTACATTAATGGTGTGCAGAATTCTTATTGCATGAGAGCTCCAGAGGAATGACAGTGGTTCCCTATCCCTTCCTCATATCCGTATTCTTGCCAAGAGTGAAGACACATGCTTCTGGTAGGTGCAGTCACCCCCACCCCCAAATCCAGACCCAAGGGCAGACAGACCTAGCGTCCCAAACCTGCGTTCTTGTGCGACCCATCACTCTTCCTTTTAGAGCAGGGTGGGTCGTCTGCTCCTCACGTGGTGTGGATATCTCAGTTGTTTAGTCTCCCAGCAGCAACCCCGGAGTCTATAAAGTAGTGGAGGGAAGGGAGAAGTGGGGAGGGGAGTGGAAAGGCAGAGCCAGAACCATAGATTTCAGAGTTCACCCCTTCTGAGCCCTGCCCAGCTTCCTCCCTCCCTGTGGTCTGGACCCACCCTGCCTTGCAGATTGCATCAGGGAGCTACTTACCCCCATTAAAACTGGGAGGGCCAGGGAGGGAGGAAATGGGCTAGGGTGTGTTGGGAATGTTTTAGCTAATGCAGGGAGTGCTTTTTGAAAGGCAGGTAGAATTTTTTTTCTTTATAGATCAATTAAAAACCCTTCTTAAAATTAGCCCCTGGGAAGGTGTGTCGGTGGACTCTGTTTTTTTTTTTTTTAATGTCCCTGACTATGCACGTTCTTCCCTAGCAGAAAACTTTAAGAAATTCCTTTCAGGGTTGACCAGTGTTTTTAAATGTCAGGTAGTGACTGAGGAGGGGGAGTTTGCCTGGGAGTTGAAGTACCAACTCTAGGGAGGATCCCCAGGGCCTTAGAGTCTGCTGGCAGCAGGAGCCTGAAGAGGGGCATCTCATCAGAGCCAGGCAGATGGTGTTCACCTGCTCGGGACACACTCCCTGGTGCCGGGGCCCTTGGAGCTGCTGAGATAATAACAGACAGCTGCCAGCACTGGACCCAGATCTGCGGGCATTCAAAGGCGAAGAAGTGTGCAGGGAGAAGGAGCTTACCCCGGGCCTCCCACCCGCCAAGTCCTGCTTTTGTTTTGAGAGTTGTGAGCCCCTCCTTCCCCGCACCAACATCCGAGCAACAAGAGTGTTTTAATGGAGGACAGTTCTGTTTTGGAAACGACAAGAAAGCTCCTTGTCAAGTGTGACCTGGCCTTTCCTTTGTCTTGCCTCCTTTCTTTGTGTGCGTCTGCAATGGGTTTTGTTCTAAGGGGCAAAGGAGTTGGACATGGATTTGGTGTGTTCCTGGGGTTTTTCTTTCTCTTTCCTTTTTTGGCAGCCGCTAAAGCTTTTGGTTATTTCTGAGTGCGGGACAATTGGGGAGTTGGGGATGCGAGAGCACTGAGCGACTGAGTGGTGTCAGCAACAGCAAGTGGCAAAGAAGCCAACTTTCTGACTGCTGGGAGATTTCTCGGTCCATTGTATATGTGCGTGAAGGACAAAAAATTTCTCATGGCCTCGAGTCCTAATAGGGACATTTGCCCAAAAATCCCCAGAAGGCAAGACTGGCTGTTTGCAGCCCAGTGCTCTGCCCTTCAGCTGTACTGGGAAGAACTGGTATTGCCCAGTTATTATGGTAACCTCCTTCGCCATCACCAAATAGGTCTGTGCTGGCCAAGGTTGCTTGGATCTGGCTCCATCCAGTATGGTGGCAGTGGGGGGCAGTGGGGGACAGTGGAGTCTGGTAGATATGTTATGTGTTAGTTCCCCCAGAGCAGGGCTCAGGATAAGACTACGGTCAGCTCAGTAGAAGACTAACATTAATAAGATTACAGAATCAGCTCAGTCGTCGTAATTGCTCCAGCCAGAGGGTTCCGATTGCTTACCTGTGCCGGCACCTGACAGTTGTCCTCTGTCCACAGAGCAGTGTTCTGTGTGTGCTCCTTAGGGCTTGTCAGAAGAGTAATATATCTCTGCCTCTGCTTACTCCAAGCTAGTGAGATTTGTATAATCTCCCAGCAGAAATCATCTTTTCTTGTGGGTTTTTGAGACCATCCAGGGCTACATAGTAACACACTGTCTCCAAAAAACAAAACAAAACTGTATCTTAGTTTTCAAAACTGTTTGAGTACCTGACTTCCTAGAAGTCAAAGCCTCCGTACTCTTCTTTCTACTTTAATTATGGACTTCTCTGGTGAGACTTTTGGCTCTTTCTGGATGGAGATGATCTTGAAAATGTCATCTAATTATTCTACAGATACACAGAGAGACACACCCAGTGTGCGTGTGCGAGCGTGTGTGTACACAGTGCGATCTGATGACAGCAGTAGGCCTAGGCTTCAGCTGGGGAGCAGCCAGAGTGCTGTTTGATCTTTGTCTTTTAGAACCGCAAGGGTGAAGGTAAGGTCAGGAGTGATTGGTGGTCCTAGCAGAAAACACAGAAGGGATAGGAGGCAGTGTCAGGCGGTGCCAGCTACCTCTGTGTGGCTGTGTTCCCCGTTCTGTGAGATGGTTCTTTTTTTTTTTTTTTTTTTTTTAATATTTATTTATTATGTATACAATATTCTGTTTTGCGTGTATGCCTGCAGTCCAGAAGAGGGCACCAGACCTCATTACAGATGGCTGTGAGCCACCATGTGGTTGCTGGGAATTGAACTCAGAACCTTTGGAAGAACAGGCAATGCTCTTAACCGCTGAGCCATCTCTCCAGCCCCTGTGAGATGGTTCTTATAAAACATTCTTGGTTTGGATTGGCACAGGGAGCTGAGCACACAACAGTGCTTAACACATACAAGCAGCTAGTGACTGATTGTCATACAATACCAGAGGCAGTCCTTGAGAAGTGTCAGGGTCCTACCTCCCACCACAGATTCCCTACTCAAATCGGAGATGACCTAGGTAAGAATGGGGCTGGAGAGGTGGCTCGGCAGTGGAGAGCACTGACTGTTCTTCCAGAGGACTCGGGCTCAGTTCACGGCAGCTCATAACTGACACCCTTACCAGACATACACACAGGCAAAACACCAATGCCAAGTAGAAATAAATGTGAAGTTGGCCTCACATGAAGCAATGCCGTGGCTCTGGTTGTCGTTGTCATCCTCATCGTTTTAAGCCTCTATTTATCAGGCTGTTTTCACACAATTCAGCACTTGCTAATTACGAGCCTGGCCTGGCCAAAAACTCTGTGCTTGTTTGAACTTGCAGCCTTCAAGCCTAGAGGTGGATGTGCTCTTTAACACCAGTTGGAGCTTATCGGAACCAAAGTGTGTGTTATCGTATTCCTCCCGTTTTTACATAGCCAGTGCGTCGTGCCTACTCTGTGGGCTCTGTGCAAGCACAGCTCGGTTCTCTGGGAACCGAGAGGGGTGGATGACTCGAGGAACTATGAAATGAGCCAAGATGCTGCCAGTCTGGCTAGAAGGATGTGGCAGGTAGAAGAGGAACCCCATTTGTAAGGGTAAACTTGAGGGGGTACTGCGGTATACATATAGCAGTCCCCTGGGGGCATGGGTCAGTATATTTGTACATAGGAAGGATGGTGGGCCATCACGGGAGAAGGCAGTCATGTGTGCCCTGTGACTGCCCAGGAAGGGAACTTTCTGCTCTCCTGATTTGTCTCCATCCAGAGATGGAGCTAAGCTGGAAACGGGAAACCTGAGCCCCAGGGATGCGATCTAGGCAAGGACCGTATCCCCTGAAAATGTGGAAAGGGAGCAGTTACCACTGAAGCAAAAGAAACTCACG
The DNA here is from genome assembly GCF_037038515.1 of Microtus pennsylvanicus. Classification (NCBI taxonomy): domain Eukaryota; kingdom Metazoa; phylum Chordata; class Mammalia; order Rodentia; family Cricetidae; genus Microtus; species Microtus pennsylvanicus. Next base: position 42,972,179 of record NC_134591.1, read on the forward strand.
GCTGGCTTTTTAACCTCTGCTCCTGCTGTGGTCCCAGGTGGAAGGCATCTTTCCTTCTCAGTTGAGAAACAGTGTGAACCGTGGTGAGACATGGTACCAACAGTCAGGAGACTGAGCTAGGGGAATCTCAGATTTGAGACCAGCCTGGGCTATATAGTGAGACTGTCTTAAAGCAACAAAGGGACAAAACAGCCCAGAATCCCCTGAGTTCACACATTCACGGTGATGGAGGCACTATTGTGTTCCCGCTCTCTCACTGTCTCTCTGGAGCCCCCACCTCTTCCCTCTGTCACACACCCCAGTCCCTTTGTCCCACCTGGCCAGTGTCTTTACATCTTCTAGACATATTTTGCACTTCATGAGTAGTCCATGTTTCAAGTGATGAGGGCTTCCAAGAAGTAATGGTAGAACAGGAAATAAAGGAACAAGATTTGCCAAGTGAGTGGCAGGCCTGTTTGGGGCTGTTTGGCTTCACACCTTGGGTGAATGACTACTCTCTCTGCACTTGACTGTCTATATTTCAGAGTGGTCACAGAGCTGATTTTTGCAAAGGTTTGCAGGACCTCCACATATTGGAGCATTCGGTACTGAGAAATCTGAGTAGCTTCGTATGTGTGGGGCACTGTCAGGCTTCCTGGGCGGTGACTCTAGAGTGGCATAAGGGGTTGTCCACATAGGAACAGGCTACAACAGGAACATGACCTGAGCAGCAGTCAGGAGAGCTACCCGGTGAGGGAATCCCCACCTAAGCTCTTCTTTGGTCTCATGCTCCCAAAGCCCTCTGGGACAGCACCAGCACCCTGTGGCTCCTGTTAGCTCGCCCTTTGTCCTGTGTGATTAGCGTGGTGTACCTCACTCTTGTCTCTAATTGTGTGGTACAGTGTGTACCTTATTATATCGGTATAATACGGTTAGCTTGGCAGTTACCATGTTCACTAATTGTTCTGTGTCTTTATCTTGTCTTTCCCCGCTGCTCCTTCTGAGAAGCAAGTACTGTTTCTGTGTCCCTGATCTCTGCCCAGGACCCAGTCTCTAGGGCGTAGCTGGGCACCTCAGGGCCCCGGTCCAAGTTCTATATTGGCCAGGTGGATTTGATCTGTGGCTTCTGTTTCATTACAAACATGGTCTTTGAGGCCCCTTCAACCCTGCTGTTTTCTAGTATAGTGACTATACTTGCTGGTTGGAGCTCTGTTCTTGGAGTAGCCGGGCCATGGCTCCTTTGTTCCACAAGTGTGGCTACTAAAACTGAGTGTTGGGAAGCTCCTGCGAAATAGATAATCAAGACACAGCCTCCTCATTATGCGTAGTCGGGAGCTACATTTACCCAGGTATTTGAATACATTTTGCACAGTCCTACCTGTGTTAAGTACTGAAGTACCCCAGTGAGCAAAGTGGAGGTTCCCCTGGTCCTAGTCTCAGACTCCGAGTTTGAGGAAAAGGTGAATGTGTATTCTCTAGGAGTATGTCCTCTCACACCTGACACACTGGGGAGAACAGCAGGCATAAAAGATGGGCCTGTACCTCTGGTCCCCGAGTCTGAGATTCCAGAGAGGACGCACAAAGTCTGTGTGTCCACTCCAGGCAGCAGCAGAAAGCTGAGGTGTTGGTTTATAATCTTGCCTTTGCATATATTATTTGGGGAGAGGCTGTGCAAGATTTTAAATTTAAACCAGATGAAGGCAATACCATGCGTGTCTGGAAGCAGGACAGCCCTGGGAGCATGTGGCTGGGTCACCCCTCATAATTATACCTCTGTGGGGAAGGCCCCGGAACCTAGGATGCTGGTGGGCGGGGGATGCCTGGCTTCCCATCTGCTCAGCCCCACTTGGCTCGGGATGGATTAGTTCTGTTTGGGTTAGAGCTTATTGTTGTATGTGCTTTTCAGCCCCCTCCTGTGTTTTCTCCCTCATCCAGATGCTTGCCTACGGTCAGGAGCCATAGTAGCAAAGAAGGTCCCAGTATGGGTGGGAGAATTGTGAAGTAGCCATTATCCAAACAAGGGAAGGCGACACTCAAATTTGCATTCTTTTGGGCCTCCAGGAGCTATTGTAGCTGGACTGTGAAGAGAGGTGTCAGGACCCCACAGGAGTTAGAGATGAAGCTGAGGGGAATAGTGTGACCTATATGAATGAGCCCTGCCTGGCTCACAGTGCCCCACAGGTTGGTTTGTGCCCTAAACCAATGGCGATGTGGCTGTCTATGCTCTGTGGCTTCCTTTCACACGACGTTTGTGAGTGGGCTCTAATTGTTTCTGGCCAGATGGTCCCAAGCAAAGCTTCTATTGAAGGGAACCGTTGGCACAAAACTAATATTTTGGGCACTGTTACAGGCTGAGGAGACTGGACATGGTCTGCCCCTGACCTCAGTTAGTGATCTCCCAGCCTGTTTTCCCAGTCTGTCAAGTGGAAAAACTCATTCATGCCCTGCAGAGTTCATGAAAAGCAAAAGTGGGTAACGTGGAAGTGACTCAGTGACCCCTTGTCGGGCGCTGGTGTTCCCAGAGGCCTAAGGCTGCCACTTCTGGACTGCCATGCCTGTTGCCTTGGGTCGTTGAGAGTGTTAGTGGATGCCATTTGATTTCCTGAAAGGGTTCAGGAAGTAGGGGATAGCAGCTCTGCTTTAATAATGAAATGTGGTCTCTGACTCCTACTAAGCTGCCAGTCTCCCAAGAGTGGACACTGTTGGAGAAAGCAGACACAGTAGTGATGGCTTGTCCCTCCTGAAGTCTGTAGTCTACGTAGAGAGACTCAAAATTTCACACATGTGGAACAATTAGAGAAAAATAACAGATGGTGTCTGATCAGATGTCACCACTCTCTGAAGCTCTCCCAGACTGCCCCACCCTGAAGGAGAAATAATCCTTCCTTTTCTCTGGTATCTTGGTGCCCAGAACAGGCCTGTGCAACACTGTATTGCATCGGTTGTAATTGGCCATTTGTGCAACAGCAAATGTTTACCGAGAACCTCCGCATGCCAGGGACCTCCTTGGGCCTTCCTCGTGTCCTTGCTGGCACCTGTGCTGGGCCCAGAGCGGAGTTAACTTAGGACTTTCCACTCTCGGGTCTGGCGATGCTTATGAGTCCTGTAGCTCCCCCAAACAGCTCTTTAAAGGCTGCCCCAAGACCTCCAAGAAAGACAGCCCTCTCCTGAGCAGCTTTCCTTGGGGCAGGCAAGTTGAGAGTAATCTTTGGAGACGTGTGGCCAGCCTGGAGTAACTAAGGAAGGTTCTGGCCAACCTCTAGTGCAGCACTATTAACTAGGGTGATAGTTGCCCTTAAATCCCCTCGAGGCTCCCTTCCCTCCTTTCCCCTCCCCTCCCCTCATCTGCTTGCCTGCCCGCCTGCCTGCCTGTCTATTTTGAGACCGTGTTACACTAGTCCAGGCTAGCCAGCTTTGTCTCAAACTTCCAAGTGCTGGTGTGAGCCGGTTGGATGAGCTCCTTCTGGTATTGAGTTTTGAGATTTTGTTGTTGCTGCTGCTGCTGCAGGAGCAAATAAATACTCTAATGTGCTAGACTCATAGCACGGTGATAGAGATGTGGAAGTTGCTGTTTGCTTCTTAGGATGTCATGGTCTTGAGCAGGGGTTCTCAACCTAGGAGTCTCAACTCCTTTGGGAGCCCCATATCAGTTATCCTGCATATCAGATACTTACACTATGATTCATAACAATTACAGCTAGGAAGTATCAATGAAGTAATTTTATGGTTGGGGTCACCACAACATGAGGAACATGTATTAAAGGGTTTTAGCATTAGGAAGGTTAGAACCACTGTTCTGGAGGGTGAAACGGCCTCAGCTGTCTGTATGAGGGGACTTTGTCACTAATCCCTGAGAGTTCTGAGAGAAGGTCTGCCTGCCTTCCCTCACAGGGCCGCCTAGCAAGACTGCATTATGTGTGAGCCTGAGAAGGGCATGCGGGTGGATTCCTGAGAGGGCAGAGTGTGGAAGAACTTGAGGATGACAGGCTATGGATCAAATCAAGGGCCCCCATGAACATTTTCAACTCAGCCAAAAAAAGTTCAGACCGAGCTCAGTGAAGACCAGGTCATAGATGCTGGCCGAGCTAATAGGGTGCGGTGAGGAGTGACCACAGCCCCTCAAACATCAGACTCTTTCCTAATAAAATTAATGTTCTTGTGCCCAAGAGGGTGGGCTTAGGGATGATCATAAACAGTCCACATTTGCTGTGTATTAAAAACGAAGAAGCTACCTCTCTCCAAGTCTCCCAAAGGATGGCATTGTGCTAGAATTGCAGACAGCCTGGAGGGGGTATGAGCATGTATGTCTCCTGCTGTGGGTCTTAATTTCCCTTTTGGTGAAAATGGCAGGGGTAGGGATATTGGACCAATGGAGAGGTGTGTTTGTACACCCCCATGACTGCCACCTTTGTTTCCAGGGGTTGGCGGCTCAAGCAGTGTAGGGCAGGGTGCTCCCTTCCTGGCAAGTGAAGTGGAAAATGTCAGTGTCTTGCAGTGAGTCCCAGTGTGTGTGTGTGTGTGTACTTGGCTGGGCGTGCCTCCAGCATCTCCCTCTGACAAGCACGTCTGCTGGCCTGACTGGGAACCTGCATGGAGTTCTCCCCTTATAAAATGCTACTTTTCATATACTTATCCACAATACCAAGCACAACTCCCTCAGCAGCCCCCAGTGCCCCCCAGTCACACCTAGGCAGGTGTGTGTGTGTGTGTGTGTGTGTGTGTGTGTGTGTGTGTGTGTTATTTTGGACCCGCTGCAGAGTTTATCACTGCTCCCAAGTTATTTTCTTAAGATATATTTAGACAAAGTGAGATAATCGAGAAGTAGGCCACGTGTATTTGCACGGGGATGTTTGCACACATCAGCTGTGGTGTTTCTAAAGCCGATGTCCAGGAGCTGGGCCGTCCTCACCCTTTCTAATACAGTTGGAGAGAGAATCTGTAGCCTTCCTCCCACCCCTCTTGGAGGGGAATGTGTGGGCAAGGAGAGTGGTTGGCAAGCCTTCTCTTTTGGAGATGAAATGCAGCTGGTTGTCCTCCCGGCACGCCCACTGCTGCCTCCTCCTGCAGAAAGAAGTAGACACTCAAGGCCACAGAGAGAATGGGTGGGAGGGGCAATTGCTGTGAGTCTGAATCTGCCAGGAAGAGCAGCCACCTCCTGGGTAGCTTGAATTTCAGGATTGTGCCCTGTAAGACATGAGTAAACTTACTCTGTGGTTTGCATTTATTAAAGTCTCAGGGACAGCACCAGCCCCCCTGCGTTGTACCTCCATCCTTTCTCTGTAGATTTACTACCTCTTGAGTTTGAGTGTGTGTTGTCTTAAGCGGTGAGCTAGAAGGACCGGATGATACTCTTCTGTATTAAACCCAGGACCTCCACCTACATGATGGAGGCAGCATTGATGAGATTAGAAAGCTGAACCAAAAGGTCAATTAAATCTGAGGCTGTACCTGTTTGGGCAGCTGTCTAAGCCCCAGCCTGCACTCAGAGGCATGCAGTAGACGTTAGAGAGCCTGGCCAGTGGAAGCAGCAAGGGCTCAAGAGCTAAAAAGCCTCATTATCTACACCAATAGAGAGACTTAGAGTCAGGGAAAGGGGAGATGTGATAGGACATCAGGTCCAGGAGCTCTCAAAGCCATGGCCTTGCATCCTCACTGCATGCAGCCTTGCAGCATGAGCATCAGTTAGTTGTAAAGGTCCCCTGGGAATTTAATGTGAGCATTCTGATGTAGGGCTTACAACAGGAACTAGGTAAGTGTGTGTGTGTGTGTGTGTGTGTGTGTGTGTGTGTGTGTGTGTGTGTGTGTCCTGTAGACATTAGTTTCTGTCCTGCCCGGTCCTGCATCCATTCAATCCCAAAGAAATAGACGGACTGTTATATTATTTATAAACTGGTCTCTTAGCTCAGGCTTACTCTTATTATTAACTAGTTCTTACTACTTAAATCAACCCATAATTCTTGTCTGTGATTAGCCATGTGGCTTGGTACCTTTTCTCAGTAAGGCATTTTTATCTTGCTTTCTGTGCATCTGACTGGTGACTGATTCTCTGTCTTTCCTCTTCCCAGAATTCTCTTAGTCTGATCTCCCTGCCTACACTTCCTGCCTGGCTACTGGCCAATCAGCATTTTATTAAACTAATACAAGTGACAAGTCTTTACAGTGTTCACTATCCCATGGGAGTGGAGGGGATAGGAGGGCCTTGGGAACACTCTTCCTTAGGTTTTCGCTGGAGAGGTATCAGGAGCAAGCCAGGAAGAAAATTCTATCCTCTCTTACCTGTGAACGTGTACAGGACTTCGAACTGGCCTGGTCACTGCTGGCAAGGTGGGCGGGTAGAAAGTAAAGGAGCAGAATCACCCATCTCCACAGCTTGTTGAGGAATGAACTGCTATCTGCAGAGTGTCGGCCTCAGAACGAGGAGTTCTGCCACATGAAAGCCGGGAAGCTTTGGGGACGGGGCGGGGAGCACTATAGATCCACTCTGCAGAGCATCAGAGAACAGGTATACAGGTGGCGTATCCCCGTGGAGGACCTGACTGATACACTGCAGACCTCTTTCTTGGAATCCTTACCAGTCCTGTGGTGCAGCCAGGGATTATAGCCCACTTTTTAGAGCCAGCCAAGGCGCAGACATCTTGGGAAACCCCGTTCTAGATCTTTCCTGCCCTTGACTTGATATGCAGGCCAAGGGGATCCTCCTGTTACATAGCTCTGGATTGAGTTGTCCAGGATTAATTAAAAATTCCTGTCTTTGATGGAGACCTTGGCGGTGAGTAGAATTAGACAAAAATTGAAGGAAAACAACCCACATTAGGGCAGGTTTTGCCTCAGATTAGGGGGCTTGGTCATCTGTCAAGGCTGGAACGGCTGTCCTGAGTTCCAGCTTTCACAGTGGAGCAGACCCGGGATTCAGGTTTGGATTGCTCTAACAGCCACAGTATAACAGAGAAAAAAGAATAATGCCGTGTTTGCCTCTCCTGACTTGGGGCTTATGAAAGTCTGTTCTTTGAAGTTACATCTTTAAGAAGAATAAGAAAAGAGAGAGACCTTTCCCAAAATGGCTAGACTGAACTTTGTTCAGAAGGGTCTTCTACCTTGGTTCGGACAGGGAGTGGCCAGACAGGATACACGTCCTTGGTCATTTGATGTTTAGTGACAATGTAGCAAACATTGGGGCCTGCTTTGCCATTTCGGAACCAGCTCTAGGAAATGCTAAGGCATTATATGTAGGAGTCTCATATAGAGTTGAAACTGTCTGCTCAGTGCCCAGGGCAGGCTAAGAGATTCATTGGCATGGCAGAGAAGTGGGCATTCCAAGTAGAGACCTTGGCATTTGCAAAAGTTGGTCACTAGCAGGATTTCCTTGTGGTTACAAGTGCTGGAATGAGAAGAGGATGGGATGGGAGGAGGGAGGTGATGATTAGTTCACAGTCATCTCTTCTCGATCTGCATCTCAGGCTAGGGCCAACTGCCTTCCTCTAGTAACTGAGCAGCAGAGGCAGCAGAGCTACCCTGAGTTCAGTGTCCTCCCACTGGGCCTCCCAGGAAGGGGACACAGGTAGAAATCAGCATGGCCTAGTGTTGAATTCTAGTTTGTAATCCTACTAAGGCTTCCTTGTTCTTCTTCTGCCCTGGAAAGCAAGGTGTTTAAAGTGCAGGTGTTGATGGATACTGGGAATTCCTTCTGGGAAGATGGAAGGGGAGGGAGTGGGAGAGCTTGTGGAGCAGAGAATGTGACAGTAGTGGCTCCTAGGGAGGGGTCTGAGAACTGGACATCAGAGTAGGGAGTGAGCTAGAGAGTCCCGCCTCCCCTCCTTGTAAGCTCCATCGTGACTAGGCCTGTGGCGATGTCTGGTGGAGTAGTTCTCCTGAGTTAGCTCACAGTTGTCTCTTGTATTCTGTGGCCTGGTCGGTGTTCCCAGGCTTGGCAGAGGACTCCCCTGCAGTGGACCATATTATCTAGGATGCAGAGGGAACATCTCAGTGGGCCTCTGCCCAGTCATCGTCCTCAGCTCTATCTAGGCCCAGGAGCACTCTCTGTCTGCCATTCCCAAGCAGTTTGCAGCTTTTCTTGATCCATGTCCAAGTCCTGTGTAAAAGTGACCCTTTGGGCCATTGAAGCAGAAGGTTCTCAATTGAGAACCCCAGGGCCTTGAAATTGTCTGAGAATAAACAGCCATCTTTGCTTTGCCAAGCTGGGCAAGAGTAGGAGAGACAGATAGGTCTCAGCAGTCTCCAGAGAACCAGGTTCCTTTCTACACCTGGTCTGAGTGAAGCCTGGCCCACCCTTCTGAAGTGGGAATGACAACGGGATGTAAGTTCCTTGAAGTCACCCCACTCTTCTCACTGCCTCTGTCCTCCTTGGATATATACAAGTACTTCCTGGGACAATTGACAAAGTTGTCTTGCGGGGGAGATTTACCAGTGGTCTTTGCTGTATGGCATGACCAGTGACTCTCAGATACGTGGTTCACCTAAGTCATTTGGTAGCAAGGGTTCTGCAGTAGCAACAGTAGCATCCAGGGTTCTCAGTTTCCAAAGCTGGGTATGCCTGGGAACAATGTGTCCTGAGGTATGTGGGGCTGTGTGCATGTGTGCGCACGCATGTGTGCATGTTTGTGTGTGTACATGTTAAAGCCACTGGTTGTATGGATGTGGCCTGGTGGTAAATTAGAGGAAGATTCAACCTTGTGGATGTGGTAACTATTTTTGAAAGGCAGAATTTCTGCAGGAATTTTATTCACTCAAATGATATTTACTGAGACAGCATCTTCTCTGTGCTGTGCACACCACGCCTGCCCCATCCCTGAGAAGACAGCTGGCTAATTTAATAAGGAGTTTACAGTCAGGTGTGGCGGGTGCTGTGATGAGGAGCACACAGGATGAAGGGGCAGCTAGGTTGAGAAGAGGACAGCATTCCAGAGAGGGGACCAGACTTGCACAGGTGGTTGATCGACACATCAGATGCAAGAGAGGCTTTTGGCACCAGGATCAGGTCCTAAAGTGTGTAGCAACCCATTCTTTGCCAAATGGAACTTAGATGTGATTTGTTGGGCCTTGGTGAAGATCTTCTTAAGACTATTTTTTTGTGCTATCAGCACCTTAGTGTGGACGGAAGAACACTGGGTGGTTCTCCTCTTTGGAAGAATCTAGGTTTGAGTCAGATTTCCAAGTCGGAGAACTCATGGTTGCCTTAAGAAGTCTTAACTGGCCACCTCCAGCCTTTCTAGGCCAGGACTCCTGGCTTGTCCTTTGAGCAGGTCTCACTAACATTGCATCAGTGTGTGGACCCTTTGTTATAACAGCAAGAAAACACCATTGGTGTGTCGGGTCCAAATCCTGGTGGTTAGACAAGGTAACATTCCTCCAAGATTCTCCCAAAAGGGGCCAATACCCTTATCACTAGCAGAAAGGCCAAAGGCTGTCTTTGGTGCCCATTAGCATACCAAAGTGCATGCTGGCATCCTGGGCTGTGCGCTCTCTCTGGACTCTCTCTTGCTCGTCTCTTTTCTCTTCCTCTGTAGTAATATGGGCTGCGGGGCTGCGTCCCCAACACCCCAGCCGCCTGCTCGGCTAGCTTATGCCCCGAAATAACAACACACAAATTGTATTCATTTAAACACTGCTTGGCCCTTTAGCTCTAGCCCTTACTGGCTAATTCTGATATCCCGATCAACCCATCTCTAATAATCTGTGAGCACCGGTCTTACCGGGAAGATTCTAGCCTAAGTCCATCCTGGGTCAGAGCTGGGGCATGGCGTCTCTGAGGCATCTGCTCCCGAGAGGAGAGCTGTGGAGTCTGACCTCACTTCCTTTTCCTCCCAGCGTTCTGTTCTGTTTACTCCTCCCACCTATCTTCTAACCAATGAGGACCAAGCAGTTTCTTTTTATTTAACCAATGACCTTCCTCCATCATTCCTCTCTTGCTTTCCTCGCGTCTCTCTCCTATAATGACAGGTCCAGTCTTCTGGCCCTGCTCAGTCTACTCCTTTCTCTCTGCAGTCGACTCTTCAGATGCCTGTATGGTTCTCTCCCTTACATCTACAATAAAAACCTCCACAGAACCATATCTTGGAGCAGTCATGTCTTCAGTTTACACATGGTAGATCTGGCATATCCACAGAGAACTTGAATGATGGCCTTTGGGCCAGGGCTGTATCCAGACAGAAGCAAGAAGTAAACTGGTGGTTTGTGGTAGGTGCAGACCCGTCCATACCCTCTGAGCCTCCTGAAAGCTGGCCAGGGCCAGCTCTGCTCTAGAATTCTGCTCAACAACTGATTACTGCAGAGACAGAACTTGAGACATGTGGGTTGTTTGGCTTCCAGGGAAACCAGGTACCAGAGCTGTTGCATACAGACAGACAGACAGACACACACACACACACACACACACACACACACACACACACACACACACACACACACACGAATTCCATCATCAGAGGTGCTAGCATTGCTCTCTCTCCTCAGCACCACTCCTTCCGGTGTGTTTGGAGCCCTGAGTGGTTAGGGTGACAGGACTAGTCAGTCTCTTTGGTCCTCCCAGTGTTGGATCTGAGAGGGCTCCCTCACAGCTTGAGTGCTCACACAGCAGGCGGGACCCGAGCCATGTGGTGTGTGTTGATGGTGTGATGTTCTTGGCAGCAGGACTGAGCTCTGGAATCTTATCACTTGATGTGACCTCAGGGCTTGCCCCTTAGCCCTTCACCCTGTAAACCAAGAGCTTTAGTCTCTGAGACGGCTGGAGTGCCCTTTTTCTTGGTCCCCCGCCTGTGTCTGTCAGTTCCCACGGAGCTGAGCTGCAGGTCTTGGGCTCTTTCATGTCAGTCTGAAGATACGATAGAGGGGAAGAAATGTAGACTTTGAAGTCAGATATACCAGGTTTGAGTCCTAGACTGCTACTTCCTGGCCTGCCATGCAGCCTGGGGCAGGTCAGCTCTCTGAGCTTTAGCTTCTTTCTGTAACACGGGGAAGATAATACCTTAGCTGTAGGACTGTTGAGAGGATCAGAGATAAGCACATAAAAGGCCAGGCATTAGGAGGTACCTGCTAACACGTCAACGGTTGCTGTCCTGTGTGTCACCTCCAGGGGAGTCGGAGCCTAGAGGCCCATCTACAGGCTCCTCCTTTTTCAGCTTGGTTTCCTCTGCCCTCCTGCTCTGTTGACAGCGGTGTCTGGTGTTTGCTCAGGAACTGGTTTCAGTCTCCAGACAAGGCTCTCCACTTTGCGTGTCTCTGCCTGTGCAGGAGGCAGGCTGGCACCTCACTTTCCCCCGGGAGGGCCATCTGTACTGCCTTTCACCTGGCGTCTGGGCTGGAGGGCTACTAGAGTGGACTGTGGCAGGCACTGTGAGTGCCCAGCTCCTCATGGTGATGTTTGCTCCAATTTCCTTTGCATTGTGACCTACATCATTCTTTATTTGCTAAACCCTCTGAGCAGGCAGCAGTAATAAATCAATTAATGACTCCGATGAATCGTTTAATGGCTGACAAAATAACAGTAAAGCCAACAGCTTGCATCTCTCCAGCAGTACCAAAGGACGCTGGTTGACGCAGGGTGGGGGATGAAACAGAGACTGTTAGCGAAATTAGCCCAATTAGTAGTGCTTTAAAGGCTTAGGAGTCATCTGCTCAGCTCTGAGCTCGCAAGTGGGGAGTGGGCCGTGTGCTAGGGATGGCTGTATAAGCCACGGTGGGCGGCTCCTCATAGCTCCCCCAAGGCCAGGCAAGGAAGCCCGAGAATTCCAGTCCACTCTTCTATGCAGAAGAGAACACAGTGGGTTCGAGTCGTGTATCCCTTCCCTGCCAAGTGTTAGCTTCTTGGCTTTGATATCAGGGACCCCAGTGAACTTTTCAGGCTGTGCGCAGTCATCCTGTCTCAGCAGAGGACGAGGAAAAGTGACTCTGAACCCACTAAATTGAGTGCCAGCTTAGGAGGTGTGGGCTCCCATCCTCGAAAGACATGTGGAGGACTTTGACTTGAGTAATTCCTTTGAAACTTAAAGCAAAAAGTTCCTAGAGACAAAGACTTCTGTTCGCTGTGCACCTTAGTCCCTGCAGGATTAAGTTGTCATTGGAACTGAGCGTGTATGCGGGTCCACGCCAGGGAATTTTCCACTCTGCAGGAGCAACTGCCAGCCTTCTTGTTAAAGAGCTGTCACTGGTCTACTATGACATGTTTGTGGTTGTAAGTAGCTCTTTAAGACAGCAGGCCGTGTGTGCATGTATGTGTGTGTGTCTTCCTCGTGCCGTAAGCCATCTTTTTAGATGAAAGCGATCACTGTACCAAGAGCATGCTCTTGATCTCCTGCCTGGTGCTCATCCAGGGCCACTGTTCTCTCTCAGCCTCCCCAGCCTTGTGTACATGGACACGCCGAGCCTCACATGGTACAGCCCACATCGTGGGCTTGAGGGAGTTGTCTGCTCACAGAGGAGGGCACTCTGGCCAGGCTCCAAGGCACAACCAGGCAGCTTTAGCAACTTGGGACGCCACCTCTTACCCATGAGGCACCCTTTGATCCAGTTCCTAGAATAGCCTGGTGCTTCCTAGGATGGGTGGATCGGCCTGTGGTATGATGGCCTCTTCTCTCAGCCTGGGGAAGCCACTTCTAGTCTTTTGAAAAGGACTAGCGAGCTTTTCCTTCATCTTTCTTTCTTTTTTTTTCTTCCCACTTTCCTAGGGTGGCCACTTCTTCAGAGCCGAGGCCTCATCTTCTTTCCCTTCAATGCCTATCCCCACGCGGGCACTCCCACCCACACTGTGGTGTGTGTCTGTGGTCCCAGCTACTTCGTGGCTGAGGCAGGAGGATTTCTTGAGTTCAGGAATAGGAATTCAAGGCCGGCCTAGGCAACATAGTGAGATCCTTGACTTACAAATGAACAAATAGAAACTCGAGAATTAGGCCTGTTCTTTGCTGTCTGCTTCTGTATCAGCTGCCAGTTGCTTAACACCTGCGTTGTCCATCTAGCAAGTGCCTTACCTGATAGTCCCTGCATGGCCCAACAGTTTCTGTTCTCTGTGTGTGGCCATGAAGAGCCAAGCAAAGGCAGTGTGAGATGTCCAGGTATTTCCAGTTCCTGGTGAGCCAGGGATTAGAATTTAAATACAGGCCTCTGTTTCCAGGCGGTCTGGGAGGAGAAAAGCTGGGATTTACTAAGACCAGGCACCATGGTTTTAACCCAGTCAGGCCTCTCTCAGGGTAGCGCCCATCCTGAGCTGCACACCCTCAGACGGACCTCGGGAGTCTGAATTTTCCATGCAGCGACAGAGCACTAAAGGTCAAGTGCAAGGGTGAACGGTCGTTCTGGACCTAGTCAGGAAGCCTCCCATGCTGGGGAAGAGAAAGGGAGCCCATGCCCACCTCTCTCTGGAATGGATGCTGGGTGTACAGAGTGGAGATTCACCCCGGGAAGACACAGCGGAAGTCCAGTGCTGGGAGAGAGGGTTAAGATGTCAGCAGTTAATCTCTTGCAGGTATCTCCTGCATCTTTGAGTCCTGCTGTCCTGTAAGGCCCTGGCTCAAGTGCCACCTCTTCCATAAAGCCTCCCTGATCCCCCTAATCCCTGTCTCAGCGCCTGCCTGGAGTACCTTTCCGGGTCCCTCAGATATCTGTCACCACATCTCACTTCGTCTTCCAGAGCTGCGGGGCAAACCGCACCCTGTCACCTCCTGGGCTAGCTGGTGCAGCACTGGTCGCCAGAGTGATTCCTGAGTACCCCTGATGTTTACAGACCCCACGGCCTCCTTACCTTCTTATCGCCTGAGGTATCCTTTCCTTCCCAGGCAGGCCACTGATCAGTTAGGTGCACAGACCCTTTGGAGGGATCTTAACTCTCCTTAACATACAAACACCGTCTCACTCCCCACTTCTTTCTTGGCAAGTGGCACTTTGAAATAGTTGGCAGAGGGGGCCAAGTAGAAGGTCAGCCTCCTTGGGAATGTTCAGAACACACAGGTGACCTCAGTCACAGAATGAATTGTGATTATTGGATGCTTTAATGATCTGTCTGCAGTTACTCCTCACGAGCCAAAAAGTACACAGCTTCTCTTAGGAGCCGCAGGGGCTGCTGGAAAAGACTGGTGCATGGGTTTCCTGAACCTGAGACCGGGACAAAAATTAGACCTCGTTATTAGTTGTATAACCTTCAGACTCAGTTTCCTTACAGATTAAACCGGAAATGACAGCTTCCTTGAATGCTGGGGCGTAAATGCTGCACTCCTCCCTCTCCTGGTTTATGGGATCAGAATGAAAAGGTGCTCACTTCTCTGGCTGCTCTTGAGTTAATCCTGGCACCAAGAGGGTAGGACTTGGTCAAAGGAGCAGAGGTGTTGGATTTACCTCCCTTGTGCTCAGCGTCCCGACTGTGACTGCTGTGTCACCTCTCACTGGCCTGGTAGAGCCTCATCCGCCTTGTGTGCCAGGTGCTCATGGTGTGGAGGCCTGTCCAAGGCTCATACTGGATGGTCTGTGGCCGGAGCTAAGCTGTGATTTGAGGACCCTTGTTCAGGGTTCTTCTCGCGATAATCCCCAGGACACGCTAGGTGGTTGTGGGTGATGCAGCCATCCTCTTTAGCTCTGTGACCAGTGAGCAGCCCGTTACCCCAGGCCATCCTCTCTAAGGCAACCAGTTCTGAGACATAGATCAAGGAAACTGTGTTGCCTGAGAGTTCTGTTGCTGGACCTGAAGCTATTCTGTGGTCCTGAGCAGATGTGTTCACTCTCCTCCCTCATGATAGCCTCCTGGAACTTGTTTTTACTCTAGTTGGTTTTGTGTCTTCATGAGATCAGCTCTTCATTTTCTGAGCCGCACAAGTAGAACTCATGTTCCACTAAAACTCACTGTCCTATGGTCTGTGTGGGAGACTAAGGGACCACCCCTATTGCATGTCTGCTTCAATCCCCACTTCTCCGGCCTTGGCTTTCTGTGGGATGACGGCATTCTCTCCATCCTTTGGATTCCCATGGTGCATCTTCAGCCTGTTGGCACTGCTAGGCTGCACCAGGCTACCCCAGGACTCTGCACAGACTCTTGGACTGACTTGCTAGGAACATCATGGATCTTCAGCTCTCCCCAAGGGGCATTTCTGCCAGGACCACACCTACCTTTGTTGCTTTGATTTCCCTGGCCACATCCATGATACACCTCCTGCCCCCTGCTGGCTTGAGTTTCAGTCCAGGAAGGCTTGCAGTTGGTGGTTTCACACGTGGTCGTGCTGCTGCATGCCAAGGCCTGAGTGTTGGGCAGGGCAAGGAGGGTGGAATTTGTAGAACAAAGTACTATTTTTGCATCCTTGTAAATCGGTCAGGAGTAGTTGGCTGGCCTAGGAGAGTCCAGGGTTCATCTGACCACTAATAAAAATAAACAAATCTTTTTCTTTTATGGGGGGCAAGCACTCTACAGCATGCACATGGAGGTCAGAGGATAATTTGGGAGTATTGGAGATTGATCTCAGGTCATCAGGCTTGCCAGCCAGCACCTTTACCTGTTGAACCGTCTTAACAACCCATGAATATTTGACTTTATTCCTTTTTTTCCCCTGGATCTTCCTGGGCACAGATGTAAGAACCTCTGTATTCGTGTGTGTGTGTGTGTGTATTTGTATTTGTATGCATGTATTGCGTGGGTGCTTGTGCATTCATGTTTTCTCCTTTGTTCATATGCCCATGCTAGAATTGGTGCTGGAAATGGGTCTAGGGTCTAGAGCCTGTATGCCAGGGCTCAGAGACACACAGGTCTCTGGGTGCTCTGTAGTGAGGGAAGATTGCCACTTGGTTCTGTGTGCTGTGCTGTTTTCTGGCCCCCTCTTCCCATTGTATGTGTACCAGGATGGGCAGTTCTTAAGGAAAGGTGGTGGTGCATGCTTTTAATCCCAGCACTTGGAAGGCAGAAATAATCAGATCTCTTTGAGTTCAAGACCAGAGTTTCAGGACAGCCAGAGCTACACAGAGAAACCCTGTTGTAGGGGAATGAGGGGGGAGGGAGAAAACAAAGGAAATGATAACCCTTCATGAGAAGGGACCCGAGTCCAGTGTATGAGATCCTGGCCGTTTAGATCTAGCATACTTTCTGCTTTGATTCATGTGTGCCTGTTGCATCCTAGGCAGCTCTGCAGTCTGCTATGCTGTAGGTCTAGAGAACGGCCAGTGTTTGAGCTGTTGAGAAAACTCAAACGAGATACTTTGTTGAGTGCCTTAATGGAACTCTCAGTGCTCGAAATCACGGGGAGAGGCCAATTCTTAGCAATCCTGAAAGGTCTGGCTCCAAGGTGGTCAGATTTGGGCAGGCCTTTGAATAATAGAGCAATCATTTATTGAACACTTGCTGTATGCCACACCTTGTGCTGGTTCTTGGGCATAAGTAGACAGACCCTGTGGTTAAGGTGTGGGAGGGTGGGGGTGGGCCAGATGTGGAAAGGGTCCCCTGGGTGAGCTCCCCCCTAATCGCTTAGCATTTGCCTCTTGGCACCAGTTTCTGCTTTTCTGCCCTCTTAAGTCTCCATTCCAGATCCAGCTGAAGCACTGCAGAACTCCTCAGTTTATCCGCTGGACATGAAAAAGTCATCTCCTGGCTTCCTGCCCCTAAGGCCGCATGGTTGTCATGGCTGTCTTCCATTGGAGGACTGTGAAATACTGCAAGTTACCACCCACCTAAGTAGGACCATAGTTGCTCGGGTCTCTTACCCACCCCTAATCCCCGGAACCATTCCCCTCCCTTCCTGATTTCATGAAAGTAAAACAGCAGTGTACTCACAGGTTCAGTCTTTCATTTAAAAGTTTGCCCCTCTCCATTGTAACAAATACCTTAATATGTAAAAAGTCCAATGCCCAAATAACAAGAATTTGAATGTTTCTCTATGAAAGTAGAACCATAGTTGTCAGAGTAAGTCACTTCATAATGTGGTAGTCCAGAGTGTTAGTCAAGATACCAAGGAAAGGAAAGAAGTACCTTCTGGGAGGGATAAGAAGGGGCTGCATTCGTGAACTAGAAGGTGACTGATGGGGAATGTCAGGCTCTGGGTCTCAGTGGCATTGGGAGGAAGTGGTCAGGTGTACCTGGAAAGACAGGAGGGTGGCCCAGATCTGTGACTTTCTCAAGGTAGGGCTTTGGCATCTCAGCCTCAGCTCTGCACATGTGAGCATGGAGGCAGGCATGTCTGGCCACACAAACAGGTTGGACACAGATTGTTGGAAGGTGACCAGGTAGGGCATCCAATGTCTGCCCACCCCAGGGAGACGTTTGTTGAGGCAGATGTACCAGGACAGCAGCATTCAGCAAGCAATGCCCATCTCCTATTGTATAACCCACACTCTTCTCAGGAGTCATTTGGTACCCAGTGAGGGTCAGAGCACACACATCCTTCTGACCTGGGCATTTTCTTACTGGATATTTATTGGCCTGCTGTGTGCAACGAGTCAGCAATTTGGAGAGGGTACCACTGTTTGTGAGTTGATCTCCCTGCTTGTTAGAACAGCTGGTAGAAAGGCAAGGTGTGGTTCAACAATAGACACTGTGTTGGTCTACTGTGTCCTTATTCCACCCCCTCTGGTGTACCTAAAGGTAGGCATTGCTCCCCCCCCATTTTAGAGAAGAAGCAGTGGGGGCCCTGAGTCTATGGCTTGCCCAGTGACTATCACATCTGCAGGACTTTTCATAGGAAGTGGCCTTTGAGGAGGAAGGGTCTGTTTAGAGCAGGCGCCAAAGGCTCTGTGTATGGTTGCATGCTTGCTACTGACCTCCTGTTCTGTCTCCACAGAGTGCAGCAGCTGCCCCAAGCCCTGTGCTTGGCAACATTCCCCCCAATGATGGGATGCCCGGAGGCCCCATCCCGCCAGGTTTCTTTCAGGTATGTGCTGGCCTGGGGCCCTGTGCTGGGCAGGTGGGAGGAGAGGAGGGCAGGGGAAAGCAGCTCGGTTTGCCATGGTTTAAATACAGTTGCTTTGTGCTGGTTGAGGCCCTGCACCTCATCTCATCCACTTCTCCAAAAGCTGCAGAAGGGAAGAAAGAGATGGGAATGTGCCTATCTCCAGGCGGGCTATGGCAGTGCCCTTCTGCCCACGCTGGTGTGGGGGAGGCCAGTGCTTCCAGGCCAGTGTGGAGCTTTCTTTTGACAAAAGGCGTATTCTTTGTCTTCCCCTTTTAATGAGTAAACCGTCCTCTGTTTCTGTTTTGTTGCCGCTGTCTTCGTCACTGTTTACCTTTCCTGTCCAGACTACAAACCTTAGGTGTGACTAGAAAGCTAGGGACCCCCAGCAGGCTCAGCATCCTTTTGCTGGTTAACCACTAATTTTCCCCCCAAGTGTGAACACAGCAGCACCTGGCAGTATTTGTGCCCGCACTCTGCCCACCACAGGCAGGAACGGGTCCCACACAGGATGGAAGCCCCGCCTTCTCTACAACACACTGTTAGTTTTTCTGGTGGGGTGTGGTTATGGGAGGTGTGAAGTCACCTGTCTTGTTTTGTCAGGGTAGGGTGTGGCCATCCCCCCCTCCTCTACACCTCCCTCTACACCTCCTTTTTCATTCTCTCCCTTCCCTTCTGGTACTTGGTCCTCCTCCGCCAAGCCGAGGCTGGGAAGTGGTGCCTGGAGTGCTGGGCAGCCCCGCCCGTGGGACTGTGAGAAAGAGACGTTCCTAGTGGAGCTCTCGATTGTGACATCGTCCATCCTTTCAAGCCTGTCCTCACTGAGTTGGAGAAGGTCCTGGTTGTTCATGCTTCTGAAGGGTTGGGGCTCCCAGACAGGGTTGTGTTGACAGCTCTTAATGGAAAGCCCAAGAATTCAGAGTTAGACCAGAGGGCCCTGTGCACAGTGCATGACGGAAGCATTGGAGTCGTGAGCAAAGACAAGGCTGACACCCCGTGGAATCATTAGGGCTCCTCTCCTTCCTGTACCTTGGCTAGGAGACACTTCACTTTGCAAGCTTGCACATTTTAGTTCATGGTAAATCTGGGGAGAGGAAGGCTAGAGCACATACTAAGAAGATCAGTGAAACTGGCTTACTCTTTAAAGCAGAAGCAGCGGGCTGCTCGTCAGATTGGCATTGAGAAGACAGAGATACAGGGACGACAGTTCAGGCCATCAGATGGCCACATGAGTATCTGTGTTCCCAGCATGCCACTAGGGCCTTGACCAAGGTATGGAGACAGGAGCTGCTTCAGAAGTCTTGGGGTAAGACTGCAGACTTGAGGAGAGGCTGAGAGACAGTAAGAGCTTAAAACCCCCTGGGGCCTGTTGACCCAAGAAAGGCCAGAGCTGTACCAGAGGGGAGACACTGATCCAGCCAGCTTCTTTACTTTGTCCTGCTCAGTGGGAATTTTTCTCTGGTTCATGTATCTCTGCACACGGTGTCACAGAAGCCCTGATGCAGGGAAAGCATGGCTTCCCTGCCTGGTGGACAGAACCCACCCCCATATCTCAGCCACTCGTGTCTCTGTCCTGAGTTTTCTCGGGAGTTTTTAGCTCCCAGGTTCCCGCTGCAGGCTCTGTAGTGAGAAGTGGAGAGTAGCTAACTGGGTTTTTGTTTTTAAACAAATTAGGTACTTTTTAAAGTTTATTTTATGTGTATGAATATTTTGCCTGCATATCTATATGTAAACCATGTATGTGCCTGATGCCAGTGGAGGTCAGAGCAGTGCTGGATCCCCTAGAACTGGAGTTATGGATAGTTATGAACCACCATGTGAGTACTGAAAATTTAACCTGCGATCTCTGCAAGAGCAACAAGTGCTCTTAACTGCTGAGCCATCTCTCTAGTTCTGCCAGTTGTATTTTTAAAAATAGGCCGTTGACTTCTATTTTGGCCTGAGCCTAGGACAAGGAATGGGTCTGTTGATATGTGGGCAGCTCCCAGCTTCCTGCTTTGCTAGAATCTTCCATGGTTAAGTTCTAATTCCACTCATACTTTGTGGGCCCTCCCCTATGACGTTTGGGAGTGTGTGGTCAGAAAGCCAAACTGGTTCCTGCCCTTATTTAGCCACTACCAGCCACTGTTAAACAGAGGTATCTTTTAGATTCTTGCCTTGAGGTCATCTCTTTTCCCCAGGCAAGGTGCACTGCCAGGGGTTGGCTGCGCCGTTCAGGATGGTTCTGGATCCTTGCTTCTCTGCTTTCTTACTGACTGTGAGCAGTTTGTGTTTTTATTCCCCAGCACCATTCTCCTTCCTTGAGATGAAGGGAGGTAGGGCAGCCCAGGCACTCAGCGTGGTGCTTGCTGTCTTTGATGCTGACCACTTGGCCTGGGCCCCTGCATAGAGAAAGGGCATCTCTTTGTAAAGGAGGAAGTCAACAGCCCATTTCCGGAACAGATCAGCTCTCGACAGGAATATTAGCGATTGATTGCCACCCTTTACTGTCTTCAGGCAGCCACTCTGATATTGGAAGGGAGATAGAGATGATATCGGGGGTTTTATCTGTTGTCAACAATTGTACTTCTCTTCTTGGCTATAGCCTAGGCAGGTGGCTGTGCTGCAAGAGGGCTGTGTCTTGGAAGGCCAGCCCGGGTGGCCAGGCCAGCTTTGTCCTGCCCCTGTCCTGCAGTATCATACAACTTCTTCAAGTCAAAACCACAACACTAGTTTGTCCTAAATTTAGAAACCAGTAGGGGCTCCACAGTGGTAAGGAGGAGACAGCTGACTACTGCCTGCAGAGGCTCACAGAATATCATGCAGGACTCCCTCTGTTAGGCCTCCAACCACAATGCAGAAAGCCACTCATGGAGTTAGAAGGTTGGGCCAACAGTGCAGGAGATACCCTGTTTGTTTTCTCCCCTTCGGGTCTAAGTTTCTGAGATGGGCCGTGCCTATCCAGTCCTCTGGAGTGGTGTGAGACATGTCTGGTCATTCGGTTACTGACCCAGTCACACTGTTGGGGTTCTTGGAGGCCTTGAGTTTAGCCAGGGTAGATGAATTCTCCGTTCTTACTATTAAGAAGAAAAAGCCCAGTACATGATGGTGCTAGCGAGGGACACAGTACGTATTTGAACCGAATTTATTTGAGGGGTCCATAGTACAGAACAGAAGCCTAGCCAGCCCTGAAGTGCTAGACCTGGAATTCTGACAAGGCACAGTCTGACCAAGAGCCAGCTTGGGCATTCAGGTCTGGCGCTCTGGAGAAATGCGTTTGCTGAGTGGCCTTGGGCCAGTGCTTCATTGCTGGCCTCTAGTTTTTCCCATCAGTAGATGGTGCAGGCTGGACTAGATAGTCTTCCAGCTCTGGTCTTCTGCTGCAAACCCAGATGGATTTTAGATAATCAAGCTGTGACTCAGGCTATACATCTGACAAGCAGGTTGGCCTTGACTAGATCCCATAGTTCTAGACTCAGCACTGGACAGTTACAGGAGAATAGGGGCCAAAGAGCTGAGCACTGGGTACAGACTGTTTCCGTTCTTGTTTTGGTTTTTAAATTCCAGTAATAGTTTTCAGTTGTGTTTTTAAGTATGCAATTTACTTTTGTTTTGCTCAGTGATTCTGCCAAGGAGGCAAGGATGGGTGGGAGAGGGAAACTTAGAAAAAAGGTGAAGGGCTGCCCCACGCTGTCAGTAAGGCTTGTACTAGAGTTCAACCTCTGGCTTCCTGGTTACCCATATACCCTCTCCTTCCTCTGGCCACCAAAGTCCAAGTGTAGGAAGGACTATGCCTGTTGTCTTGAAAAAGTCACACATAAATTTCCAGCCAGTATCCAGATGGAAGTTGCCCAGCAAATGAGTTCCCCAGGAGCCCAATGGCAATGTTCAGTATGACAGAGGACCAGTAAGAGTGTGGTATAATTCTATATGCTAGTCCAGTCTTGTCGTTCATAGATGTGGGCGTGGGAACTGGTACCATGGGAGTCCAGCAAAGGTCACAGAGATAAAAAGTTGTGTGTTCTGTGGATCAGTCCTGGGCTAGCAGAGGGAGCCAACTCCTTATATCCAAAGCTCAGCTGGGAGAGACAGTAAAGTTTCCCCCCACCCCCAAACCCGTTCCTCAAGGGAGGCCTCCTTCCTACCTCCTTCCTTATTTCCCAATGCCCCATAGGACCTGCCTAACCTGTCACCCTGTGACCCGTCCAAGGACAATGTCACTAGGAGGAAACACTGTACACTCCTGGAAAACAGATAAGTAAGCAGATAGAAGGAAGAGATCCTCAACCCAACCCTTCCTCCTGCACACTCAGCTGCGGTCTCCCCCGAGAGACGCAGCCTCATGAGGGCTCTGCTGGTTGCTGATATCCTGCCAAATGGTAGAGACAACCTTGTCTTGTGAGGCTCCAGCCTCAGATACTAAGTCCTTGAGGGAATAGAGAGACGCTAATACAGAGCTTTGTAGGGAAGGCAATTCTACCATCTGCAGTTTTATGGCTAGCAGTGAGTTGCTTGGTGGTGGTGGTAGTAAGCAATCAGAGATGGCCGTCGGAGCCTTGCATAGTGGTGTGTTTCTAGGGGGTCAAAGTTCAGTTAACAAGAATGTTCCACAGGTGGCAGTGAACCGGCTCTAGAAAGTCGATGCCTTCCCCTCCAGAAGAAAGGAGGAGAGCAGAGGACATGAGCCATTCCCCCAGCCAGGAAGCTGCTAACACAGGGCAGGCACCTCTGCCACACTGACCACTTCAAGTCTAGGGTTGAGGGAAAGGATTAGAGCTCATTTTCTGAAACCCACTACTATCCAGGACTTGCTTTCAGGACTAGGGGCCAGTGGGAAGGATGATGAAGAACCAAATCCATGGGTGTTAGATGTGGTCCTAGGGTCCAGTTAAGGCTATAAGGAGGGACAGGGACCTCACGGTGAGACATGCCACACAGAAGGGCAGGCCAGGATTAGGCAATGCTGGGCTATTTTGGTAGCAGGGATTAGGTGTAGTAGTAGTGCCTCCTGCCTCTTTAGTAACCCCCTCCCCCCGTCCTGAGGGAGCCCAGGCCTCCTAGTGGAGCTGTCTGACCTTCTTAGAGTGGGGTGAAGTGTTCTCCAGTCGAGAGAGGTATCTCCTTCCGTCTTCTGGGATTGTATTGACTTAGAAAGCAGGCCCCAGAGCCAACAACATGGCTGCAGCACAAATGAGGAGCTGCTGGGGATGGACAGGTCTGGACTAGGAAGATGATCCTGGACAGGGCAGAGGATGTGACTTCTAGAAGAGCCTCTTGTCTTTCCAGCTGCTGCCTACCCTCCGCCCCAGCCTCTGCCCACTGCCCACCCTCCGCCCCAGCCTCTGCGCACTGCCCACCCTCCGCCCCAGCCTCTGTCCACTGCCCACCCCAGCCTCTGCCCAGCCTGTTGTCCAGGTGCTTTGTGAGCTGCTACCCACAAGGGGATAGGAGCGCCCCTCCCCCAAAAGCTTCTTACCAGGTCTTGTCATCTGCTTCCAGACTGACAGAGGAGAGGGCAAGGTTACTCCTCCTGAGAAAGCTTACTCTGGGAGCAATTAGCTTTTCACCTCTGGTCACTACGATGGAAGCCAGCGTAGGGCCGAAACCTGAAGTGTGCTTCCCCCGCCCCCTCCACCCCTCAGACTTTTAACCTTCTGTTTGACCATCCTAAGTGATGGAGCTTATCACCAATCACCTTTCCTGGTCACCATCACCTCCACAGAGGTCAGGCTGTGCTCACCCAGCAGCCAGCCTGGTGCCTTGTGTCTGCCCAGTGGCAGATGACTGGCACCAGGGCTCCTAGCAACCACGGACAAAAGGTTATTCCTGATGTGCCAGGCTGCCTGAGTGGCTGGCTCAGGCCTTGGCTGGTATGCCCGCCAATGTGCGTGTGTGTGGACAGGTTTGTGTCTGCACTCCAGCCGCCTGCCCTCCCCCTCAAAAAAAAAATGTGCACTCCACATGTAGCGCCGTAACTCTCACTGATGAAATGGAAAGTTGAACATAAATCAATGTCTGCCGCCCCGTTAGCTATGCATCAGCAGTCAGCGCCTGGGAGATTTGCTCGGTAACAAAGCCCCTAGTGGCTCTGCAGGCTGCGACTGCCCCCTAACGAGGAGCCAACCCCATACTGTGGAGCCCTGATTTTCTCCTACACCAGTCAGCTCTCTATGTACCCGCCTTCCCAAGTAGGTAGGAGACCTGGACAGAGCCTGCTACTGTCCATGCCACGGTGGGCCTTACCTCCCAAGCTGTAAACTCAAGCCAGGTTATAGCACGAGTGCTAATGGGTCTTAATAATAACAGCCTGATCTCTCAGCATTTTTCCCTATATAGCTTTTATTACTAAGACCTATTAGGATCCATGCTTCATCAGGCATTTATGCACCTAGTGCTGGAGGACCAGTGTCAACCGCAGCTGAGGACCTGGGGCTAGTTTCTCGTCTCCTTTTGGACCTGTATTTTATACTTGGGTTTCTTTTAGCATTGGATTTTCTTTTCTGCTTCTGAGAGTGGCTGGCCTGTGCTGCCAGCTGCTCAGCTCTGTGCTGTTTCCTTTCCCCAACAGGAGTGGCTTGTGGAGGTGTTCCCAATCGTGGGAGCTATCTTGTTTGGTGTCTTTAGCCTCCTGCAGGGATAGACCCTCTGTGCCTAGCCTGCCGTCGCATCAGCAAATTGTGTGAGATTTTCCTCCTTTACAAAAACAGAGGTCAGGAAGGGTTTGAGGAAGAGAATTCCAGTAGAGCCCTGGCCTAGTGTGCCTCTAGTATACAGATTGGCCCCCTGGGTCAATCCTATTACATAGCCCTTTCCCCAGAAGATCTAGCCCTGGGTCCTGGGACAGGACTCAGAAGCAGCTCAGCCATCTAGTATGAGGATTCTTTTCTGAGGACTTGGGACATGGCAGGACCCACCAAATGAGTTTCAGGTTTGTGCCGTTTCTGTCTGAAGACTTTTCCCCAGGCAACCTTTCCATACAGACTTTCTCCAGACATGAAGGCCTTGATAGCAGTTGAAGCTTCTAGGCCAGGCCCACGGAGTGTCTGTGAGTTTTTCCCCAGAAGAGCCCTGCCTCCTGCAAAGACCTGAATGGCAGTGAATGAGTCTGGAGGTGTTAGGGGTGGACACAGCTTTCACTGAAGTGCCAGCTCTGCGAGATGTTAGGCTCTGCCAGGGCTTCCCACCCAGCAGGTGACAGGGCATCAGTTCTGTATGCCAGGCAGGGTAGGTAGGTGTGGGTGGTACCCTCTTCAGGCCAGGGAGTGGCAAGTGGTTGTGAGCAGGGCCTTGGGAGCAACAGGGCTTTGCCTCTTCCTGGTAGCACTTGATGTGCCCTAGGATTCCTGCTGTTCCTGTCTGTGTTGGAGGGGGATGGACTGGACACAAGTGTGCTCATGTTCAATCGTGTTTCCCAGTGTTGCTGGAGCCTTAAATCCACGCCAGCAGCAGCCTAGACAGTACGCTGTTCCCTGTGGGTCAGGCAAATACAGAGCCCCACCCCTCTTCCCTCTAAGAAAGGAGTTATCCTGGTAGTTAGGGTTGCTCCAAAGAATTCAGGGAACCTCTGTGAACTTCAGTTGTTTGGGATTGATGATACAGCCACAACTCTTTAGGGACTGTGAAACAATAGTCCATTTGACCCTTCAGTGAGGCAACTCCCTAATCCCTTGCTGAAATCTGCCCAATGACTTAATCCCTTGGCTTTGGCCACCCTGACTCCTTGTTCCCTGTCTGGCCAACAGGAGCCTGGCGGGGAAGTGAAGGCGGGGAAACAGGTTGTGGGTTCAGGAGCCTTGCTTCTGTTCCTAGCAGCCTTGTTCATGTGAGCTGGGTGGAGAGCTGCTCTCAGGCCCCAGGGAATGTGTCGCCAGAATCTTGCCTGAGCATCATTTGCGTTTCATTTTCCCTTGCCTATAAGACAGAAAGAGCTCCACCTACTTCATCAGCTCTGAATGGAACCAAAGGGCATGAGAATGGTTGGAAATCTGCAGAATTCCTTCTCAGAGGCCAGCGTTGGATCTTCCATCCATGCAGCACACAGTCACAGTTAATAGCCTTCTGCCTGGCCCTGTTGGGCTACTGGGTGTTCAGAAGCCATCCTGGACTGTCCCCAGTGTCTCTTAGTTATCTGCCCCACATTGGTAGATCAGCTCTCGGGTCCCCAGGGCAAGGAGCAGACCTGTTGTTCTTGTGCCTGGTGTCTGTCCCTCTGTCAGTCTGTGTGAATTTTTCTCCTAGCCGCTGAGTTCTCTCCTACAAGAGAGGCTCTTTGTGCTCAGGAGTCATCATTATTCCAGACTTTGACAGTCTTGCCCTATCCTTGCTCTAAGGTCAAAAAGGACAAACGCAACATGCAGATTTAGTCAAGTTCCTTTTCCTGAAGTTTGTTTTAACTGATCCCAAAAACTTACTCTGCAGTTGTAGGAATAGTCGAAGAGTCTGGAAATTCATGAACTGGTCTGGCAAAGTGGCCTTGTTATCTGAGTCCTGGGTCCAGTAACATTAGAGGAGTGGACATGGGACGCACAGAGGAAACTATATTCCAGGCTGGCATGTCCCTGCCATTGGAGAGCCTATCAAGTGGGATTCCTGAGTGGAGAGTAAGGAAGAAGAAAGGGTTCCTGAAGAATTCTAGGAGGTGGGCAGGATCATGAGTTGACAGCTTCACATGGGAGCAGCAGCCTGTCGGCAATTGCTGACTGCTGGCAGTGATCTGAAAGCTGTAGACTCTTGATTGTCTTACAGTCACATCAGGATCTTTGGAGGGCGCACGGGCCAGGTTCCTGCCACAACCCTGGCTTCTTCATTACTCCAGAGCTACTCCTTATGCTTCTGCCAAACTCCTCAGGGATCATGGGTGTTGCCCATGTGACAATGGACCAGGCATCTGAAACCTTTAATTGAGAAAAGAATCCCAGTTCATCCCAGCATGTCCAGGGGAGGAAAAGAAACCACACAGCTACTAAGGGAGCTGTGGGAGCAAAATACAAATCTTTGGCCTCCAGGTCTATTCTTTGATGTCTGCTGTTTGGTGGGTGGTGGAGGCTGAATTCTGGGTATTTCAGCGCCCCATTCCCCACTTGCAATCGTGAATTGTCTGTTGAGCTCTGCAGTGGTAGCTTGGAAGAGCTGTGTGCACAAGTGAGTCCGGAGGGCTTCAAGGAGAGCAGGATTCTCTTGGTAGATGAGGCCGTGCCTTTTTAGCATGCACCTCACCTTCACTGTGCTGTTGTGTCTAACAGCAGAGCCCGGGTGCTGGCAGGCAGGGTGGAGGCTGGCTGGCAGGAGCCGACTGCATAGTAGTTTTCAGAGAAAATGGCAGTTTTTAAGGGGCGGGAAACAGATTGCTCTGGCAAAGTAGGAATATTCTCCCAGTGTCCCGAGGAACCAATGTAGTTTACTATCCAAGTCCATCTCTACTTCCTGCATATCCCCAGAACACGTTACTTCACAGTGAATAGACGTCAGAGAAAGAAGGTCTGCCATCTGGACCCTGCTAGACCCGCCTCCGGGAGCCTTCACCTGGTCAGTGCCGTGGCAGATCCCCGCAAGGCCACAGAGTTCACTCACAGTGAGAATATAATGGCTTTCCTCCTTCCCTGTGTTGTTGACAAGTGATGAGAATTAGCACCCTGGACAGCTGTTAGCTCACGGTTTTCCCCATGGCCATAACTCCTGAATCCTGACTTGAGAAAGAAAGAGAGAAACATCTTGGGGAAAGATGACTTTCATTTCTGGTTTTTCAAGACAGGGTTTCTCTGTAGCTTTAGAGCCTATCCTAGAACTCTGGTCTCAAACTCACAGAGATCCACCCAGCTGATAGTGACTTCCTTATAGTAACTACTACCATAGGTTAAAATTCTTCAGGCCCAGACCCAGGTCCCCATCTTTGTGTAAGCACACCTTTTCCTGGACCGAGGCTGCCTGGACTCCATCCTCTGGGCCCAGCCCAGACTGTCCAGGGCACAGTTATATCCTTTAAGGTTCTGCCTCTGTCATTCTGTCATGATCCCTGCTTGGCTAGATACCTCCTGCACTTGATTTCTGTGTCTGATGCTGCTTTGGTCATAGTTACACTTTGGGTTCTCCACCGCCTTCAGCTTCAGAGAAAAGGGCTTAGCATACACATGGCACAGGGGTGGCACCTGGTCGTCAGACGGACTGGCTGCAGCATGCTGTGATCCTGCCCATTAGTCTGAATACTGGATGTTTTTCCTTTGTCCCCCCAAAAGGTGGCCAGTTACACAGTTAACAGGCACACAGTGTCCAGAAGGGAGACCCTAAGGTCTCCCCAAATCACCTCTCCTTTTTGCCCCTTCCCAACCCATGCATTGATGACTAAGCCTGATGAACTCAGAGACTTCTCCAGGAACCCCAGTCCTTAGGAAAAGGGCCAAGCAGTCTGAACCTGCCGAAAGAACTCAGGTGCTCATGTCCCAGACAAGGGAAGCCCACCCAGCCCTGTGGCAGGGATGAAGTAAATGAGAACATCACCCAGGAGACCTCTGGGGATGGGGGAGGGATGCGGACATGGAGATCAAGGTCAGCTTCTGAGTCAGTCTCCTTCTTCCACCTGGTGGGTCCAGGGATCAAGCTCAGGTCATCAAGCTCGGCAGTGCCTTTACCTACCAGCCCCTGGTGCTGGCTTTTATGCTGTGGTGATGAACTGCAGTTGATTGGAACCAAAAGTCAAACAAACCAGACTGGTGAATGGTGATGTGGTCAGTGAAGAGAGAATTTGCCGATCCCTGGCTTGCATTCGTTCCGGCTTTCTCCTGTGGGATAGATCTCAGCTCTCTGCTAATGCCTTCATGTCACTGGTTTGTCGTCTCCTCCCCCCACTTCAAGCTCACTGTGTGGCTGAGGCTCTCAGTGGACCCTTGACCCCTCCTGCCTTCACCTCCCAAGGGCATGTGCAGCCATGCCTGACTTCGTGTTCTCCTTTGTGAATAGCTGGTTTTTCTTTCCTTAAGGGAGATGTAAAATCAAAATCAAAAATTAAAATCATAAGGTGTATATAGTATTATATTTTTCCTTGCAAATTAATAAAGGCCCAGTTTTCCCTCATCAGCCTTGAGAGCCATCATCTCATTCAGTGAGCTGTAGACCATTTCTCTGATGGGCCAGCTAGCAAATGCCCAAGACTTTGTAAGCTATGCTGTGACTTCTCAGCTCTCCCACCGGAGCACAGAGGGAGCAGTGCCCAGTGTGCAGATGAATATGACTATGTCCCAGTAGAACTTTATAAAGAACCGGCAGGCCAGACTTCTCTCTGAGCTTACTGTAGTCTGGCCTAGTAGCTGTGCCATTGGGGTCTGTGCCCTGACTCACCCCAGCCTCCACCTGAACTACGCAGTGTGGCATAGGGCTGAGTCTGAGTCTCAGTCTGTGCCTTCATGGCTAGGGCATGGCTGGCCCCTTTCTCCGCCTAAAAACAGTAAGCGCAATTTCCCTTCCCATAGGGGTACCAGCATAGTCACTGTAAGGGCTGGAGTAAGAAGAACTTCTGTTCCTTCTTTGTTTTAGAAGCCTTCATGTATCTAAGCACCGTGGCACATTCCTTTAATTTCAGCACTTGGGAGGCAGAAGCAGGCAGATAGATCTCCGAGTTCGAGGCCATCCTGGACTGCGGAGTTCCAGGACAGCCAGGGCTACGCAGAAAACCCTGTCTCAGACAACAATAACAACAAATACCAGAGCATCATCATCTACTGACTCATGGGCAAGCGTGCTACATACGTGTTGAGATCTTTTCTCAAGTGTTCTATGTGTCTTAGAGGGCCCATTTGAGAATCACATACACCATGAGTCATCTCTCCTTTTGCCCAATGCTGTCCTGACTTCTCAGAGAGAAGGACTGGGAAGAAGGGAGTGCTGCCAGCTTTACTTAGTTCAGGTAGAAAACAGTGTGCCTCTGCCGATTCTCTGACGTTTCCCCAGAGTGAAAATGCTCAGTGTGCATTCCTTTTCTCTCCTGACTGGGGACGTCCCCATCCTTCTGTCCTGTGACCACAGTGAATCGTGCTGTGAGCTCATTCATTGGGCATCCAGCAATCCCACCTGATGGGTCAGACTCCTAACTCAGCTTCCAGAGGGTCCTGCTGTGTGAACAGACTCACACTGGGCATAGTCACAGATATTCACAGTTCTCTGCCTTAGAATCTGTACTCCCCAGTATGCTCACCATTAAATAAACAAAGCCTTTTCCAGGGGACACAAAAAGACAGCTCTCTAAACTGTGCCAGGTCGGTTCATGCAGATTGAAATGAAGAAGTAACATCTCCAGTGAGCACCTATAGGGTTGACTTGCCATTCTCCATGCCAGCCTTTAGTTCCAGGGGGGTGAAGGGTGAAGCTGACATGCGCAGGTGACTCAGGGGCACATCTTGCAGCCTCTTCTGCACATATTTGTGTCCAAGGAACAAAGTTGTCTGCGAAGTGCTTTTGCTCTGTGTATAATCATCCTAATTTTATATTCCATCATCTGCAGCAACATGCACCAGTACCACAAGATCTTCATACTCCACTGATGATCAGTAAAGCTGAGAGTCCACAGAGTTAGGACTGGGGATGTCATGGACTCTACTTTACCCTTTGAAACTACATCTTTAAGTCCCCTTTCCATTGACCTATAAGGACAAAAGTCAGATTTGGCCCAGATGATACTGACACCATCCTTACAAAGCACTGTCCTAGCCCTTGGGACTGGGTATGAACAAAGAACCTGGATGATGAGCAATCAAGGGCCTGGACCACAGGCCATGGCTCTAGCCCTGGTGCCATAGCCTTAACCTTATGCCTGCTCCTTCAAAGAGTGTGCAGGTGCTCCTAGGAGAGTGTAGGTGGCATTTGAGAAAGGAGCACATAATTGATCTTTAAAAATAAGTATATTTTGAGTTTTATTTAATCATTTATATATAAATATGTAATATATCTATATATAGATATCTTAAGTTCCTCAAGCCCAAAGGCACTAGAGGTATCACCCAGAGCTTTTTGAGGCCCCTTGATCTTTGATATAGCTGTGTGGTTGCCTCAACCACACAAGCCCAGCCCTAGATATCCTAATGGGCGAATAGCAATCGCTATTGCCCTAGAGCTCTGTACCTACCACCACCTGACAAGCAGGATATTGATGGAGGCTTGTGGGATGCTGTATGACTTTCTTCAGGCTGTGGACAGTCGTGGCAGGATACCCTGACACAGGCCAGAACCTGCTGGCCAAACTGCTATTTTCCCTGCCAGAGACAAGAATGCCTAAGAGCCCATTGTGAGCTGAGCCGCAGTGCTGCAGTGTCTTTGTAGATGGTTCCATTTCTATTCAGGAGGCCCGGGGCTCAGGGATCTTAGGGAATTGAAGTCACCACATATGCTTGGGGATTTCCCCATCACATTCTGGTGCATCTCTCCATCCTTCAGCACGGGGCCTAGCCAGAATGTGGCGGGAGGGGTTCCTGCTGTCTGCTGTGAAATGCTTTTCTGCAAAGACCTCCGATCTTCCAGCTGTAGGAGTGGGGCTCCCTACCACGCCGATGCCCATAAAGGCCTTTTCACTAAACCATCGGCATCCCGGCTGTAAGATTCTGTGAAATGACCAACCACTTGCCTCGATCACACTGTAACAGAGCCTCCCAGGCCTCGCCTAAGTGGCTCTCACAACCTGCTGGAAGTAATACTACTAAATGCTGACA
The DNA here is from genome assembly GCF_037038515.1 of Microtus pennsylvanicus. Taxonomy (NCBI): domain Eukaryota; kingdom Metazoa; phylum Chordata; class Mammalia; order Rodentia; family Cricetidae; genus Microtus; species Microtus pennsylvanicus. The sequence continues at coordinate 43,003,692 of NC_134591.1, forward strand.
TCACAGGAGAAAGAATGAAAAGGAGGTATGGGGGGTTCAGATGTCTGAAGGCAGCAGTCTAGAGCCTTCTGCAAGGGAAGGGCAAATCCATTAACAGGGTCGGGGCAGTATGAAGGCCACACAGAACATAGGTATATTTCTCACATTTTCCAAAATTCAGAACTGGAATTGCCCTTCATGTGGTCCCCTGTCAGCACTTCATACAGTGAGGCAGTAGATAAGTCTGACCTACTGCAGGACTATAGTTCCCTTCCCAGCTCCCCGGGTCTCATAGAGCAGATCCATATTCTGTAGCCATTCTGTGCCTCACTTTACCTTTCTGGGCATCAAGAGGGAGCTGGGTATCACACTATAGGGCCCTAGTTGTTTTGCCATCTCTCAGCCCTTTCTGTCACTGGGTTCTTCTGAACACAGATACGCTGCTCACAGGCTTGAGGGATGGTGGACTCCTCCAGATCCCTCCCCGACGTATAGCTACAGTGCTAACGAGTACATTCGCCTTCCTGAGCTTTGTTCCCTTCCATTGCAGAGCGATGGAGTAAGTGAGCTGGTGCAGGCAAAGCCCACTCTCCCCTGTGTCGTCAGGATTGGTTCTGCTCATCAACGACAGGACAAGAGCAGCCAGTGACAGAGCTAGAATTCGAACCCAGTTTCCCTCTCCAAGCCCTGTTTCTTTAAAAATAGATGTAGATGGGGACATAGTGTGTCACAAAGAGAGCCCTGGTGAATGAGTTACAAAGCTTAGCTCAGCAGATACATAGTTCCTGTTAGTCTTAGATGGTTCCCATCCCCAGTCTGTGTTCCTTCCCTATAAATGAAGGACATGAGGGAAAGAGGTGGCAGTCTGTTAGTTTAGGGCAATCTACAAGCAAGTGATTACTGGAGCTGGGCTCTCCATTCTGACCCACCCTAATGTTGTGTGGCAGAAAACTCCCAGCATCCTCGAGAGCATGGTACTTGGCCAGCCAGGCTTCTCGACAAAGCTGTTTTAGAAAGGTTCTTTAAAAAGTCTCCAGCAGCTGAACTCCAAGAAAGCCAGTGGGGAACTTGTCCTGCCTGGGAAACTGATGACTGGGACACCCTTCTTCCCTCATTCCACCCAGCTCACTTGTTCATTCTCTGGGGATGTTTGGGAGCCACCGCCTCCCATCTCAGCAGAGGTCAGAAACCTCCAGCGAGGGCTCTGCTTGTCGGTTTGTTCCTTTGTGGTTTCTTGCCCATGCAGAACAAATTGGAAAGACCATTGAGTCCGCTTTCTCTAACTGACAGCTCTCTGAAAATGCCGATTGGAAGGGACCATGGCTCCACTTGTTTGTGACCTGATGATCTGACAGTCGAGCCCTCACCTCCTCACGGAGGCAGCAATGACTTCTCAGAACACGATGTCACTTTGGTCCTGAGGCTGTGGCAAGCTATGTGGGCTTTCTTCTGTGATGCTGCAGTTACACAGAATGGTGAAACATGTCCAAGCTGAGGATAGATGGTAGGGGTCCAGAGAACCTGCGTGACCCATACAGCAGGGTCTGGGAAAGGCCAGGGGCTGTACCTGGAAGTTTATAAAGCTGCAGGTCATGGCTGACAGTCAGGGAGGTGATGTGTCCCCTCAGGGAGATGACTTTGGTGTCATCCAAATTGAGGTTGCCATGGGTGTTCTCTCCGGGTGATCCCTAGCAGCCCTTTCCTTCCCTGTCCCCATATGCCAGGGCCTTGCCGACAGCCTTGTTCTGTGGTGTGTCTGTTTGGTGACAAACTTGCAATCTCCACTTGTTCAGAACCCACCTTGCCTTCTGTACCCCATGGTCCCTCTTGTGAAGATCTAGCCTGCTGCCACCAGCCCGGCTTCAGGCCTGGGATTGAGCACTGAGCCTTAAGACTGCCATCCTGTGAGGTCCCAAGGTGAGCACCTGTAGGTGCTTCAAGTTGTTTCCTGTACTCAGAAAGTAATGTAGCCACTGGGAACCACGCCTGCTCAGTGGGCACACAGGTGTGAGCGGCTTGCAAACAGTCTGCTTGCTCTGCAAACACACGTATGTACGTATGTGACCAGGGAGGGAGGCAGGGCTGTTAGGGAGGAGGCACTCCCTGCTGCTAAGAGCTGGGGGACCAGCAGACAAGCCTTTGCCCCCTCTTGGCAGCTGGACCTTACCCTTAAGCTCTCTTCCTCCGTTCTTTTTCATTTTCTTTTTTTTGGGGGTTGGCTTCAAATTATCTTGTTTTGTTTACATTACACCCAAGTTTTGTGGTACAAAAGACTTGCAGGTGCAAATATGTCCCGCCTTCATTAACTTCCCCTCCCTTTTTAATTTATGTGATTTCAATTTTCCTTCCCTGTACTGTTAATTAGGGGACCCTCTAATCAGTGCCATTATCACAGTGGTATTCATGTTTAGGAAAGCCGCTAAACAAATGCTTGCAAAATTGCTAAATGGCTAATTAATGTCTGTTAATTAAGAAAATTGCTCATGGTAACAAACCATGCCGTTGCTGGCAGCCGCTAGAAAGACACACACTTGTTGAAATTAGTAGCGTGGCAGGTAGGGGAACATCTGCTCCTCCAAGCTTTCCGGAAGTGCACAGCCCCTCGCTTAGCCAAGAGGCTCTAGGTCTGTCCCCAGTGGTGCCCTCAGCTGCTGGACAGCTCTTGCCTCTAGTTTCATACACCTCTTTGTGGTCTCTACCTCACCTCCACTCCCACCTCCTTCCCAGCTCTGCATGGGCCCCTCAGTGGGCAGAGCGACTAAGGATGGAACCAATCACTGTGCTAACTTGTCGCTTTTCCTTTGAAAAAAGTAGCTTTTCTTATCCTTCATGAATATCTGGAGCTTTCCTCCAGAATCACTTCCAATACTAAGGGACAGTCATGGTGGAGGAGAGTGCACCGGGGTGTGTTACTCGTGCCCCTATCCCGAATCCAGGGTCCCACAATGGGAAACTTGTATGGCATTGTCTCCTGCACATGCGCATGTATGTACGTGAACACATGCACGCACACAACATGTGTACGCACTTTCTCGTGTACAGTAGAAGTTCTAAAGAGATGTGCTCCCTGTGATGTGTAAGATTCTGATACTTTTTCTTTATTCCTTTTGTTTTTGCTGTGAATTAGCGTTTGTACTTACTATATTGATATCAGCACTCACTTATAGGTTACAACCCGTAGTTTGACCAACTCTGTGGGTTAGGTGAATTCATCTTATGTTGGTAGAGAGTCCAGAGCTTTGGGTCAGTTTGGAACTAGCTGGGAACACCAGGCAGCCCACCATCACTTGGTGTGGAAAGTGTGCCCTCCTAAACCACCCACCAGTGATAATCCTGCCGGTGTCACTTGGCTCTCAGCCTGACTCTGCCACTTAGAGGTTATGTGGCTGTGACCTCGTCTTTTCATTTCTTGGGACATGATTTCCTCCTTTGTAAACGTTGAAAGGAGAGACACCACCATACAGAGCTATTCTGAGCTGTAGGTGAATTCATGAAGCACACAGCCCTGGCGACTTTGTATTCCCGCTGGCTTAGAACCTAGCACCACCCGCTCCTCTGCTTCTGTCCATGTTCAGCCGTCATTCCGTCTGTCCAGCTTCCACCCATAATTGCCTGTTCTCTGTCTCTCAGACTGTGAGCTCCTTGAGGGCAGGGATGTTACCCAATTCCTCCTCTGTCTTCTGAAAGTGGTACTTGCAGGCTTTGCGTCTGGGTCCAGGGGCCCTGTCTATGCCATTGTCTGAGTCAACCAGCGTATTTAACATGGCAAACTCTGTTCAGCGGTAGCCTGTGTCCGGCCCTCACTCCTGTGTGCTTTGATGAAGGTGCTTTGTTTTATTTTTTCGTTTTTTCCAAATCCCCTGTGAATGTACTGGTCAGCCTCCCTCCTTCCCGCCTGCCCGCCGTTGTTCGCCATTGAACCAGGACCCAAGCAGCGCTCCGCCACCTCCTGCCAGCCACAGCCCACCACCCGCACGCCCGCCGCCACTCTGCGTTTTGGTTTAATTTTTGTTCTTTTAAGCTTCTTCTGCGCTTCTCCATGTGCTGTGATCTATAACCTGCCTCTACTGTCTGGCCTCACAGGGTCCTCCGGGGTCACAGCCCTCGCCGCACGCACAGCCTCCACCTCACAATCCCAGCAGCATGATGGGACCCCACAGTCAGGTAAACGCACTGTGGCTCACCGGCCCACCAGCCGGGGGGCGCGGGGCAGGAGGAAGGAGAGAGCCGCAGAGGAAAAACAAAAATCAAAGTATGCTCCAGCATTGCCTTCCAGTCATAATTGACAAGTTTAATTTAAATATATATATTTTTCTAAAGACAGTCTTCATTTCTTGGACGTCCCACCCAGTTTGGATATGAAACCAAGAGAAAAGAAACAAAAATATTTCTGTGACCTTGCTAGTGGCCTTTATGTTTTTGTTTTTTCCTCTCACTTTTGTTTGATTTTGAGTTCGGTCAACCATTTGTTTGTAACCAAGGCTGCATCCCTGGCCTTTTCTTTGTGCACTCGCTGCTGAGAAAGCTTTGCTGCCCATTTCCCCGCTTTAAGTTAGGGAGCCCGCTGTCCTTTACTGTTTTGGTTTTTTTTCATCATGTTTTCCCATAAGTCCTTGCTACTACCTTCCCACTCCTCCCCATTGATGGTTTCTCTGTGTGTGCTTGTGTGCGCGCTTGTGTGTGTGTGTCCTGCTTTGTCTGCAGACCTGAAGATGTGACGTCTCCCTCCTTTTTCTTGTTTTATTTGCCCTCGTGGAGAGCAGAGGTGGTCTCCTTTACCCTGCGTTGATTTAGCTATTCTGCATCCTGTGTGAGGTCCCAGCTGCTGCCCCTCCGCCCAGACTATAGATTCCTGCAAGCCAGTGCAGGTTGGGAGACGTGTGTTGTGTTGTGTGGATCTTTTGTTCCTCTGCCCAAGGGAAGTTTTGCCCGGAAGGAAGAGGCTACCGGACTAGAGAGAGCTTAAACGAGCACTAGTTGTAACAAACTGGACTTTGCAGAGTGCAAAGCATTTGTGTTTGTCGCTGTTTAGTAGTTCAGGCTGTCATTGAACTAATTCCCTATAATTACAGCCTTTTATGTCACCGCGATATGCAGGCGGCCCCAGGCCCCCGATCAGAATGGGAAACCAGGTACAGTACATTTTCTCGTTTTCTCTCCCCTCGCAGCCATCCTTGAGCCTAGATAGACCTGGACTCAGGTCAGAAGTGAGGTGCGAGGCTCAGGGTGGCGTATTAGGTTTTAAGGTGGGGATTAAACCTGCCCCAGGGTCAGCATTTAACTGTGTTTAGAGAGCGGCAGCTGATGGGATAGCAGGGACTCAGCTCTTCAGGAAACAGTGGCAGTGACCCTAACCTCCCTTCCAGCCCCTTCTTGGAAGAGGGTCTTCTTCCTTAATGAAGTCAGCGATAATGTGCATTGGAAGCTTTTGAGAATTGCCAAGACCGGCAAACACAGTTCTGCTATTAGAGGGCAAATGTCCTGTAGGAGTGCTTAGGTCAGGAGCCCGGCTGCCGAGGGAGCAGGCTGTTTGTGAGATTTTCAGCAGTCTGCCTGTTTCCCCTAAATAAATAAGGAAGGAGTTGATCATATAATTTAGAAAGTACCTGCTTACAAAGAGGGCTTTTCGGCCCAGACCTTCCTCTGGTCTTTCAGGGTTAGCAGTTTGGGGTAGGCTGGCCTTCCTTGGACTAGCCCATTAGGGTGGATTGCTGAAGAAGTCCAGATGTCGCTACTGAGATGGACAGGCCGATCCCGCATGATGGAGGCACCGGAGAGATTTCTCTTTGTGGGTTTTTTTTTTCCCCAGAATTCTTGCAATGACTTAGCAAAAAAAAAAATCTGACAGCAGTCCCAGCACACTCAGAGCCAGGAGTTTAGTCACCTATATTGGCACTCTCTGGGGTGCTGTGAGGAAGCCCAAATGACATGATATGGGGACTGTGGAGGAAGCTCTTTGGCGTATATTTCCAATTTGCTATTTTCCTCTCCCAAAGTCCTTTGTTTCCTGTTTTCTCCAACACAAAGGAGGTAAATTTAGACAAAAGGAATTGAGAAACGCAGGTTTTTTAGTAAAACGGACTTCTTGGGTATGGAGGGAGGGAGGAGTGACTTTTCCAAGGCCAGGGCTATAGAAGAGCAAGCTTACCTCCAAGGGCATTTCTGTCCCCCGTGGGCCTCTGCAGGCTACACACAGCAAGATTGTGACCCCCACCTACAAGACTCTATTTCCTTCTCAGGTATGCAGGCCTTAGCCTTCTAGTGTGAGACCTGCTATCCTTGGCAGTCAATCACACATCCTCCCTCCCCTGAAGAAAAGCCCAGATGGTCTTACCCCTGTTTCAGATGCCCCACCGAGGATCCCAAACCCCTTAACCTATATCCCAGCTAAAACGCCTGGCATGTAGCAGGTTTAGAAGCTATGGAGGACTACTGTACATAAGGCAGCTACTGTTACAGCTCTCTGGACAGGATAGATGGGGTGTGCCTGTTCTGGGCATCTAGGAGGCCCTGAATCCCCAATCTCTGTTAAAAACCAACAGTCCAGATGGGCGGACACAAACCAGCCAGGTGAGTCACAATTCAGGAACTTGAGGGGAAAGAGGAGGGCAGCTAAATTTGGGTGCAGGGACCCAACCTCACCAGCTCCCCAGGCAATCAGAAACAGCGGGTGACTCTAGCATTTTGTGACCCCGAGATGCAGCCTAGCCAGAGGGGTTGGAGGGCTCTCAGAAAGCCCCTTGCCCTGGCCTCATGCTCCTGTTCTGAAGCTGGAAAAGCAGGGAGAAGGGGGGTGGGTCTGTCCCTCTCTCGCCTCCTTGTTTGAGCCTGCTTGGCATTCCCTGTTAGTCAGCAGAGCTCTGCTCAGTTGGCCTACAGTAGCAGCCAAGGCTGGGGACAGTCATGGCCCAGCCTCCACAGGCATTGACACCTTCAACCAGAGATAGAGGTGGCCCTCTATCACCAAGGCTTTTCTTAGAGAAACCAAAGCTCTTCTATGGGGCCTAAAAGGTCCCATAGGACTCTTGGCCCACCCTCTGCTGCTCTCGTTTTTCAGATTGTAGCTAGAATAACTTTTTCCTAAGTAAATGACTTTTAGTCTGTTCTCAGAGCAGACCATCCTTCAGCAACCTCTTCTCTACTGCTAGCTGCTTTGCCGCCTCTAGGGTGGGAGCAGATGGAGGCTGGGAGGCCTGGGTGACTCTACTGACTCCGGCTCAAGCCGTTAGAGTTCTGGACTCCAGTTAATTCCACCTGGTTCGCCCTTAACGGCCTCTTTGTAGTGATAGTTTTAACCAGTGGCTTCCTCTGAGTCCTTGTGATTTGGAGGTGTGCTTAAGATGAATTCCATCTATGAAGCGAAAGGGAGGTAGGATTGGACTTAACTGCAGCCCCTGGGGTTCATGTGCTGCCCCTTGGATGAGGGTGGCAGGAATCCACAGCTTGCTGTTACCAGACTGCAGATGTGCAGGTTCAGATGGAGAGCCTAGCTCCCCACTTTATCCTTTCCTCATCCTAAAGTTTTGACTAATGCTCACAAGAACAACTGTCTGCCCTGCTTTCCAGAGCTGGGGGACTCCACCTAGCTCTCAGAGATAGTCTCGGGAAGGCCAGGTGGAGAGCAGGGTAGGGCATGCAGATGTTTTCTCCCCCCGCCCCCCAACAAAAAACTCTAGAAGAGTGACTCAAGCCGTGTCTCCTGTTTCCCTCAGCCTCCAGGAGGAGTTCCTGGGACACAGCCATTGCTGCCCAATTCTATGGATCCCACACGACAACAAGGTAGAGAAGGCGGGAGGGTAGGTGGCTGGGGCACTGGGAGGGCTTCTCTTTGCTGTACTCCTGACAGCCCGTGGCTCATCTGTTTTCTTACACAGGTCACCCCAACATGGGAGGATCAATGCAGAGAATGAACCCTCCCCGAGGCATGGGGCCCATGGGGCCTGGCCCACAGGTAACCAGCTCCCTGCTTATCTGTCCATCCGTCTCCCCTGCCATCTGTGTGCACCCGCTTTCTCTCCTTCTTCCACAGTCTGTCAGTCTCCCACATTTCTGGCTCTCAGTTGACAGGAAGGGCACATTCAGGGGACTGTGAGATGCTGGGTGGGAATAGCCTCTGGGTAGACAGTGGGCAGACCTGATAACCCCAGAGAACCTGAGCACAGGGCACAGCCAGGGAGCCACCTGGGTGGCAGACCCATCCAGGGGAAGTGTCACAAGCTATGAAATGAGATCTTCAGAAATCCAAAGCCACTTCCCACCCTGAGTAGAGTAGACTTAAACGGGCAACAGGACCACCTTGTGCTTTAGTGGTAGAACAAGTCAAGTGAGCAGCGATGTCCTTGGGTTACTTACTTAGACTTCTCTGGACCCCAGTGTACAGTTTTTCCACCTGTCAAATGAGGGTCTCAGTCCATGTTTTCAGGGAATGGGCCCGCCCCCAGGCTACTGCTGCATCTTGCTGTTGACCAGTGGGCTCCATTATTGAGAAAGCACAGTTTAAAAACCTACAGGTCTGCCCTTGCACAAAACAGAAGCAAGATTTGAAAGCACAGCCATCTTCTCCAGAGTCAGAAATGGGTCTCTGTCCCCTTGGCCTGAGCTGTGTGGTATTCACTGCTGTTAAGGAATTGACAGTGGTGTTGGCTTTTCAGTGTGTTACAGACTCTGACTGGTGCAAGGTGAGATCTTGTTTTCCCTGTGGGGACTCTGAGAGGATCAACAACCACATCTCTAGGATGAATAAGGTGTCCACTCTATAGGGTGCTGAAAGAACTCAATGCTCAGTGTGTTCCCTGGGCCTCGGTAGCCCCCACGAAGAAGCATTTATGTTTTCTAACTTTAAGAACTTGAAACTGCTGGGGATAGTGGTGCACATCTTTAATCCCTCAGGACAGGAGGCCGAGGCAGCTGGAGCTCTCTGAGTTCCTGGCCAGCCAGTGCTACATAGTGAGACCCTGTCTGAGGACATAGCAATTTCCAGGCCATGCCAGGTAGGAAAACAAAACACAAACAGAACTTAAAGCCAGCGTTCATGACTTTAGTTGTTGAGATTTGATTAGGTTCATTTTCTTTTCCCAGCAAAGTCATTCACAGCTTATTAGGCCTAATAGTGAGGTTGAGTGAGGGTAGAGGCTGTGTGTATCTCAGTGGCAGAGCTGTTGCCTAGCGTGCATGTGGCCCTTGGTTCCATCCCCAGCATCACAAAATGTAAAATTGAAAAAAGAGCTGGAGATGTCGCTCAGCTGGTAGAGAGCCTGCCTGGCATGCACGGGGCCTGGGTGTGATCCCAGCACATGGAGGTGTCAGTCCCAACTCCACAGTGAGTTCGAGGCTAGCCTGGGCTACATGAGAACCTGCCTTAACAGAAACCTTGCAGACCTAGAGTAAGAATGAGAATTCAGCACCCAGGATGCCCACAAACTATTCCAGAAGTTTCTCTTTCCTGGCTCCAGAGTGTCACACCGTGTAAGTCTAGCACACTTTCACGAAGAGACAGGGTCCCAGAGTCTGAGATCCATTGACCTCTTGCCTGGCCACGTCAGTGTGCAGGCCTAAAGGTCCTTTGTTCATGCCTAGAGCATGCTGGGTAGTGTGTAATAATAAATCCCCAAACCAAATCTCTCTTGAGCAGCCCGGAATCCCCATACCAACTTACATGAAGCCATGATGTTGATTTAGTGTTAGGCCAGGGTCATCTAGGATATATCAGAGACATTTTGGACCCTGTCTTAGTTACTGTTCTATTATTGTGAAGAAACATCATGATCAAGGCAACGTAAAAAGGCAAGCATTTACTTAGGGCTGGCTTACAGTTTCAGAGGGTTAGTCCATGTCATCATGGTGGTGAGTCTGGAGGTGGGCAGGCAAGTATGATACTAGAGCAGTAGCTGATAGCTCACATCTGATCTGCAGGTTACAGGCAGAGAGAGAGACAGAGAGACTGATCCTGGTGTGTGCCCTTGCTGTGCAACACCTTCTCAACAAGATGTTCCTACTCCAACAAGGCCACATCTCCTAGTCCTTCCAAATAGTTCCACTAACTGAGAACCACACATTCAAACATGAACCTAGGGGACCTTTCTCTTTCAAACCACCACCTGTCAAGGCTTTGAACTAGAGAGGGCGGACTCTCTTTCTTCCCCTGGTACTTTTCTTATTCCCTGGCCGCTGAGGCTACTGCCCAGGCACGGTAATGGATAAGAGAGACTGGCCATAAACTTAGTACTGGGAGAAACTACTCTCTCCAGAGTCAGGAGTTTGACACCGTGTGAGGCAGGGCAAGAGTGGCCATGAACACTGCTATCTTTCTGCACTCTGCCTTCTGACCTGGGCCATCAGGGTCCGGCAGCATAATTGAGCACCACTGTATGAGCTGTGCTGAGGCTAGACATAGAGGTAGGACACCTTGTATAATCCCGAGTGAAGGATCAGAATGCATTTGGCCAGTGACCCCTCGAGAATTTTCAGAAGGAGATGGGAAACCGATATAGCATAGTCGGGGCTATTTTATAGGTTTCAATACCAGGTAGAGTAGCTTTTGATCATGTATCCTATCTCAGCTCAAAGGAATGAGCAGACAGGCATCTTCCAGTCCTTTTCTTCCAGGGCCCATGATGGTTTTTAGCATGCAAAATTACCATCTGGAAAGAGGCAGTACTTCAACCTAATCCAGTTCCATCTCAAAATCACATATGTTAACGTGAGATAGTGAGTGCCCTATTGTCCGAGATCTGGAGAGTGAGTTGTTAGACAAAGCTCTGTCTTTCAGGGTTTTGGTCACACGTGGTAAAACAGGTTTAAGACCCTTGGAGACTCCAGGGCACCAGCCAACTCCAGGCTACTACCGTAGCAGTTCCGATGTTCCGGCCAGAGCTAGACTCATACCGCAATCCTAGTTCGTCTGTGTTTTAACAAGTTCAGACAGAGCATATTCTTGATTCTCCAGGGACAGTCCTGTGACACCTGGAAAAACTGAATCTCCTGGGGCCCCAGACCCAAGGCTGACTCACGCTCAGAGCTTCAGAAGGGCAACTTAATCTTGTGCAGAGCACCCCAGCTAAGTAAGAGGGAGTGAGGCTGGGGAGCCTCCTCTTGCTAGGTACCCTGGCTTAAAGCAGATTAGGTCTGCCTCTCCCTCCCCTCCCCCTACTACCCAGAAAACTGCCTGCATAGCTCCAGGTTCCTCTGCAGATGAATCTAACAAGAGTGCATTTGATAGTGCATTTGACAGGCGAAAGTCGCCCCCTGAGGGAGCTACAGAGAGTCACCAGTCATGTCTCCCACATCACACTAGTCCAGCAGAGCTGTGGGACAGGTGCTGCTGTGCACCAGCTAGGAGCCAGGAAGGGAGGGAGGCCTTGTGCCCGTGTCCTCCCCGTCACTATGGAGCTGTGCTGAGGAGGGTAGATGGTCAGCTCCTGTTTAGTGCCTAGTCATCTCCAGCAGCTCCAGAACCTAGATACTGATCTTCCAGCCCCATGTGGACTTAGTCTCCAAGCCAGGTTTCAGCTCAGCTTCTGGTCATTCCTTACTCGGTGGGCAAGTGTCTGGCCTTTCTGAGCCTCTAGATTATCACCTGGGAAGTGGGAGGTATGGAGTGACCCTTTGGGATGTGCCCCTGTAGGAGGAAGACTTGCCATAGCTCAGTGCAGGGTGCCGCCTTGTTAGCAAGCTGGGTAGGCTTGGAATCCTCTCCCTCTCCCATATGGGGCAGTGTCTTGGGGTTTCTATTGCTGGGGAGAGACATCATGACCACAGCAACTCTTATAAAGAAAACATTTAATTGAGGGTGGCTCGCTTATAGTTTCAGGGGTTCAGTCTATTATCGTCATGAAGGGGAGCATAGCAGCTTGTTGGAGCTGAGTGCTACCTCTTGCAGGCAATGCAAAGTTGATTGACAGTCACAATGAGGGAAGCTTGAGAAAAAGAAACCTCAAAGCCTGTGCTGCAGTAACACACTTCCTCCAGCAAGGCCACACCCCCTAATAGTGCTACTCCCTTTGAGGGCCATTTTCTCTCGAACCACCATAGGCAGTATGCTGCATGTCTATCTGAATAGCCTTCTTTTGGCCCAAGCTTTGTGCTGTAGTAACATCCTGGCCTCGGTTATTCCTGGAGCATGAACTTGTCTTTTCTGGGGAGAAAAGCAGGTGTGTAGCTCTGGCACCTGGAAGATCTTTCTCATAGACCAATTCTCACAGACCATAGTGCGCTAGCTTCCTGTGAGGGGTAGAATAGGGGTAGAAACATTCCACAGCCACATGAAGGGTAATGGTGGGTCAGCTGCTGTCGTCTCACCCTTTGACTCTACAGACACCTCAGACCCCATCACTTGGCAATCAGCATGGCTCCCTGTAAAGCTAGAGGCACCTGAGCTCCTTGTTGCTGTTTTGTAGACAAAGCAGGGCTGTGGTCCTGGCAGAGCCTGGCACAGGCCGCTGTTCTGGCTTAGCATGCAGCCATTCTGCCCCTTCGGTGCCTCACTTCATAATCTCCGGGGGAGCCGCCATGGCTGCTGAGCATCCACGTGCACATAAGACACACGTCACAGCTTTGTCCTCCGTAGTAAGATCTGTCATTTATGCAGTTGCCTGTGGACTCCGCATACCGTGCAGGATATCTGCCCAGCGCAGGTCCGGGGAGTGAGGCTCTGTGTAAACTGGCTGCAGCCTGCCCTCCCTGTAAACCCCACTCCTTGCCAGGCATCTGGGTATCAGTGTCTGTATCTTCCTTACTCACAACCTCAGTGGGTGACCGAGCAGAAGACAGGCTCCTCCGTCGTGACGTTTGGGAGACAGTCCTTTGGGAAGACCTGTTTTCAGCCCAGTGTTAACCTCTATGCTTGTCTGACCCAACACTGTCCCCTGGCTTTGCCTCCTTCTATCAGAGGTTTTGGGAGAGATCCAGGAGGCTTATGGGTGAGAACCTGGCCTGCCATTTGCTAGCTGATTCTGGCCAGCCGCTCACTCTTAGCCCTCCAGCCTCTTCGTTTGTAAGGGGAACTAGCTTCAGAGTATTATTCCGAGGACAGAGCAGACTCGGTAAGAGGGTGTGTGCACCCGAGGACAGAGCAGTCTCGGTAAGAGGGTGTGTGCACAGCAATAGGGTTTGCACTGGAGGGCTCTGCCGTCGGCATCCCGCCAGCCTACTTCTCCTAGATGTCCGGCAGGGGCGGTGCCCAAGCGTATAGTCGGTGCAGGTTGTTCTCTTCTCTGGCAGTTTCTGTGTCAGCCATTGAACACCTTGGGTTGTAGAGTTAGGGTGTAGCCATGGAGACAGTGTCCTGATGTAAGAAGGCCCTTAGAGTCTAGCAGGATGGGAGGGATGGTCATGTGGGGGAAGAGTGTTGAGTATCTTGAGGTTAGTGGAATGGTGGCTGGGGTCCTCTGTTGTCTTCTCCCTCAGAGTCCATGTGGCCCCTGTCACCAATCAGCGGTGGACCTGGTACCAAGTCAGCCCTTCTACCTGCTGAGCTGTGGGAAGGGGCAGACAGCAGCTTACTGAGCAAACCCTTTTTAGGGAATAACATGTTGGAAACCCCCCCCCCCCCCGCCCCCTGAAAACGCATTGACTGTCGTGACTGTCCCTCTGTGCTGGCTTATTGTCATTGTGGTCCCTGTCACTTGATCCCCATCCTTTCTGAAAGAATATATGATTTTTTTTCTCATCAGGTTGTCTTCACAGACTAACCCTCTCACTTATATTCTGTGTTTGTCTCCCCTCCCCGGTTCCCCTTCTCCTTCTCATAGACTGACCCTTGGTTATCGTTGCAGAATTACGGCAGCGGCATGAGACCACCACCCAACTCCCTCGGCCCCGCCATGCCTGGGATTAACATGTAAGGCAAAAAGGCCCTGGCCAGTGCCTCAGGGCCTATGGCCTCCCCACTCATGTTGGAACCCCAGAAGACTCCTAAGAGTCACTGGTGCCTCTCAGGACCTCAGTTTCCTCATCCTTAGGATGAAAACTCTGCCTTACACAGTGTCGTGTGCCAGGTGCACTGTTGGGCATATTCATTATCTCCAGGCTACACCTGCAAGGCGTGGTTATTCCCCGCCTGTGACGTCACTGAGGCACAGAGAGGTAGAATGACTTCCTCAGGCTTGCACAGCTTCAATGGCTGATCTAAGATTTAACCCCTCATCTCTAGTGCTTGTATGAGAATCTGTGGCCTGTCTTTCTAGGGAAAAGCAGAAAGACTTTATATATCATTTTATAAATATGTAATTTACAAGTTTTACATAAAGTGTGAAGGAGTGTGTGAGTCTCCAGCCATGGGGCTACCTGTCACCACCCCGGAGTCAGGTGGCCTCTGGGACTTCTGCGCTGATGTCAGCCAGCTCCTCTGCCCCTGCTGGCTCCATCTGTAGAGTCTCTAGCATCACTTTGATTGTTTCCATCTCTCCTTCTCTCAGGGGCCCAGGAGCTGGCAGACCCTGGCCCAATCCCAACAGTGCTAACTCAGTGAGTATCCAGGTCTGGTGGGGCACCGTTATGCAGGAAGAGGTTCTGGGCACAGGGTAAATTCTGTCTCCAGGAAGGTGTCAGGATGGAGAAGTACAGGGGGATTCCACCTTATGCCTCTGAGAAGAAGGCACCTGTGGGTGGAGCCCTTGGGCAGTGTGCTGGGATCCTCGAAGGTGGTCCTGCCCTGCAGAAGCTCATGGGTATCAGCCGAGAGCCTGGGCTTCAGGTGCATCATTTGTTGAGGGAAGAGGATTTGGTTTTAACACTGAGGCAGATGATTGAGGGCTCAGTGCAGACAAGCTGGGAAGAGGGGTGGGTGTGGGTGTTGCTCTCTCCCACCCTCCCAAAAGGAAGGTCTCCTGGAACCGTCCTGTCCTATTGGAAAACAAGGCCAATCCCCAGGACCACTGCCTTGTGGCCCCACTCCTGTCTCAGACCGCTTCCGGAAACTTACCGGGTTACTAATTCACTGGGGCCCCATGCCTCTCATAAGAGTGGGTTTGGAAGTGAAAGGACACAGTACTTGTCTGCCAGGGAAGGCAGCTCCAATACATGGCTCTTCAATCTTCTTTCCAGATCCCGTACTCCTCCTCCTCACCCGGTACCTATGTGGTAAGTGCAGCTGCGGGTTTTGACTACCCAGTGCCAATGACCAACTACTGCCTGGCAGGAGAGCCCAAGATCCAAATTGCCAGGGCTTTTGCTATCAGTGTTTAGGTATTTATACAGGCCCGGAGTGGTCCAAATTTCTCCAGAGCTGACCCAGGAGGGGTCTCCTTCTGAGCGGCTGCTCAGCAGATTACTCCCATAGTGCCTCTGGCTTTCACTAGTAACTATGTGTTCACCCTCCACTGGTGCCTCTTGACTTGAGAGGAGGGTGTGGAAGTCCAGCTTCCTTTAGACTTGCATGCTCCAGTTCTGAGTGCAAGAGACACATGCTCAGCCCTGGAAGGTGCCAGGCTTGCCTGGGCACTGGTAGGTAGCATAGCAGCCTCCCAAGCTCTTATCACCACAGGTTACTGATGACAGCTTTTATCTCATCTCAGGGACCCCCTGGTGGTGGCGGCCCTCCAGGAACCCCCATCATGCCTAGTCCTGCGGGTAAGATACCTTGAGGGGAAAGAAAAGCCCAGTGGGAGTGGGGTGCCGTGGCCTGAGGGCTCTGTTGCAGAGCCGGTCTTTCAGCCACTGCTTTCTGAGCAGTGTATCCTCTGTCAGGCAGACACCTAGGGATGGGATTTAAGGGCCCTGAGCCCTTTGACATCACCAACCCATGGTGTGGCCTCTGTTGGGTGACCCACCTTGCGCTCCTTTACACTGCTTAGTGAAGAACAAGGCCAAGGCTGAGCCAAGGTCAGAAACAACAAGGTTTCTTTACCCTAGATGACCCAGGCACACACACATTCCCCATGAAGTTCCAGATCTCTAGGCTTCTTTCTGGTCCTCTGTGTAAGAGATCTCCTTTCCCTGTTTCTTTTATCTGGAGAGGGCATGTGCACACGAGGGCAGGTGCACACATGCACATACACACAGTCACAATTATCTGTCTACTCGCTAAGAATAGCATTGCAGTCAGCCGGAAGGAGTGCAGCACACATCCCCTACCCAGCCCAAAATAGAGGGAGAATTTCTGCTCCTGAGAGAGCATTGCTAACTTATTTCCTGAGGAGACTTTCCTGGCTGGGTGGGGAGTGGCCGGAGCCTCCCCTTCCAGCTCCCTATAAAGGAAATCTGCTCAGCTGCAGGGGTGGAGCTGACTGCAGCCACAGCCGGCTCCCGCTCCAGCTCCCCCTCTGCAGCATTGATGAGCGGCGTGACCTACATTCAGACTGGGTCACATTAACCCACTCCGTATGTTAATACGTCCCCAGCCCCATCCCTGTCTCCTTCCTACCCCTCAGCCTAGCAGAGTGGTTCTGGGTAACTTGCTGCATTTTCTTTCCCTGGGTGGAGCTGAGAGAGAGCACAGGTATGTCCTTGTGTTCTTGCTAAGCCTGTGGAACGGATCTGAAGTCCCCTGTGCTGTCCCTGCCCTGCTGCCCAGATACCCTGAAATTCTTGGGTTTGTGGTTGACTGGTTTTCACAGTTGAATTTTCTGTGATTAAAAACTTGGTGAATCTTCATTAAATACAAATTACCCAGAAGATGGTGATACTTAGAAGAAATTTTAGGTGATAAAATACCAAAGAATGAGTTCAAGTGCCACGAGTTTGTTTTAATTAAGAAATGAATTAATCACTTCAACTATACGGTTTCCACTATTCTACAGATTCAACAAATTCCAGTGACAACATCTACACAATGATTAATCCTGTGCCGCCTGGAGGCAGCCGGTCCAACGTGAGTCTGCTTTCTGCTCATTTCCATACCAGATACCATAACAAATCATAATTAACTTCATCAGCTGAGGGGAAAGCAAGTGTAATTGATTTCAGCCATTTGTTACCAAAGATGAATAAAATAAACCATCAGAAAAGTGATTACCTCTTGGGCAAGTCAGTCCTCATCTTATCACTAGTGGTGATGGGGAGGGGCCAGGGTTCAGCCTCTGGTCAGGTGTGAGGATTCTGGCAAGGGAAAGCACCAGGCTGCAGGGCGCTCTGACTTAGTCCCCATTCTCCTGACTGGCTGTGCCACCTTGGAGTTCCTCTCTCCCATCTTCCCTGTCTCTTGAGCATTATAGCTGAGGGGGAAACCTGAGGTGTGTCCTGGGGACCCGCCTCCCCCATGTCAGAGCCAACATGGCAGCTGCTTGCCTCTACTCTGGGTCTTCTCATCCAGAATTCCACCTGCCCTGCTTCTCGTGTGCCTGTCCCCAGTGCCACGTTCCCTAAGCATGCTATATGGGACTGCTATACAGCTAGGTCATCATCCCACTCGCCTCTGGAAGGAGGAGATGAGCTGGTCTAGTGTGGGTTCTGGGGTGCCCTGCCCAGTGCCCAAGATAATACAGGAATCACCTCAGGTGTCCGATTTCCATGTATGGGCTGCCCTGCACTGAAGACAGCACACATTTGTCTGTCTGTTTGTTGATGAGGAACAAGTCCAGGGCCTTGTGCACAGTAAGCACGTGCCCTCCTCCTGGGCTGTGCCACCAACACTAGGTACTGAATACATTCCATCTCCCCAGCAGCCCTCCAGAGGTCATGCTCTTTGGCCTGTTTCCTTAGCCAGGGCCATGTGTTGAATAAATATAGGGAAGTCTCTATTATACAGGCCTCCCTCCCACCCACTAGCCTTCTGCTCCTCACTGGGGTTGTTGTGATCCATCCATCTAGATATTAGTAGTAAAAGCTCTGTATGCTGAGATACCCCAGGGAATAAGTCCTGTGTCATAACATGAGTGGTGAGTGTTGACGGTTGAGTGGAAGGAGTACCACACAAAGGCCCACTGCATGGTGGAAACCACTGTGGTTGAGTCAGATGGACACGGCTTAGATCATCTGTCACCTGCAGTCACCGTCGTTGTATTTTCCCAGCCTGTGGATGCCGATAGGCATCACTCAGGCTGTGTTTTCCTAAGGGCTGTGGCACCAGGGCACGGCCCCTCTCTCCCTGCTACTGCAGTTCACTCTCCAATTTGCATTAAGGTGGTACTGGGTTTGCCTTTGCCACTGTGAATACTGTGACCATGTACTTAAGAGCTGATGTCATTGAAACTACGAACCGTGACAATGCCAGCTCCGGTGTGACCCAGACAGCACAAAAGAGAAAGCTAAATAACCCTCATTCTTTTGACAGGTTTAAAGGCACAGAACTTGATGAGGACACTCAAGAACATTACACTGTGTGTAGACTTAGGGGTGGTCATGGAGGGGTGGAGAAGCTCTCTCTCCCTAAGGTTCCTTCTGAACCGAGAGCTCGATTTCTTCTTTGGAGTGATTCAGGTGTCCAGTCAAAAACAGTGACCCCCAAGTTACCATGAGTGTACACTTGAGTGAGCACAGCCATCACCCCATTCCCTGATTGCACTGTAAATGACACAGGTGTGTTCTGATCTAGTGGTTGCAACAAAGTCCTATATGTAAACCAAAGGGAAGGGATTTTTGATAACTTTAGATGTCCCAGCCCTCGGGCACAGCTGTGTTCTTCACAGTACGCCAGTGACACTGCACACCGTTGTAATACAAGACTGCATACCGAGTGTGCAGCTCAGGGTTAGAGCTGCTGCCTCAAATGCAGGAGACCCTGGGTTCCATCCCCAACACCACCAAGAAAACAAAACAAAAGACAATTCCTGGTAGCTCTGTTAATTTAAGAGCTGAAATTCTATATTACCTTGATTTCCATGAGGCTTTTAATGGAACTGCAGAAAGCAGAACTGTTTCCTTATTAAATCCAGCTCGAGTTTGCTCATTGATCTGCATGTCCAGCAAACAGCTTTAGTATCACTCATGGAAGATCCATGAAACCTCACCAGTGAAGGGAGGCAGCCCTTACCCCTGTGCTTCATGATGCTGCCGTTCAGGTCATTTGTAGCTTTATAAAAGAATGTCATGCGAATTTTACTTCATAGAAATAGAGAATACCAGCTAGGTGGTGGCGGCTCATGTCTTTAATCTCAGCACTTGGGAGGCAGAGGCAGGTGAATCTCTAAGAGTTCAAGGTCAGCCTGCTCCACAGAGCTAGTTCCAGGACAACCAGAGCTGTTACACAAAGAAATCATACCTCAAAAAGGAAAAAGAAGGAAGGGAAGGAAGGAAGAAAGAAATGAATGGAGATACCAGCTGGGCATGGTGGCACATACCTTTAAACCCAGCAGTTGAGAGGTGGAGGCAGGTGGAACTCTGTTCAAGGCTAATCTGATTTACTCACAGAAAACCCTGTCTCAGCCTCATCCCCCCACCCCCCGTACACACACACTCCACCCAAATAATAGGATGCCTCTGTTGGATGCCTGTAAAGTGACAGTCATCTCTGGCAACCACAGAAAAGTTGTTAAGCGCTGCCTTTAAAAACTCAGTATTTTTGCCGGGCAGTGGCAGTGCCTACCTTTAGTCCCCACACTCGGAGACAGAGGCAGAGGCAGGCGGGTCTATAAAGTGAGTTCCATGACACCAAGGGCTATGCAAAGAAACCCTGTCTCAAAAAAACTCAAATATCAAAACAAAAAAACCACACACCGCAATATTTTTGCTGAGTATGGTGGCAGTACCTGCCTTTAATCCCAGCTCTCAGGAAACGGGCATGCAGATACCTGAGCGAGGTCAGCTGGATCTACAAAGTGAGTTCTAGGAAAGCCAGAGTCGCACAGAGAAACCAAACCAGCTAAACAGCATCACCCCACAACTCACAGTTTCTAAGATGAGACAAGGTGGTAAGGTGGCTCACACCTAAAATCGTAGCACTCGAGGAGGCAGGGAGGCAGGAAGATTGCCATGTGTTCTAGGCCAGCATAGGCAACGTAAGTGTGGGATCAGCCAAGGCTGTATAGTGAGAACCGCATCTCAAAACACAAAAACTAAGGTGTGACAAGAAGGATATCCGCGTCTGGTCAGGAAGAAGTCTGGTCAGGAAGGGTGAGAAAAGGAGTAGATTAAAAGGAAGGTGTGTGTGCTCACCTGGACGGTCGCACTAACCTCACACCAGAGAAAGAATGGCTTAGTTTTTCAGAAATGAGGCTGCAGGAGAACTCAGAAAATGCCATGGTCAAGGGCAGCCAAGTTAAACAAGAATTCAACTTGGATCTCACAAGTTGAAGTATCCTCATGTGAAAAAGAGCTCTAATTGAGCAGACGTCCGTCCTGTGTGTGCTAGTGTGTAGGGGTGCTGGCCATCACAGGTAAGAATGTCACACTAAAAAGGCCAGGCCAGTGGTAGAATGGAAGGTCAGACAGAAGCATTGTTGGAAATACGGTGTCCTCACACATGACATCTCTTCAAACAACCAAAATGCTAACTGCTACTGATAACTGGTCCGGTCGTTTTGTTTAAGGAATGGTGTTTCTGTATTAGAAAGTTAACCAGTATAGACTAAAGGAGTGGAGCTGGGACAGGTGGCACACAGGCACGCAGACGAGGTGGCCTCCCTCACACCAGCACATAGAAACAGGCTTGAGCACTGGGAGATGGGCACGTGCCTGTACTCCCAGCAGATGAGCAGAAAGCAGGGTTCGTAGTCAGGCTCCAGGCTCAGTGAGAGACTCCTAACCATGACTTCCTGGTGTCCATGTGCACATGCCCACATTCACCTCCACAGGTGTATGTACAGAAACGTGTACACACACCCATACACATAATTAAAATAAAAATTACCCCTCCCCCAATTTAAACCAGGTGCATTGGCGCGTGCCCGTAGATATAACTTCTGGATGCTGAAGCAGGAACATGACTTGATCCCAGGAATTCAAGGCAACTAGTGTTGAGTCATCTCAAGAGGGGACAAGGAGAAGGTTATACAAAACCCACAGAATGGAGGAAATATACCCAATAAAAGATTGAAATTCAAAATATAGAAGGAACTCTGACAACTCAGTAATAAGCAGACATCCTAATTTAAAAGTGGGACAAATAACTGAATAGATGTTTCTCCATAAGTACATGAAGATGCTGTTAAGAAATATGGGTTAAGCCGGGCGATGGTGGCGCACGCCTTTAATCCCAGCACTCGGGAGGCAGAGGTAGGCGGATCTCTGTGAGTTTGAGACCAGCCTGGTCTACAGAGCTAGTTCCAGGACAGGCTCCAAAGCTACAGAGAAACCCTGTCTCGAAAAACCAAAAAAAAAAAAAAAGAAATGTGGGTTAAGACCTGGTGAGGTAGCAAGACAGGAGGATGGCTGTGATCAGAAGCCTGGCAGTGACTGATGATTGAGGCTGAAGTAGCAGAAGTAACCCTCATCCACCGCTGATAGGAATGTCACATGGTGCAGTTGGCAAGGAGGGCAGAGAGACTGTGTGGCCCAGCATGTCCGCTCAGGTGCCCTGTCAGAACTGGAAACACCTGGCCATGGAGCTGAGCGTGAAACCACCCTGAGTCTGTGGTGAACAGATGTGTGTGGCAGAGTTCTGCCCTGGACTTCGGTCCATAAGAAGAAACACAGTACATATTTGAGCAAGAACATGAGGGAGCCTTGGAAACGTGCTAAGAGATTAACGCTAGCCACTGAAGGCCATGGGGTGCCGTGTCTGGAATAGGCAAATCCATAGAAACGAAACAGACTGACCATTGCTGGGCTGAGGGTCAGGGAGCTAGAAGAGTCCTAGCGTTGATTTGGAGTTCCCCAACCCTAAACACAATGGATCAGTTGTATGAGGTGTGAATGTTTGTATGTTATTAAGCAGTAGGTGGAAATACATAATAATATGTGATTTCAAAATTACCTGATCTGGAGACAGATGAGTTAGTGTAAGTTTTGATCCAGCGCTTGGGAGGCAGAGGTAGTCGTGTCCCTGAGTTTAAGGGTAGCCAGTGTTACATATGCCCTGTATTTAAAAAAATGACCAAAAAAAACCAAAAATTATTTTTATGTATTGGTCATATCTGTGTTAGAATAATGGCATGTGTTTGTTTGTGTATGTGATGTATGTATTATGTTAGCAACTTTGGATGATTTTTGGTCTGGGACAGCCATGTCCTAGGAGCCTAATAAGGTGACCACCCCTTCATCTTTGTATCATTTGGGTTAATTAGCATGAGTTTGGCTGCTTCACCGTTCCTGGTAAAGGAAGTGACTTATACCCAGCCCCTGCACACATCAGCTCTCCATGCCGCCTCCTGTACCATGATCGGTTGCCCACACAGCAGTTCTGGAATGGCTTCTGCCATCTGTTTTGTCTGCCCAGGTTCCATTCATTTCTGCTAAAGCTTTGCCACCTCCTCCATGCAGCCCATTCTGATTTCCCTACAGTCTATGGCTGTGTTTAGAACTCAGCTGGCCACTCTTGCTGCATGGCTGTGAGCTGCTTCTCCTGGGGCTCAGACACAGGTGTGACCCAGCAGTTCTCCCTCTGTCACTTCTTATCCAGTCAGCATCACAGGTCCTGGCTTCAGGCTAGACTCCTTGGTAGCCTAGGACCACGAGATGTGGCTTTACATCCTGAGGTGGCTTTCAGACAGGATGGCGTGGAGTAGATTCTTCACCGCTGCCCCCGAGACGTCCCATGTCTGAGGGACAGCCCATAATAGGCTGCCCTGCTCCACTCTCAGCTTCTCCTCTGCCCCAGGAGATCTGTGCAAAGCATTTGCTATACTCTTCTTCAGTTTTCTCACCTGTACAATGCAGATGACAATCTTTAGTCATGTGGTCTGGCCTGTGCAGTCAGTCGAGATTCATTCCTGTACAGTAATGGCTGCTGAACCAGATCCCTAACCAAACACTGTGAGGTCTGAGAAACCGGCTAGCTGGCTGTGCGTGGAACCTGGCAGCTTTGGTCTGGGTCCTTTCCCCTGAGTTGGCTTGTTTGACTGATAAATAAAACCAGGTCCCTCCATTGGGCAATCCCCAGGGTGAAGACAAGGAACCTGTTCTAGTCACCCAGGCACCCAGTGCTTAAGTCTGCACAAGAAGACCACCACCATGGAGCATCCTTGGTGGTACTTCTAAGCAGCTGGGTCCCAAGTCCTTGAGCCTTTCAGGGAAGCAGGACAGGAGTGCAAAGGACCTGGGTCTTCTAACCATCCTCTGCTTCCCCCACAGTTTCCAATGGGTCCCGGCTCAGATGGCCCGATGGGAGGCATGGGCGGCATGGAGCCACACCACATGAATGGATCCTTAGGTAAGCCCACACCTACACATGGCTCCATTCCGCCTCAGCTCCTGGGTCCCTTGGGATAGTGTTTGTCGTAACTAGGCTCCTAGAAGGTCCTGAGCAAATGTTCCTGCGTACACTGAGGTGACCTCCCATGCACAGAGCCAGAAAGCAAAGGGTCCTCAGAGGATGGAGAACACACACAGAAGCGCGGGCCAGCAACTAAACGGGCCAGGCATGGGGACACATGTTACTGTAGTGTAGCACGCAGGAACCTGAGGCAGGAGGATCACAAGTTTCAAACTAGCCTGAAATATTCTACTACAGGTGTATAAGTGAGACCCGAGAAAGCTAGAGCTGGGCACATGATCTCTGACCTCCTCCAGTGTGTACTCGTGTGTACACATACACACATGAAAACAGTACCTACATATACTCAACACACACACACCCTGAAGGAAGGAAAGAAAGGAATGCCCTGACTTGGCCTCTTCTTCCCTTTTAGGATCAGGAGACATAGATGGACTTCCAAAAGTGAGTGATGCTTATTGTCCCCTCCCTCAGTATCACCCTCTCTGTTAGGTCAGGTTGTTGGGGACACGGACTCACCTCCTCATCTCTTTCCACAGAATTCTCCTAACAACATAAGTGGCATTAGCAATCCTCCAGGCACCCCCCGAGATGACGGCGAGCTAGGAGGAAACTTCCTCCACTCCTTCCAGAACGACAATGTAAGTTCCCCAGAGCCCATGACTCTTGTAGTATTTGGGTCCCGGGAGTTCCCTTAGGCCTGAGGACCCTGGAACTGCTTTTCCTGCCACCTGGTCCTTCCGGGGGTGGGGGTGCGGGTGCTGTGTGAAGGCTGGAAGCCTTCAGCATCCATAAACAGAAACGGCTGGGGAAGCTCTGAGCTGAATTGGTCAGGCAACACCGGCCCATGGGATCGTGCAAGCAGGAATGTCCTGGGCCCTCGGTGCACAGGGGCCAGGTGAATTTCTATGTTCATACACATTGATGAAAACAGCTTCGGAGAACCCCAGACTGTTGCTAGTTCACAGCACCCTCCAGGAACCTGGACTCAATAAATTCCAGTACCCTACTGTCTTGGTTTCCCTAAGAAACTTGACTCCAAGGAATACGAACTAGAAGCCATTTGTGCTTCCAGAGTTTAGACTGGTCCCAGAGGAGTCACCTAGCCTCTGCATCCTTGGCTTCACCCTATCCTCCCCTCCCCACCTGACAGCCCCCCAACCCTGCTTCTCCCCGCAGTATTCTCCGAGCATGACGATGAGTGTGTGACCCCCCTCTCCAAGACGCTGAG
The DNA here is from genome assembly GCF_037038515.1 of Microtus pennsylvanicus. Classification (NCBI taxonomy): domain Eukaryota; kingdom Metazoa; phylum Chordata; class Mammalia; order Rodentia; family Cricetidae; genus Microtus; species Microtus pennsylvanicus. The sequence continues at coordinate 43,028,147 of NC_134591.1, forward strand.
AGCCGGCATTGCAGGCAGAAGATGCCAGAAATTATGCAAGAAGAAGTGAGGTGTCGATACCAGGAGCTGGGGGAGGGTGTCTCCTGCTCCCCTCCACCCCTCCCATCCACTCCCCCACCTTTCCCAATTTTAGTTTCATGCAATAAAAAGGCCAAACTTTTTATTCCATAAAACATGAAGGACAAAAACTCAAAAAATGTATTTCAAGTCAGCAATCAGAAAAATCCTACCCTCTCCTCACCCTAAAGGACCTTTCTGTACATGACACTTTTTGTTTGTTCGTTTGTTTGTTTGGGATTTTATCGTTGTTGGGATTTTTAATTTGTTTTTGGGGGGATTTCTTTTAGGGAAAAAAATTTTTTTAATGGAAGCTTCTAGCAAGCCCTACACCCACCCCACTCTTTGCTTTCTTCTTTTTAAAAAAAAAAGGAACAAAAAAAAAGGAAAAAGAAAAAAAGGCCAAAAAAAAAAGGGAAGAAAAACCCGCAAGCCCTGCCATGTGTCCTACCACCAGAAAGCTAGTCTAGGTGTGCGGTGCCACACTGACTTTGTAGCCATCTAATAATAATAATAAACTGGACAGTTTACAACCGGTGGTCCCTTTCAAAGGCTGTCTGGGGAGAAGGAAGAGTCCACGTGGGCCTTTGGGGTTTGCACTGGGCGAGGAGACTGGCCATCACAACACACCGGCACCCCTGTGGCCATAGCGCCCAGAGCCCCCAACCTGCTGTCGCCTAACAGAGACCATCGCTGTGACCCAGCATACACACTGTTCCCGGATGGCTCCCTCTTCAGACCTCGTGCCCGGCCACTGGGGCCTCCAGCCCCCAGTCCCCACCGCTCTTGGCAAGACTCCTGCTGGCTGGGTTGGAGAGGCCCCACCCACAGAATGGCTGTGATCTGGGACATGGAACTGGCCTCCACGTTCTGGTCCCTAAGATCCTCACATAGTGCGTACTGGCAGGGCGGGCTGAAGTGGTTTTCTTTTTTTTCTTTTTTTTTTCTTTTTTTTTCTCCTGTTTGTCATTTTTCAAAGATGGGTATTGGTTAGAATCGCTCTGTATTTGCTTGGAACTGGATGGACAGACTTCGGCATCGCTGTGGGGGTGGGGGGAGCACCAGCAACCAAACAGACGCTGTCTCTGGTCCTGTTTTTATTTTCAAAAACCTACAAACCTGATGGTGGAGCCGTCCCCTCCTAGGAGGGGTGACTTGGCTGCCCTGGCCTCGCCTTGGCAACCTCTGTGTCTTGCCCTGAAGACACTGAATTCTTTGTACATTTACATCCCCCTCGTGCCCCGCCCACCCTTGTAGCTGGTCTTTGTTTTCTTACCTCCCCTTTCTGACCCATGTATATCATATTCTGTGAGATACCATCTGCCTGAAAAAAGACCTTGTGCGGATTCTTGGGAACATTGTAGCTGTTTCTGTGTTTTTTCTTACCTTGTAGTCTGGTTCTGAATTATGAGAGGAAAAAAAAAGTAATTATGATACATTGTAGTTTGTGTACGATATATGTTGATAACGTTTTATTAAAGGGACATCTTTTTTCCGCAGCCCTTCCTGACATGTTTGGGGGGAGCCCGGGTAGGAGCTGGTGATACTGATCAGGAAGGAGAGTGTGGGCCTGGCACCTGAGACTTCTTCCTTGCTCGCTAGGCACCTGCTGCCTTTCCCTGGGCCTGAGTTCAATGCTTAATGTAGCGGCCTTGGAAGTGGGGTTGGGACAGGTGGGCACCAGTTACTTCAAACCCTTGGCGGTTTGTCTTGTTAACAGCTTCCATGCCCAAAGTCCCTGACATGTCTGGGATTATTGGGTAATAGGAAAGTCTGTAGGTGTTTGGCTATTGGGAGGTTGATTCCCCCCCCCCCCCTTTTCTTTTTTTAAATCTCCTAGGCAGGACTAAGAGTGGGAAAGGCAAGGATTAGGCGCCAGGCGAAGGATTTTGGAAGTGATCCAGACTGACCTGTAGCTTACAGAGGGGCTGTAGAGAAGGGGGGGGCTGGTGGTTGCCAGTGTCAGAAAGTACAGCTGAAGTCCTGGGTACATCCTCTGGGGGTGGGGGCAGGGATGGCCAGTGCTTGGACCAGGTGCTCTCCACTTTCCCAGGAACCTCAGAACCAGGTTGTAATTCTGACTGTTGGCATCTTGCTACCGTCGCTCCTTCGGACATGACCGAGGGTATATAGATTAGTTTGTGACTGACTTTGGTGTCTTCATCTAGGCACTAACAACAGTGCCTCATGAGTGACTCCTGCCAGCTCACCCTTGGAAGGGTGGTGTGACGGGGAGGAGCTGGGACGCCCTCGGTTCAGTCTTAGGCTTTTCTCCGCAGCTGCCGACTGTTGGGAAGCATCCCTTTGGACCAGTGGGTAATGCAGGCTGTGGCACTCACACCAGCAACTGTGAAGAGGTAGTTGCTGCACAGTCTCCTCATTCATGCTTCCAGATAGGAACTGTGGAGAGGGTGCCGTGTGGGAGAAGCCATCTCAGGTCTGCCGAGGGGAGAGGTCACCTGCATTGCTTTCTTATCCCACAGCCCGCCACCTGGGCTCCAGAACAGCCCCTACCATTTGTCTTCCCAGCCCATGGCCACCCAGGACCTGGTCTTTCTTCACCAGAGTCTTGTCATTGCCTTGTTCAGGCTTAACCAAGACTTTTAGGGCTGGGCCAGATCACGGCCCTGAGCAGCATGAATCCCAGAGGAGGGAAGGATTGAAGCTCAGGCAGGAGCGGAGGAGTCAGTCTGCAGTCTCTCCAGCTGGGTCACCAGAGCAGCCTCTGCTTCTCTTCTGGTCCTCATGTCTCTAAGGGTCGCTGGCCTGGCTGGAGAGACCCGTCCCTGAGGCAGAAGAGCTACCCTCAGACTGTAGACCCCAGGAGACCTGGGGGGTGGGGATACTCCAGAGTCACAACTGTTTTGTCCCTGAACCCCTGATCTCCAGATGCCTGTAGTTCCCCAGGGTTTGGCTGTGTGGGCTAGTCAGGGAAAAGGAGGCTGGAGAGAAATGGGTCCTCCTCTCTTGGCCCTGGGCTCTTGGTGGGCTTGGCATTGGGCCTGGAGGTTTTTTTTGTTTTTTGGTTTTTCGAGACAGGGTTTCTCTGTGGTTTTGGAGCCTGTCCTGGAACTAGCTCTTGTAGACCAGGCTGGTCTTGAACTCACAGAGATCTGCCTGCCTCTGCCTCCCAAGTGCTGGGATTAAAGGCGTGTGGGCCTGGAGGTTTGACATAAACAACCAGACTAGAGACTGTACTGAGAGATAGAGGGATTCATTCTATCCTGTGCTGGGCTTCTCCTGTCCATTCCCGAGACCCCGTGAAACCCCACTCCTTGGCAGCTGGGGCCTGGACAGTTAGCTTCCTGTTCTGTTTCCTGGCCCCATTTTGGCCCTCCCAGTGCCATAAGGATGTACTTCAGGGGCTCCTCACTCTTCCTGCGTTCATCCATTCGTCGTGTGTTTGGTGACATCTACCCGCTAAGCAAAACAGGCCTGGAATGATGGAGACCCTTTTAGGGTCAGGCAGGTGGCAGGGAGAAGAACTCTGGGTGGGTTGAGTCACCTAGACAGGCAGTAAAGAAAGTGGATGTTTAGGCCTCTGTTAGTGACCAACTTCCGGAGTTGGCATTTGGATGACCGATGCCTGGTCCTCTGGGGTACCCAGTGATCAGAACTGGAAACGGAGAACCAGCAAAGGTAGGTAAAGGTGGGGCTGAGAGATCATGGCACGGGCCAAAGCTCGTGTTAGCTGGTAGACCCCAAGGGCTGGTACCCTTGGAATCAATTGCCTTTTCTCACCACCTCATCAAGCCGCACTTGATGCGGCTTGTCACCTACACCTTGGTTCTCGCTGCCCTCTCTGTTCCTGGAACCAAGTCCCCAAAGCTCCACCATGAGGATGCTCTTTACCTCTGGCAGCAATCTGAGTCTTCAGGGGCTCTGTGCTGATGAGTCAGTGCCTGCCTTCTCTAAGCCAGGGCCTATCTCCTGGCAGGGGCTCAGTGGCTCTTTATGGAGGAACTGAAGGTTACTGAGTCAGTCACCCTTGGAATATACTCTGGTGCCTGTCTCCAGTGCTGTCACCTGTGGGCAGGGACTTAGAGGCGGGGGAAAGGTGGCCTTTGTGGGTACCTGCTACTGCAGATCCAGAGACAACTTACTGCCAATGACCACTAGGCAGCCTAGGGACTCCTGGGAACAGGTACTGTGACTACCAGCTTGAGTCCCCAATCCCAGCACACTGCCTGGAATAGTGTGAATGGCTAAATTGCCAGAGGTGTGATGTAGGGAACCTCAGGACTCTAGTCCTGACACATTTGGGGGTCCTCACGTTGGTCTGTCTGGGTTAGAGACCTGTAAATCATGTATGTTCTAGGAAGGGACATATTGCTCTGTACAGGCTGGACTCAGAGATAGAGATCTTGCTCTGGGCAGCAAACCCACTCCCTAGATGGGTCTGGGGAGATGTGACCTGAGGTAGCTGGCTTGAAGCCTGATCCCTCAGGTGGCAGCATCCTGAACAAGAAATGCTGGGCTTGCTCTGCCTGCCCTATTCAGTGCAGCCTAGTTCTGTGAACTGAGAAATGGAGCAGTTCTGGAAAGGAGACACCAGGCTATCCTAGGTCCATCATCCTCCACCTCCAGTCTTTTTGGGGAGGGTCCCCCCTAGGAGATGATGGGTGTGACCCAGAAGTCAAAACTGAGGCCCTGGAGCTGAAGTTCCAGGATGACATTTCACCAGAGCACCTAAAGTTTGAAGGCGTGTACTTAGGGCGTTCCCCTGTGAAGAAGTGTGGCGGCCAGCTGTGGAAAGGGTGGTACATGTGTTTGAGGTCTGGTTTCTAGGACCCAGGTGGATGAATATCCAGTGGAGGACATACAAGCATTTCCCAGGGGTGGCACTGGAGTTAGAACCATGAAGCATGATTAATAAAAACTCAGAGAAATTGGGGTTCAGCCTAAAGATTTGAAAATCAAAACAGCCAGCTCTTAACCTCTACCTGAGCCCAAAATGGTGATCCTGCCTCCAGGAAATCTCAGAAAGAGACTGTGTCCGAGAGCTGTCTCCTCCCGTTTTATAATCCTCTCTGGTTCTGGGATTAAAGGTGTGCACCCCTACCACCTGGTTTCTGTGACAAGCTAGTGTGGCTACTGGGATTAAAGGTGCATGTTATTGTTGCTGATCTATAAGATTGGCCGGTGTGGCTGTTTTGCTTTTCTGATCCTTGGGCAAGTTTTATTTATTAAAATCCAAGTGAAATGCCACTACAGGGCCAGCTCACTCTGACACCAGACCTGATTTGGCTGGATTGCCACCTCTGAAAGGTCTCTGAGGCTTGGCTGCCTGGTCACTTGCACTTCCTGTTTTGGCAAATATGCCCAGGTGCAATTCCGCAAATGCTATGCGGACGAGGGACAGTGGCTCTGCATGCGGCTGCTCAGTCCATTCCCAGCTCAGAGCTCACACTGGCTCTAAATGTTCTCCATGTCTGCCGTACCCTCCTGTGAGGCTTTTACCTGTGTCATTGATGCGTAGGGCCTGTTAGTGTGTAGCCTCCCTAGCCTGAGAATGTAGTGCTAGCATCCTCAGCTGCTAGAGGTTCACGAGTATGTCCTGGCTAGAAGTGCCTTCCTCAAGATTTTTACCTTCTGCCAGGCAGTGGCTAGTAGCTGGTGTGGGCCAAGGTCACACTAACTTGCCTCCACGTAGGACAGTTCTGTGCAGGAATGCAAATACTGTGGCTGCAGGACCTGTTTTGTCGCTCAGTGTCCACAGCCTTGCTCAGGTCTGGCACATACTAGATACTCCATGAAGTAGAGAGTAGATCGAGTGGCTGGTAACTTGTCATCTGAGGCAAGGAGCACGTACTAGAGTTGAGCAGAAGTACATGTCTGTAGAAGTTCCCAGAACGCGCCTGATCTCATCTGATCTAGGAAACTAAACAGGGTCAGGCCTGGTTCGTACTTGGATGGGAAAGTTCCCAGAGGGGTTGCGCTGTTGAAGTTCCCCATACCAGGTGACCCTCAGCACTCGTAGGCATATCAAAGGGACAGTCTGGCACCATCAGGTCCTGTGCCTGCTTCAAGGGACTCAACTTGAGGAGGAGTCTGAGCTGACTGCAGCATCTTCCAGCCTTGGGCCTACAAGGAGTGAGTGACAGACACAGTCCTCCAAGTGGAATCGCCAAGCCTCTGGCTAACACCTGCCGAGGGTCACTGTGGGCAGAAAGAACCTCTTCCAGCTGGGGCATCTAAGACTCCAAACTGATCTGAGGGAAGTCTGGTCAGATGCAGCCCATCTAACTCAAGGGTGAAAGATTGTGAACAGGGACACTGTCTGAACTCCACAGAGGAGAATGTAGGGCATCTGGATGTGGAGAATGGCCTCCTCCCAGGGCGGACTTAATTCCCTGAGGACTGAATTGAACCAACCTTTCTTTACTTAGCCCAGGCTGGGCAGGAATCCCCACTGTAGACACGGATGAACCTGAACCTCTGATTCCCCTGCTTCCACCTTCTGAGCATGTGGATTATAGCTATCAATCTCCACCCTCAGCAGGAATGAGCTTCTTAATGGATTGGGCACATTCAGGCTCACCATGCGAATGTCATTTCCCCCCAGTTCTGTTGCTTCAAGTCTAGGCCTTTAATGCCGAGTGTGACTCTGTCCCTTTCCTGCCCTTCCTTCAGACTCAGGCTGGCCAGCAAGGCCCCCGTCCTCAGGCCCTGAGCCACACAGACATAATGTCACCCCATAAGAAAAGCAAAGTAGCCCAGCCAGTGATGGTGCAAACCTTTAATCCCAGCATTCGGGAGGCAGAGGCAGGCGGATCTGTTCTACATAGAGTTCAAAGCCAGCCTGATCTACATAGAGTTCCTGGACAGTCAGGACTACACAGAGAAACCCTGTCTCAAAAAACTGGGGTAAAGAAAAAAGTGGAAGAGACAAGGAGGCTGGGCACAGGGGAGCTGGGGAAGGAAATTCATTTCTGTAGAGGTGGCAGTTGTCACCACGTATGAACTTTCTAGCTCTTCAGTAAATATGGGGGCTTCTCAGCCTCCTCAGTTTCCCCATCTCTATGGGGGTGGGGATACCCACCATTCCCCCTGCCTCAGCACAGACACACTGCACTGTGTGTTCAGTTTGGTTCTTTGTGCTGTGGGCTCTGGGGCCTTGTGATAGGACTATGACCAGGCAGGAGGTGCCCACTCTGGAGCTAGAGGGACACGGACTGCAAACCCTGTAACTGGCCCATGCTGGGTCATGAGATCTCAAGCTGCAAGGTTATGGGCTGACTGTGCTAGTTACTGCGAGCCTCCACCCCTCACTCCGGCTGCTCATCTCGCCCTCACCAGCAACAAGCCAGCCTGATAGGACTTAGGGTGCCCTAGGCTTCCAGCCATCCCTGCCACTGCGGAGAATCACCACAGTGGCCTGCAGCTGGCCTTTTCAGTCATCTGCCAGTCCATCCTCTGCGCTTCTACCAGCGCTGAAAAAACTTCCTGACAGCAATTCCACTGCCACCAATTTACCCTATGGCTATGCTGGCAAAGCAGACTCGGAGCCACGAGCAGGGCTGCTTGCTGCCGCATTTTAGAATAATACCCAGAGACAACCTGTACGGCCATCTCCAGCCACAACTGCACCTCAGGAAGTAGGGGTGTACTGTCTGCGCTGCTGTGGTGGGACCCTGAGACTCCCAAGGCCAGGTAAGTGTACAGGGAGGATACTAAGTATATATAGTTGTGTGCTTAGGACACACACATCGTGACGTGCAGAAAACAAGCTGGATTAGACCTTGAGAGGAGGACTAGGGTTGCTCAGAGTGTTACCTTGGACTCTAGAAAAGTGCAAAAGTTACCTGGTGTTCAAGGTCTCAGGAGCCATCCCAGCTCCCCAACACTCTGTTCCCAGGCAGCTGACACACCAGGCTCCTTCCTCTCTCACATCTTCCTGGTGACCCCTCTTGCCCACATCTCCCCGAGTTGCGCAGCCCCTGCTAAGCTCTGAAGTTGCTATGAAGTGAAGAGCTAGCTGGGGTGAGACAGACTGGGTGGCCCAGGGCTAACACTGTTGGATGATGTTACCCAGCTCCAAGGTCTCTCCGTGTTCTTCCCATAGGAAAACTGAGTCTTCACAGCAAACAGGGCCACCTCACCCAAGGCCATGCCCTCTGTGGCAGTGGCAGTTACCCGATGATCGTGACAAGTGGAAAGTCCCTGTAGATAGGCTCACCCATGTATGAGCAATGTGGCTCTTGGCTTCTGTGGGCTCCATCGAGGCCCCAGGTGTGATCACAGATGCAGTGGGCACGCTCCGTCTCTCTCCCGTGTTCACCTGTGCTCCCCACAGGCGCTGGGCCAGCTTTCTCCACAAGCGTCCACACGCAGGTCTCTGTGCCCAGGTGTGTACGAGGGCAGCTGGCTCGGAGCATCAGCTGTGGGAGTGTGGGGCCGCTCCTTCTGAGTGCTCATGTTCGAGAATGAGGTGCCTTCCACATGCTCCATGCAGTGCATGCCTGCAACAGTGGCCTTTACCACACAACCACCCTGTTGTGCAAAAGGCACGATGTCGAGTGGGACTTGACATTATTTGGAGACCAGCTGACCCGGGAAACTCATCAAGTAAGCAGGAAACTAGGGCTCTAAAATGAACGGTCCCTTGAGCCTCTGCAGTCATTGAGGGATGTGCGTACAATTTTAAACAGCTCAGCACTTAAGAGCACTGGTTGCCCTTCCAGAGGAGCCAGGATCGATTCCCAGCACCACACAACAGCTCACAACCAGTCGTGACTCCAGTTCTGAGGGAGCTGATCCTGTCTTCCGGCCTCTTTGGGCACTAGGCATTCATGGGTACATATACAAACAGACAAAACACCTGTATACATTAAAAAGAAAAATTTCCACAAGAACTTAGCACACATTTATAGTACCTGCCATGAGGCAGGACAGACAGACTCATAGCTAGAATCTTCAAAATTAGAAAGGGGGCAGGGGCAGGGATGTGACTCAGTGGTACAGTACTTTTCATAGGTTCAATCCCTAGTACTGAAAGAAAACAAAAACAAGGGACAGGGTAAGGTGGCACAGGCCTGAAATTCCAGCACTCTAGATGTTAAGGTCAGAGGATGGCAAGTTCAAGGCAAGGCTAACGACACAGCAATACTTTGTCTCAAAAACAAACGGAGTTGGGGGAGAGAAAGACCTAAAACTCCAAGGGAAGTGGTATTAGCCTCAGGGTTTGAATGAGGAAACTCAGGCACCGCTCATCTGAGTCCAAAGCTGGTCCAGGGCCTGTACTTGTAAGAGGCAAGGAGGCACATGGCGTGCTCAACATTCAGCACCTCACAGACAAGCTCGCACCAACACAGGCACCAATGCAATGCAAAGACTCTTTATTGCCAGCCAGACCACCAGACTGAGAAGGTGTGGGAGGCTTGCCCAGGCCCAGGCATCACCTTCCTAGGACGTAAGTTCCTCAGAGGCAGCAGTAGGGTGTCAGGCCCCTGAAGTGGTACTTCACACAGCACCATGCAAATACAGAGCTAAAAACTTCCTGAATGTCTTTGGCTGGAAATCAACAGGCCCAGCAGGTTCCTAGAAAGAACAGAGACCATTAGGATCCATGACAGCAGAGAGACAGGCCACTCTCAGTGACTCATCAGTGCCCGGCGAATCACCATCTTTCTCCCACATCAGCTCTCTGGCCAGGGACACTGAGGAGCTGGTACTGCAGATGTGCCGAGGGTTTCTGGCGCCCATCAGCCACGTCATCTGCTCTGCTTCCTAAGTCTCCTCACTCCAACCACTGGGACATGACAAGAACTCCCCATTCTATACTGGTTCACAGCACTTCAGGAAGAAACACGCTGACAGGCTGGAAACCACCGCAGAACTGACTGTGTGACTATCAGAACTCCACTGAGCCAGTCTGCACGCAGCCCGTATGCGACATAGCAGGCCACAGACCCCGCAGCACCTGAGCTCTGCCCTCTCATCCTGAGTGCTTCTCACTGCATCGTAGCCTGAGCCACTGCAGAGCAGGCTGTACATCAGCTGAGCCCCGGGTGCAGCAGGGGCACAGGAGGAGACCCGTGTGCTGACGGTGACTGCAGTCCTCCCACAAGGCCACAATGTGATGCTGCCACAGGGCCCCGCAAGGCACTGAAGCAGGCCGGGGAGTGGACACAGGGACAGTCTCCCACAGCAGAAACTGAAGAGAAGGGGAGGCAGATGTGGCTGTTCAGGTCCTAGAGCCCCTCCTGCCAGACCAGGCTCGACCAAGGCTCACCCTGAATGGAGAAGTCAAGGTCTGCTGTAATCCCCAGGCTCGAGGAATCTGAACTTACCAACACCACCTTCCTTTTGATGACTGGGCGACACCAGAAGTGCTGGTACAGGAGCTGGTCTGAGTCTACCCATACCAAATTCTTGATGCCCTCATTAGAGGCCAGATCTGTGGTGTTCAACTGCAACACGAGGAACTGGAAGACACGGCCATCGGTGCCCACACTCTGCACGACTATGGGCTGCTCCAAGACCTTGGTGGCGTTCTAAGAAAAGTGGACAAGAAAACGCTGTGGCAAAAGAATGCAGACCAGGGGGCCCAATTCCACCCTTTAAAACACCCACCCGCTTCCTTTTTATGGTTTCACCTCAGGGCAGGTAAGGCAGACCGAGGAGTTCCACAGTCCACAACCAGTCTCCCCGCACCCAGCCTGGCCTCCCCTCACTCATCCAGGCCTCCCTTCACCCAGCCAGGCCTCTCCTCACCCAGCCAGGCCTTCTCTGCCTCAAGACTCCAGAAACCTGCTCTTCAACCCCAGTACTAACTCCCACTGCTGACTGGCGATTACTGGGCAAGGCTTGAAGTTCAGGTGAGCCAGGAGGTTAATGGAGGGAATCCCTCAAACCTCTGCCTTACCCAGTAAGACAACAGTGACGTCAGCTATCAAAGGCTGACTTGGAAGCTCATCATTAGACCTATCATTTCACTCCATTTGACAGATGAAGACACAGACCCAACTTGGCAGATTGGCCTGTCTGAAGTCACACAGACTGACTAGATGTGCTGGCATGTCTGTCCCCCTCTCGAGGGCCCGGCATCACTGGGTACTTCTGAAAGCGGGACTGTCTACACCGCAGTCATCTGAGCTCCACTACTGAAAGCGGGACTGTCTACACTGCAGGCAGTCATGTGAGTTTCAGTTACTTACTGCAGCATGTAGCGGGTCACACTCCTGGAAGGTATACTCCAGGCATGTCACAGTCAGGGCCTGTACTGATCTCACCGCAGCAGTAACGACACTCAGGAGTAACAGCTTAGTCTAGGCACCCTGCCTGTTTTTCATAGATAGATGCATATTCCTGCTTCACAGACTGAAGCGCAGGTTTCCAGGCATTTGTTCAAGGCCCCCCCGAGGCGTAGGCTAAGTCAGGTAGCCCCACTGTCTAGGCTGTGGCTGGTGTCCCAGTGTATCTGACACCAGTGCCTCTTTCGTTCTTAAGTGGGGTTTTTTTTTGGTTGATTGTTTTTGTTTTTGTTCTTTTTCTGAGACAGTGTAACTCTGTATAGTCCTAGAACTCATTCTGTAGACCAGGCTGACCTGGAACTCAGACCTTCCTCTGCCTCCCAAGTGCTGGAGTAAAGGTGTGCCCCAAACTGCCTGGCTCCTAAGTGTGACTGTTTGGGTAACTCTATGGCCTGCCTTTGTACTTTGTAGTAATCCAGACTGCTACTGGCCACAGATCCTGCAGTCTAGCCACGAGAAGCAGGGCACCCTGCCTTGCCCTCAGGGCTCACCTGACTTTAGGACTAGCTAATGGAAGTCCCAAGTACGTGCCACATCAGGGCTGTTGGTCTCAGAAATACCTGTGCTAGCTGCATGAGAAATAAATACAAAGAGAAGTACCTGTAAGTGTTAGCTGAGATTCGGTATTGACTCTTATCTCCCTCTACAGATCAATAAAACTGCAGGTAGTACATAAATTTCTCAGCAATTTTACCTTTTACATGGAGGCTTGTCCCATAACTGCTCAACTTCATGGCCCCAGGAATAATTTGTACCTGGAGACGGTGGAGGAGGCTGCCTCTTCTATCTAACGGGGCGGTATTAGCCAGCACTGCTACTGAGGCCCTTCTGGCGATACCCGGCAGAGACTACACTAAGCCCGTGGCCTGGAACATGGAATGTTGCTGCTTCCTTCCTCCGCCCAAACTGGGGGCAGCACATCCTTTAGAAGCTGTAGGAATCACAGATCAGCCTCTGCTTTTCCACTCATTAGCTGTGGGATCATGGGTGATTTACCTCATCTTACAGAGAGTTCAGGAAGTCTACAGCGAGGGAATAGGACTAAAGCCAGCTGCTCACTATCCGCCCACTGTTTAGACATAATAAGGCCACATGAGGATGCCACAGTTGCTAATCTCTCTGGTTCTAGTTCTTACCATGCTGGGGATTGAACCTGGGGACTTATACACACTAGAAAGATGTTCCACCACTCAGCTATATCCCCAGCCCACTCCAGGTCCTCGGCTATATGATCAGAAACATAAATTATCCTTCCTGAGCTTGTCTCTTCTTCTACAAAGTGAGGCTAACAGCACCTGCCACACAGGTTGTTCAAAAGAGCAAACCACGTGAGAAGCTCTACAATTTTAGTGCGGGGTTTCCAAACCCCAGTTTGCACGAGCCTCACCCGGAGGGCTTTTTAAATGCTGACTGCTGGGCCCCACTGCAGAGCTTCTGATTCAGTGGGTCTATGAAGTACACACTCATCAAGCTCCTCCAGGACACCATGGTGTCCACAGTTTGTTAACGTGTGGGGTGTGTCAGATGCTCAATACCGAACAGTACATTCTACTCCCCACTCAGGCAGCCAACCAAATGAACCCTGCCAGCACCCACCCCAGGCAGAACAGATGCAAATCCTAATTCCCTCACTCCCGGGAGGACCACAGGCCTGAGGCTCTACTCGAGACCTGAGAGAACAGGAGCTCTCAGAAATATGCCCTATGCTCCCACTCCCACCCCGCAACCAAGCCATCCTGAGACAGCGTTCACTTCAACCACTCAGCCTCCATTCCACACCGTCTAGGTGCTGGGACTTCCTCTTAATATTGAGGGCCACCACCAAGTGGTATCTTGTTTCTGTACCCACCCTGAACTGACAGTAACTGCCTGGCATCACCTCCTGGGCCTTCTGATGGTGCTGCCTGCTCCAAATCTGACCACGCAGAGCAGACTGGGGCGTGGAGCCCAGACAAACATAAACTTCTGAGTAGGGTATGCCCTGTACCACCCCTCCTTCCCCCACACTTCCTGCTGCAGACTGCAGGGTGAAGTGGTTAGTTTGCTGTGAGCCTACGGCACACTGGGAAGTGGAGCTCCAAATGACACCAAGGGCAGCTGTGTCTGGATAGAGTACCAGACCCAGTCAGCCCCCAGGAGAGATAGTTGGTTGCTACAAGTTAAGAGGAAGTGCATTTGGGCTGGAGAGATGGTTCAGAGGTTTAGAGCATTGCCTGCTCTTCCAAAGGTCCTGAGTTCAATTCCCAGCAACCACATGGTGGCTCACAACCATCTGTAATGAGGTCTGGTGCCCTCTTCTGGCCTGCAGACATACACACAGACTGAATACTGTATACATAATAAATAAATAAATAAATATATTTTTTTTAAAAAAAGAAGTGCATTTTCCTGAGATTCCTCAGTTAAACTCAAAGTCCGTCCCCACTCCATTCTTCCTGGGAGTGGTCTTTACAGCAGGAGGCCAAGCCTGCAGAAAGCAGTTCTATGGTCTTCTGCACACACATACCCCATAGAGGAGCCGAGCCTGAGCCAGGGCATTTGCAAAAGCAAACAGGAGCATCTTGGCCCTTAGCTGTTCCGGAAGGAAGCGTTGTGGCCGTAAATTGGCCTTTTCCAGGAAATACAAGGTGTGGGGATAGGGGTAAGGGTAGCCCTCCCGGAATCCTGCAAGAGAAGAGAAAGGAGAGGTGAGGAGGAATAGACTAATCAGCCTGCCACAGAGCCTCAGGACACTCAGGGCAGGTAATAAAGACTCACAGGAGACATCAGTACATAATCATGCTCATGGATATGGACGGCTACTGAGGAGCTGAGACAGAAGCCGGAGGTAGCTTGTAAAACCCAGCCACAATGCTTTAAATGTTACTCTGGCTCATCACAGAAAATACGTGCCAACTTGTGGCAGGTGCTTCCTACACACACATTCTAACCCCACTCACTTGCTTTCCGACACATGGGTGACTAAAAGCCATGGTCATTACTAAGGAGAAGCAGAAGTCAGTACTCTACTGTTAGTAACACATGACTTGCCTCGTACTTCACAGCTTCAGGTTAGCACCTGTTCACTTCAGACACGACATTGTCAAGTCATGAATATCTCGAGTGACTATGAATAAATATCTGGTGGGCTAGAGGCTTCTAGAAACAGTGCCTGGAACCAGTGCACGTGGGTACAGAGGAAGGAGAAAGACACTGGGGTCATGGACTCAGAAAAACCAGGAGAAGAGTGCTCGCTGAGAGATGGGGCTTCCCTGCAGGCCTTGGTCCTGCAGGCTGCTCTACTCTGCAAGGCACAGACAGACACCCGGCACACACTCCACACGGGGCTGCTCCACTCTGCAGAGCACGGACCCCAGCACACACTCCACTCCACACGACCTGCTCCACTCTGCAGGGCACAGACACCCGGCACACACTCCACACGGAGCTGCTCCACTCTGCAGGGCATAGACACCAGGCACACATTCCACATGGGGCTCTAGACAGGAAACAAGGAGAGCCCCAGTGGAGCCTGCTGCTGCCTGTGAGGAGCCCGCAGTCTAGAGGGGAACCAGACGGGAAATCAATCACACCCCAGCACAGAGGCGTGTCAAGATCCAGGGTGACTCAGGGCTGTGGGAAGATAAATGAAAAGTCCCTGATTGAGACTGAAAGTTCAGCATTTCTGGGGGAAGTGACTGTGAACATGAATGGCAGCCGATTAAGAGTTAGGAAGCAGGGGCTGCCACAGATACTAGGAGATAATGCATATGTGCTGCCAAGCACCCAGAGCTATTAGTACATCCTTTCTCTTAAAGGATTATGAATAAAAAGCACGTCCTCATCTCTGCTCCGCTTTGCTCACCTGTGTCATCTTCCACATCATAGACATGGCATTTCTGAAGATCGATGGTAGGAGAAATGGGATAGAAGGTTTCGAGAACGTGACTTTCGGTAGCTTCCACCTCCTCTCTGGAGGCAATGGTGGGCAGAGGGTCCTTGGCTCTCAATATAGCACCACTAGAACCTCGGACCTGAAGGAGAAGAGACTCTAAAATGGGGAAAAGGTGATTAGTCTAACGTGGTCTTCGTACAGCTCTCAAAGTGTGAAACCATCATCCTCCACAAACCTCAAGTCAAAGTCTGCTACATACAGGTTTTCTAGATGACCAGCCTGGTCATAGAACACACATATGGCACTAGAACCCTGAGCCCCTGAGAGGGTGAAGAACTAGAACATTCTTCTCCCTAGGTGCTCTTCTGATGAACCCCAAGGCTCCTGACTTGTGGGCATCCTTCATCTTCCCAAGGACCAGCTCCAAGCCAGGGACCCAGAAACAGGGCAGAATTACTCTGTGCTCTCAAGGAGCCCTTCAGGAAGCAAGTGCTGCTGGGGAAAGCAGAGCCATATGCAGACAGAGCCCTCTGCAAAACCCAGAGGGCCCCGGAAGGAAGCAAAACCTTCAATTGGGCAGCAGAGGAAGCACTTCGGAGACAGTGGCAAGTAGACTTCAGTGAGTTCAAGGTCAGTCAGGGCTCCACAGTGAGATGGTCAAAAGCAACAGCAAAGGTTATCTGAAGGAGAAGAGTGGGTCTCTGTTACTGGGTTCAGCTAACTCTTCATCGAGGGGGCTGTACTGTGCATATGCGTGTTCAGCAGCAGCGCTGGGCTCTGGCCACTAGAATTCCATCTCCATCCCCGCTCATACCATCTACGTCACGACCATCAATACTGTTTTCAGACACTGCCCAATGCCCCAGTCTCTGGTGGAAGAGCTCTGGGTAGGAGTCTGCTATGCACTGAAAATGAAGACTAGCATGCAAAAGCAGTCCCAGGGTGACTGGGACAGACACTGAAGGACAAGAGGCATGGAGAGAGAAGTACTGTGAGCAGGGGCAGGAGGGAGGGTTTCAGACCCAGGCAAAGGGCCAGATTCGTCTTAACAAGAGAGTGAGAAAAGCCAGCCAGATCTGAGCACCTCAGGTAAGTTGGATTAGCATGTATTCTACATGGGAATGCAGATGGCTAGAGGAGACACACTCGCAGTGAACTAACCAATGAGCCTGGTATGAAAATGTGGAAATGGTGTCTGTACTGTTCCCACGGGAAGCCACATGCCACCTGACAAAATGTGTTTAGAAAGACTGTTGTCTGAATCCCGACTAGCACCAAGTGGCACCACCCTCTGCAGTGCCGGCTTCAGAGAGTAAAATCCCTGTGTGAAGGTGATGGATCGGGACTGTTGTCAGATCAGAAACCGGTTTGGCCAATGGCACTGCCATTTAATTAGAGTGCAGCCTCCCAAGATATGTAAAAAAATGGATGCAACATCTGCAGATGGATAACTTCCGCAGTAATTGCACCTCAAGAATGGTTTCCTAAGGCATTTCCTGTTTCCTCACACAAATGTGCCTGGACCTCTCCTAACCTTGGGTTTTAGATTCTCCCCACAGATCACTCTAGTGTGGTTTCTAATTCAATTCCTTCACATCCCTCCTCCAGTGACAGCTCCAAATGGGGCAGTTTAATTAGAGGTAATACTTGACAATGCGCCAACAAGTACTCTCCATTAATGAGGTGCACTAATTTCCTTAGTGGTGCCATTACCTCTGCCAGGCTGACTCCTTTCAGAAGTCCATATGCAAAGGGGGGAGAAGGGGAAACCTGCTCAGACAGACAGCCCAGGTCCCAGGTATTCCACAGCTGGTTTCCCTGCTCCACAATCCCATCACCTAGAACACCTGAACCGACACACCTGTCCGAAACACCAGCATGCACAAAGGCGGGCAGGTGGGAAAGCTGGAAGTGACAAGCTTACGGACAGGGGAAGGGAGCAGCAGGACGGGTGGTAAGACTAGACTAGGTGGATAGACCATAATACACGACAGCCTTGGGTTTCAAACGAGGGAACATGTCAAAAAGACTTGCTGTGTTGAAAGAAGCACTCTAAATTACGCTAACATGGATGTGGAAGGGTGCAGAAGTATGGAAAGGGAAAAACAGCTGCTGAGTGTGGTGAGGGCAGAGAGCAATGTGTTTTATTATTCCCTTGTCTTCAGCATTTAAAAATTCCCAAGCACACTGTGGGTACTCAGCAGATACAGTCAGCTGAATGGCGACTTAGAAGCAGTTAAAAACAGCAACGAGAAGGAGCATGGTGGTGCCGACTACAGATCACAAGTCTGAAGTGGGCCTTGTGTGACCCTATAAAGGGCGTGTCTGAACCCCAAGAGTATGTGGCAGGAGCAGGATGGGAGGGCTGGGGTGTGGAGACAGGGCTAAGAGCACCAGAGAGAATAAACAAACTGAAAAAGAAAACCCAGCAAAACCTTCTAGTATACAGGATGACTAACCTCGGTTCCAGGTGGTGGCTAAGGAGTAGTTTTGGGCAGACATCCGCCTGGCCAGAGAAGGGTGCTTGAGAATCTGGGACTTACACAGCTGGATGAGGCTGTCCACAATGACTGGGCTTGGGGAAAAAATGACATTTGAAGACTTAAAGCAACTTAAAGTAACTCCATATTTCTCAATCGAAAATCCTCCTATTTGGGGGAAACTCACCAGTAGGTTTCTCTCTTGGGGATGTCCTCAGTGGAGTGCCAGAGACGGGCATGAGAGATGATATCCAAAACACGCTCTTCTTGGTTCTCTATGTGATTTCTTGGATCATCAACAAGACTAAGCACTTTCTTGGGAAGGCCTTCTATTAGCTTGGTCTTAGTTAGCCAGAGAGCCTGCTTCATACCTTTGGGGCAATCATCACAAAACAAACAAACAAAAAGAGAGAGAGAGAGAGAAGACAGTTCAGAAAGAGATGCTCATGCCAACCAGGTAGGACCATGAAGAAAAGGCTGCTTCAAGAGAAGGTTTGATTTGAGACATCTGAGGAATAAAACCAAGAAAGCAGTGGATCAAGAGTATGACTTTGAGCTGGGCAGTGGTGGCACACACCTTTAATCCCAGCACTTGGGAGGCAGAGACAGGCGGATCTCTGTGAGTTCGAGGCCAGCCTGGTCTACAAGAGCTAGTTCCAGGACAGGTTCAAACCCTGTCTCAAAAAACAAACAACAACAAAAGAGTATTACTTCATGAATAATGATCTACTTCAAGGTGGTGAGATGACTATGGGACTGAGTGCAGTGCCTGCCATGAGAAGGATTCAAACCTTTTTCAAGACAGCTGAGATCCCTGCTGACTCCCTTCAGGCAGAGAAATCAAAGCTGTGAGACTAGCTCAGTAGACCAGCCCTTCTGGTAATCCATATCCTAACCCTGACTAGAGAAGCCCATGCATACCAAACTTATGTTTGAGTCCATCACAGCTACTCAAGTCTGTTATTGTTGCACAAGTGCAGCCATGGGCAATAATGTACACGCGCACATGGTTGTATTCCAGTAAAACTTTATTTACAAAAATAGGGAGCTACTTAATTAGCTGACCCCAGCTCTGTGACATTATTGCTAGCCACCACAGAGCCAATGTTTAATGATTCTCTAGCGCATACACAAAATACATAGTATTTAGAGCTACCATTTACCGAATGTCACTTCTGAAATTTACCAATAAGTTAGATGGGATTTTATGTCACGAAAAGGGAAACTTGGACAAGATGGAGGAGTTTGCTTCAAGTCACTTATCTTTAAGGTGACACAAACCTGAGCCTGTCTACCCTAAAGCCCACCATCTCTCCATAACCCACGTTGGCTTCTAAGACTCCTATTTTGCAAGGTTTTGTTGTGATTTTATAAGACGTCTTTATGACTTTTGAAAGTGCAGGCAGAAGATACATTTTCAGACAGTTCAAGGAGTGCGATCTTCTAGAACACTTGCTGTCCATTACCAGTGACAATCAAAGGGGTTACGTTGTAGGAGATCCTTCACAGCACGGTCAGGGTCCACTGGGAGTGGTTAACAGCTAGGAAAATCAGCTTGTAGGCAGGTATAGGAGTGGGCATTCTAAGAGGCTGGCCTATGGTTACCAGCTTTCCCAAGCTTATGACTAATTCTCTTAGCCCTCAAGCCCTGTTAGATCTCCTTACTTCCTACTTATCCTTTGGGAAATCCTGATCCCACATATCTCAACTGCTTTTGCACTTAGGACCCTGCCCTATCGTCATCCTGACCTGGGTGACGATGGATGTTTGAAGAATGAAGAAAGGTACTCTTAATAATCACCTCTGGGAAATAATTCCTGACAACAGTGAGAAGCAGACTGGTTTTGGCTCGAGACACTTAGATCTGTTCTTAAGAGTGACAGGCCCCTAAGTGGGTAGACTTTTTGGTGCAAATTCCTTTACACATCCCAGGCTTTTAACAAAAGACACTGACCTAGGAAACTAGTGTTGCAGACCTGGTTTCACTATTGAAAGGAAAAATACTGGCTCAGAACCCCAATACCAAGTTCTCAGCACAAAGGAGATGTATTTGCCCCAGAGGGATAAAGGGCAGGGAATAAGAGACAATGACAGGAGATAGAGGAAAAGGGAGAAGGGAAAGGAAAAAGGAAACAGGGGTGAGGGGTGGAGAGGTAGGGAACAAGGAAAAGGGGGAAGGGGTATCTGTCCCAAAGTGGGACAAAGAACTGCTTCTGGAAAGAGAGGAGACAGATGTGGCACATAGGGAAATGACAGTTTATAAAGGGAAAGAAGAAAACCCCATGTTAGGATATGTTTAATTTTAATTGGGCATGTTAACTAGGTGATGGGGGGGTTGGTTGCTGGACTTCAATACTTTGATGGCTGGACCTTGGTAGTCAGCCTCAGGAGGAGGAAGAGGCCATATAAAGGAATAGACCTGGGGGTCTAGTTTTAGGAATGTAATCTAACGTTTTTTATCAAGGCAGAGGAAATGAGAGAGAAGGGCAAGGCCTCCCAGAGCCAAGTTTGCTAGGCCCGGGCTGGCTGGAATCCCTTCAGATATCACCGCTCCACGCGTGTATAAGCAAATCCCTGTTCCAGCTGGCGATCCTGTGAAATGAGGAGATAACCCTGGAGAGGACACACTCAAATTCTCCATAGCTCTCTCTCCCAGCATTGCTCCTTACATCCCACTTGATCCTGACAACTCTCAGAAGACGGATGTCCCTGTGGCTCCGCAGAGGAAGAAACCGAGACCCTCCTCCGGGTAGGGGTTTGTGCTGAACAGGGTCTCTCCTCCCGTTCACCCTATGGCCTCACCCTCAAGGAGTCGGCAGCGCTGGTGGAATATGTAGCAGGGCTCGTCCTTGTACAGAGGCTGCTCGTGCATCGGGGCCGTGCGGTGGAACCGTGGATCGTTCCAGCCGCGATCCCACGGCGGGAAGATGGGCCGAGCCAGCCCCGGGACGAAGTGCATCTTCCCCTCGTAAGTAATGGGCTCCAGACCCGGGATCTCGTACACCCTGTCCAGGGGCCGAGGCTCTGGCTTCCGCGTGGAACGCACGCCCCATTCGTACGCCCCGCGTTTCGGGGCCCCGCAGCCCCCGAGGCCGAGCCTCCCAGAACAAGCTAACACCCGCAAAGCGGGCCCGGACGCCAACGCCATAGCGATCCAGTCCCCACAACACCTCTACCTGGACGCCGCCATCTTTTCCCGCGCAGGGCCTGCCGGGAGCAAAAGGGGCTGAGCGCAAAGTCGCATTTTGAGAATGACAGACACTTCAACCAATCACAGTTAAAATATCCTTGTTTTGCCTCCGCCCCTCAGGTGGTGCCTATGCTTATAGGTGGACCCTGCAAAGCGCTCTCAGTTTCTGAGGTACCCGACATGAGTGGGTTACAGGTGGGTAGAGTGGTGCTGTTCCTCGCGGCCGGACAGAGGAGTGCGGGCACTGCCAACCCTGTACCTGGGACGTCCTTGACCACCATAGGCAGTTAGAGGTTGAATTGAAAGGCCCCGGTCTCCCTCGCTGTTGAAACGGCTGAGAGGGCCCGGCGTCTAGTGGGTTCTGGAGGTGTCCTTTCCACCCACTTACTGCTGCCCACGCTTTCCTTTGCTGGGGCTCTCCAGAGCTTGCGAGGGCCACGGGGTCCCCCCTACGTCAGCTCGACACCCGGCTGCTCGCCCTGCGCTTCGGCTCAGCGCCGAAGGCGAGTTACTTTTTCTTGGCTCCTGAGGTTTCCTTTTCGCTTCCTAGAGGCAGGGCCGGTGCCGGGAGCCGCTCCTTTGCGCTGCACCTGCTTCTGGCACGCTCGCTGTGGGGAGGGAGGTGGGTGCTGTGCTAAGCACCGGGTGAACGTGTAGAACTTAGATTTAGGAGCCAGAGAGAGAACTACATGAACAGTGGCAACACACACACACACGCTTCCTATCTATTTCTCTAGGTCTTTTTCACTCGTTCAACCTCTGTCAAAGTTGCTGTTCATTTTTATTTTGTTTAATGACTGTCCTGTGAGCACAGAGAACTGTGTCCCTGGCACTTAGAGCAGTTCGCGGACACATTGTGGGTTTAACAAATGAGTGTGTACTGACTAGGATAATCAGGACGTGCCTCTGAGGGAGGAGGATGACCTCAGTCAAGGCCTGAAAAGCAGGGAGAGGCATCCAGGCCTAGGCTGCAACAGGGATTGTGCCTCCCAGATGGGAAGGAACCATGTTTTTAAGACTGTGGTGGGTATGTCCAACTTCTCTACCAATTTCCAAAATAGCTGAGACATAGGGTTGTTTGAACCCCAAATATAAGGCAGATATAAGGCAGAGGACAGTATGACTAACCCTCACTTGTCTGATTTTAATACTCCCACAGACACACACACATACACAAACGCAAAGAGTAATTGGCATAAAGAGGCCTCATTCACTCGTGTGGCTGATACACAGCATGCTGTAAAGGTGGATTCACTGAATGGCTCTAACATCGTGCTAGGTCTGAACAAGGACACAGACACTGTCCTCCTGTTCACCTCTATTGTGTTCCAGCACCTAAGCCTGTGCCTTGCTCGCAGACCATCGAGTGGCTGCTCACCAGTCAGTAGGGGCATTCCATGTGCCAGGTCGTTTGGTATAATACAGAACGAATCAGACGCCAGCCTTGTTCTCCTGGTGCACCAGCCTCAGAACCATACTGAAGTAATAGAGCTCCTTGTGCAGTAGTAGAAAAGATTTTTCTGAAGCCAAATCCCCTTCTCTGCTAAGAAACTATTTATTACACACACACACACACACACACACACACACACACACACAGGCAAAACCACAATAATTGTAAACAGTAAGTATGTCCCATCTGACAGCAGATCCCTGGTTGAGCCATCCCTGTCCCTGTAACCTGGCAGGCCTTGAGGAGACCGTGAGGGACAGAGGAGGACAGAGTCTGACCCCCATGTTTTCCCCCTCCCAGGCTGACAGCGAAGGAGAGCCTGTCCTGTCCCAGTTGTCCCTTTGTCCATGTTGCCCAAGCCCCACTGACGATGGATGAGAGGGAGGACAGCGATGCTGAAGCTTGGCTGCAGCTGAAGCCTGTGGAGCCCCTGCCCTCCCAGTGCTGCGGGAGTGGCTGCTCGCCCTGTGTGTTTGACCTCTATTACCGAGACCTGGAAAGATGGGAAGCAGCCCGAGCCAGAAATGACCGGAGCCTGCTGAGTGAGAAGCAGTCGACCGAGACCCAGGTGAGGAGTCCCGACTTTCAGTAGCTGTCTGACCCTGCCCTGCTCTGTGCCTGCCCTGGGAAGCCTTTGACTAGACAGTGGTAAGTAAGAAGTAGTCGTAATGAAAGCAGATAAATCCAGGAAGCAAGGTCCAGACCTGAAACCAACCTATTAGTAGCTATGTGGATTTATCTAAGCCCCTTAACCTCTTGAAGCCGTAGTTTCCCCATCTGCAAAATGGACCCTGATATTTGTGATGTTTAACACAGAACCTAATAATTAACTATCTATCTATTTATATTTATTATGTATACAATATTCTGCCTGCAGGCCAGAAGAGGACACCAGACCCCATTACAGATGGTTGTGAGCCACCATGTGGTTGCTGGGAATTGAACTCAGGACCTTTGGAAGAGCAGGCAAGGCTCTTAACCCCTGAGCCATCTCTCCAGCCGCTAATTATTTCACTTATCAGATATCCATTGAATACCTATTGTACGCCAGGTCCTATAAACCATTGAAGATCTGTGGTAAGCAAGACACAGTCCTTGCCCTCAAAAGAGCAAGCTGACATGTGATATATTAACAGACCTTCAGGTGCTGTCGCTACTCGGTTGTCTCTGGAGCATATTGACTTCCTTCCTCAACCCAAAAAGAACTTCATATATTTCAAGAATAGTTACAGTTTCAGTATATAGTGGCTGTACTCAACCTGTGATAACAGAAAATTGATATTGCACAACAGCGTATTTTAATCTAATAGCTTTATCTTTTAAATTGTGATGAAGTAATAATAGATTATATGTCCATAGCAATTTACATTTTATGAAATACATATATAAAGCTAGGTGTGGTGGCACACTCTTTGGATCCCAGCACTTGGAAGCTAGAGGCAGGAGAATCAGGGATTTCAAAGCCAACCCGGGTCATGTAGTGAGTCAGGTCAGTCTGAGGAATTACGTGAGATCCTGTCCCCAAAAAACAAAACAAAACAACAACAACAAAAAACCCAACCATGTACTTTATTTTATCTTTCCCCTATAACCCTGTAATGCTACCAGATGAGTGGCCTCTTTTTACATAATAGGAGACCAAGGCCCAGAAATAGCAGCTAGCTGGATCAATCCCAGTGTCCTGTCTCTAGCTCAGTGTTTTTTAGCCACAGGCAGCTGTGACAGGGTTCTTAGCATGTGACTGATGGAGACAAGGTCATCCTGGCTCAAGAGGGCTGTGGTAGAGAGTGTCTGGGACCCCAGGCCTGTCAATGCTGAGACACTGGTTACTGAGTTCTAAGTTTGGTGCCTGCAACTACACCTTCCTCAGGTAAGCCAAATATGAATACTATACAAGAGAGACCGAACCAGGTGTGGTGGTGCACGCTTTTAATTGCAGGCAGAGGCAGGAGGATCTCTGTGAGTTCGAAATCCACCTGGTCTGCATAGCAAGGTCAGGACAGCCATGGCTACAGAAAGACCCTGTCTGAGAGAGAGCTCAGTCATGGTCTTCAGAGAAGGCTGCCCGCAAGAGGCACAAGGAGGGGTTGGGATGGTGAGGACAGTGTGCTGAACCCAGAGGACATGATTTTGAGTCCCTGCTCCCTGCTGACTTTGAACATTGGATCATCTCTATGGCTCCATGGGTTTTCAGCTCTCCGGATCTGGAACTTAACGGGTCTGAAGGCTGAGCAGGTGTTCAGTACCCTAGAGTGAGTGTTTTGTCCAGAAGATACTACATGAACAGTGAGGACCTTGAGAGGGCAGTGACAGGTGGCCTTGGAGGAGGAATGGAAATTTGCCATCTGCAGATAAATGAAGCTTGTGGTTGTCCACTGCTCCCTTGAGTGTAGGCTAAGGAGCCTGTGCTTGGTCCTGGGGTTGTGGGAAGCTACAGAAAGCTTAAACACCAGGTAGACTCCATGTGCTGTGGGTAAAGGCGAAACAAGGTAGGGTCAACTCTTTGTCACATCAAGAGATGGCTCTCATCAGGAAAAGTGGCAAGGATGTGTGTCCCTTAGTCCTGACCCCTAGAAGTCAATCAAGACTTTTCTCGTTGTAGGGCTGCTCCACCAAGCTGAGTCCAGAGACCTTCCTGGCTTTCCACATCAGCGCCATAGAGAAACTCACCAAGGACACCTACCATGTCCGGTTTACACTGCCTGGGAGCAGTCAGCTCGGCCTGCATCCTGGGCAGCACCTCATCCTACGGTACACTCAGGTTGTGGGAGGACCAAGCCTGCTGCCATGCTTTGTCGCTGACCAGCTGAGTAGCCTGGGGCAGCTTGCTTGGCCTTTCTTAAGCCCTTGCTTGCCATCTTCAAGATAGACCCAGGAGCATATGACTCAGGGTCCTTGACATGGAGCTCAGTGATGTGTTTTTGAGATAAATAATAATGCTAGCCCCTTAATGGCACTTGCTAGCCAAGGCACAGGTCTTACTAGCCAAGGCACGGGTCTCACTAGCCAAGGCACGGGTCTCGCTAGCCAAGGCACGGGTCTCACTAGCTAAGGCACAGGTCTTACTAGCCAAGGCACGGGTCTCACTAGCCAAAGCACGGGTCTCACTAGCCAAGGCACAGGTCTGTCTCCTCACATTCATTACCTCATTTAACCTTCACAGACTCCTGGCTGGTAGTTGCCATTATCTGGAATATGTTATCACACACCCAGACAGTATTCAGGAGCATATGTGTATGTGGGAGGAAAAAAGGGCCTAGATCTGAGCCCCAAGATTGCTGGAGCTTATGGGGTTGGCAAGACAAGATGAAGTCAGCAAACAAACTAACGAAACAAACAACAACAACAAGACAAACAAGGCATGGCCAAAAGGCAAGGTGAGAGGAAACCAGAAAGAGAGCTCACTGCTGGTCAGACTGGCCACTTAGCTCACACTGGTTCCTGTGACCTGACTGGCAGTCCTTCAAATTCAGTGATTCAGTTGGCAGGAGAAGCCAAAGTAGGTTATAGCTATGCAACTCTCCACCCATGAATTGGAGTGGGCAGGACACCCAGCTTCTAGGCTGACTCCCCTCCATCCTCTCTACCACCCAGTGACATTCCTAATATATCTGACCATGTCACTCATTAAGACGCGTTCTGTAGCTCCTCATTGCTTCCATAATGACATTCTAATCCATGGCTGCCCAACCTCCCTTCCCTACTCCACAGGTGCCCATGTCTTAGCCTTGAAATCCAGCTACTAGTTCCTGGCTTGCCTGCACTTGTCCAGCCCAGGCTGTTCCCTTCCTGGCCCCACCTGTCAGGGGCCTGCTCATCTTCAATACCCGACTCCATCAGACTCCTGAGTTTATAGATGACAGTGCTCACTCCCTCTGAGACACATCAGACTTTATCTGTCTAGCTCCTGCATTCGATGCACTTGGGAGGGCCTTTCAGTCTTTGCAGACACCAGAGCAGAACGTTTTGCACACGGTAAGGCTAAAGCATTTGGAGTGTCCTGGGAAGTAAGTTGTCAGAATTTCTGTTATTGTTTGGTTTGGGGTTTTGTTTTTTTATTTTTGTTTGTTTTTTTTCAAAGTCATGGTGTACTCCAGGCCAGCTCAAACTCAAACATGCATTTTCTGCCTCAGTCTCCCAAGTGCTGGGACTACAGGGTGCACCACCACACCCAGCTGAGAGAGGTACTTCAAGGTTCAGGACCAAACTGGAGTTGGAGCAATAGTCAGATGCCAGTGTGCAAATGGTGTTCCTTCTCTTAGCATTGTTTGGTGGTTGTTATTGTACTGTTTGGTTGGTTTTTGCTTTTGTTTTTCAAGAAAGGGTTTCTCTTTATAGCCCTGGCTGCCTTGGAACTCTTTCTGTAGACCAGGCTAGCCTTGAATTCCCTGAGATCCACCTGCCTCTGCCTCATGAATGCTGAGATTAAAAGTGTGCACTACCACACCTAGCTCTGGATTTCTTTTAAAGAGTTTTTATTTTTATGTGTATGCATGTGTGCTTGAGTTTATGTATGTGCATCACGTGTGGAGTGTCCATGGAGGTAAGAAGGTATCAGAGTCCCTGAAACTAGAGTTACTGGCAGTTGTGAGCTACCCGATATAGGTGCAGAGAACCAAACAGACCCTCTGCAAGAGCACTGAGTACTCAGAGCCCTAACCTCTGAGCCTTGTCTCCAGCCCTAGATTGTTATTTTAAATAAGATTATTCATATACTATGTCTGGTACACA
Organism: Microtus pennsylvanicus; assembly: GCF_037038515.1. Lineage (NCBI taxonomy): Eukaryota > Metazoa > Chordata > Mammalia > Rodentia > Cricetidae > Microtus > Microtus pennsylvanicus. The sequence goes on from NC_134591.1 coordinate 43,055,187, forward strand.
ATAGACATTCCTACCTCATAGCTATTACCACAACTCATGATTGCTCTCCTGACCCCATTGTTGCCAACATTCTAAAGACAATCCATACATTGGCAGAGCTTCAGCATCAAGCCCCTTTGAGGGTTCCTCTAGTTCTGGTGCTTGCTGGCCTATGGTAATGTTTCATAAATCTCAGCAGAGGTTTTTATCTGTGTTATTTTGTAGTGCAGAGTCAGAAAACCCCAGGAATGCCCCACAGACTGCTCACACCATCAGTGTACTTTTTGTTTTTTTGGTTTTTTTTGGTTTTTCGAGACAGGGTTTCTCTGTAGCTTTGGGGCCTGTCCCGGAACTAGCTCTTGTAGACCAGGCTGGCCTCGAACTCACAGAGATCCGCCTGCCTCTGCCTCCCAAGTGCTGGGATTAAAGGCGTGCGCCACCACCGCCCGACATCAGTGTTCTTTTTGGCATACTCTATGACTGATTCCAGTGAAGTCACACCCACGACCTAAATGGCCACCCCTACTTTTCAGGAGATGCTGCTGAAGGATTAACTGACCTGCACACGTGTCTCACAAGTCATGGGTGGTGGTGAACTCATTGCCTTTCCTTCTGCTGTTCCTTACCTGTCCCTTGGCGAGGACCTCTGGGAATGACTGGGACCCATCTCTATGTCCATTAGCCTGACAGAGGAGGCGCATGATAAGAGTCTACTAAACAACTGGCTACCCACTGTCTGTGTACTTCTTCTTCCCAGAGGTACAGCAGATGGCTTAGAAATTCAGAGAGCCTATACTCCCATCAGCCCTGTCACTGCGGAAGGATACTTTGATGTTTTAATCAAGGTGAGTTGATTCTTGTTGAGGCTTTCATAAGGTGCTATGGACTTGGACCTCCCCCTCTAGCCTGACTGGGTTGGAGGGGTTCCCGTCTATTAGTTGGTGTGAGAATAAGCTGACTTGAAGGAGCAATAGTTTGGGGGGGCCTCTTCCCTCTCCTTTTCCAAGGAGGGTGCTGCTGGCCATTACAGAGGGCATGTTACTGGGAGATTTCAGGAAAGCTGCTCCTTATCACCTGTTATCAACCGATGGAAAGAGAGTACTGAGCTGAGATGAAGTAGGAGCAAGTCCCAGCACCTGTGTTTGCTGGCACAGGGATCCAGCCTGACCTGGATGGACCAAGCCCAGGACAGAGTGATCAGAACGGCTCAGTGCAGCATGATGCTAGTCATGAGAAGAGGCCTGGCCCAGGTCAGGGCAACTGGTGTACAAGGAGCTCAGGCCCAGCTTCCTGATAGATACTATGTGTTTGAGGGCTGAGAAATAAGTGAGGTCTGAGACTGGGAGCAGCATAGCAGAAGACACACGGATTGGGAGAGGTGTTCATCCAGGCATAGAAGGGACAGGATGCCAGAAGAGAAAAGAGCCTGAAGAGCCTTCAGACAGAACTAACCTGACATCCTCTCTCCGGGAGGTGGGCCTCGAAGGGGGAGTGTGAGCTGATGGTGTCAGGGAATGGCATTCTAGGCCGAGAGTGCCCATAGCCAGATGTAGGAAAGGGGGACAGGAAACAGGCCCTGGGGGGGGACATCTGGGCCAGAGGAAGAACTGTCAGAGCCGAGTGAAATGAGATGGACACAAAATGCCCTGGAGACCCAAGATCATAGCAGTAAATTACAGTCAAGGAGGCCTAGAGTGAGGAAACTAAGCAGATTGCTTTTCACGGACCCACTGACGCTCTGACCTTTGGCCTCCAGCAAGTGCAGTTTCGTGCACTCCAACCTGTTGTAGCTCTGCCAGGCATGTCTAGCCTTGCAACACCATGCCATGTCTACAGAGTCCATGCTCCAGAACAATAGATTCGATAAACACCCCCAAACAAAAATACTAATGTTTTAAAATAAGTTTTCAATTTAGTGTCAGGCCACTTTCAAAGCTCCCCTTAGCTGTCTGTGGCCACAGGCCACAGTCTGACACACCTGCCAGTGAAAGCATTTCCCTCGTGGAGTCCTAGGGAGCATACCCACGCCTCTTCCAAGGCCATGCCATTATTTACTGGTCAGCAGGCTGAGGCCCCAGGAGAGCGAAAGTGGAAGGTGGAGGAAGGAGGGCTATGGGTGAGCAAGCCCCTGACTCTGGGGCCTAGGGCCGCCTTCGGCTCCTGCTGCCCTGCTTGCCTTCAGAGCCCGAATGTTTATTCCTTCCCACATAAGCCTGGACGAGCTCCCTTTTGCACGCTACTGTTTGTCTGGGAGATTCCACAAATCCTCTCCAAATGGCCTGCTTCCCGGCGCTGCTTGTCTAGGGTGCTTCTGCTGAGAGGATAAGCCTAGAGACAGCCCTCCAGAGCAGCTGGATCCCTCCCAGCTGCAAGGCCGATTTTCTCCTTTGGAGAGGTATCTCATTATCCCTAAGCCACTGGCTGGGAAGAGCTGGAAATGTCTGTGCAAATTGGGAAGGCAGTGGGAATTTGTGGGTTGACTTTCCCCGCGAGGAAATGAAGGCGGGCTTCTTTTTCAGGCACCTGCTGGGCACTGATTATGCTGCTTGTAGCTCTCTGTTCACATTTTCTCATTTCAACTCATGACCTCGAGAAGACCACATTATCCCCATTTTAGCGATGAAGACACTGAAGCTGCAAAGCCTCTCGGGTAGTGGACTGATGGACGCTTGCTCTGAGCCAGGCTCTGCGTGGTGCTCTTTCTTTGGTGTTGTCATGTCATGGGGCACCCAGGGCCATAGCTGCGTTCTGTTTGTTTGTTTCTTTGTTTTACGTGTTTAAATGTTTTGTCTGTGTGTATGGCTAAGAGTGGCTGCTTCCCTAGAACTGGAGTTACAGTCAGTTGTGAGCCACCATGTGGGTGCTAGAAATCGAACCCAGGCCCTCTGGAAGAGCGGCCAGTGTTCTTAACTGCTGAAACATCTCTCTAACCCCCATAGCTGGGGTTTTTACTTTCCCCAAATTGGGCCCAGCAACCAAAATGTGTTCCCACACACCTTCCAGTAAAAACCCTCCCTCCCAGGCCTCTCCCAGGTGAGCAGGGACTTCCTGTGCCTTATGTAGCTGGTGTCAGAGGTAGCTGCAGGTGCTCAAAGGCAGGTCTGATCACCAAATCTAGTCTCTCCTTCAAGCCTGGGGCCATCCCAACCATCCTTCCAGTTTTGTCCCCAACTGTTTCCCCTGACTCTACCCCTACATGGCCATCTGTTCTTCCTGAGAGAAGACTGGACTCTGTGCTGTTGACCATGCTGCTGCAGGTGCCCAGAGTTTTCTTCTTTGCATGTCTCCCTGACCCCCAAGAAGGTCAGCCTTATCTCACTGTGTGGGCTCAGGGCTCCTGTTCGTGGGTCAGTATCTACCTTGTTTATGTCTGAGATGTCCATATGCATCCTTCTGATCCTTGAAGCCCTTTCAGAGGAGGTCTGACTGGATAAATGAATTGACTGGAATACTTACTGCTACATGTTCAGGGGTCAGGCACTGGGTGTCTTCCTGGTGTTTCGGGTCTCACTGTGTGCCCTGCTACCCCAGCATGGTGCTCGGAACAGAGCAGACAGGCAGTGTGGACTCACATAGCAGCCATCCCATCAGGAGGTGGTACAGAGTAAGCCGGAGACAGTACACATGTACTTGGCTTTAGCCTGCTTGGTATTGCAGAATTATGAGTTTATTGCTGACATTTCAGAAGTGGGAGGGTTTTCGGTAAAAATATGAATCTCCTGCATCTCTTGGAAGACTCCTAAGATCTGGCAACGTCTGTCCCACAATCTACAGGCTAGCACCTGTGAAATAGCTTCCCTGTTAGAAGGGACATCCCTTGGCAGCCTGCTGTCTCTCTGAGACTAAGTACTAGATGCTTTTGTCACTACTCCATCTTTGCTGGGCTGCATTCCCTGCGTGCTCTCCTCAGGCATTTGGTGTGAGACCTTGAAGTTGGTAAGTCACTGGAGTTTCATCTCAACCTCATCATCCACCTTGTGTAGGTAGATGCCAGTGTGGACGATAGCTCCAACATGTAGGGCGCAGAAGAAGACAACCTGAGAGTCCCTTGGGAGTCACTGAGCATTCAGAAGGAATTCCAAGTGTTGGCTAGGGAGGCTTGCGCAGCAGAACTTGCCGCCCACTAACTGTTCCCTGTGTTTGCTTCAAGTGCTATCAGACTGGGCTGATGTCCCGGTACGTGGAGTCCTGGAGAATAGGAGACACAGCTTTCTGGAGAGGACCTTTCGGAAGCTTCTTGTATGAACCAAACAAGGTCAGTCCTTTAGTCCTGAGGAGCTTTGCGGGGGCTGTCTCCCTGCTGAGAGTTCCCTGTTCAGGTTATAGAAGCGCAATGCAATCTTCTTCCAATACGTAAACCCAATACCCAGAGTGACGTTGGCCTTAGACAAGGGAGGGAATGGATAGGCCCTAATAAACAAAACTGTCCACTTTACTCCAGAATTGTTAGTGAGTCCCTGTGACTCAGAAAATTGGGCCCGAGTACTTAGGGTTCAGGACCCCATGCCCTCTGACTCTCATATCCTGTTCCAGTTGTACCTTCTTCTTGGGAAGCTGAATGCAGCGCACACTTACTGCCGAGAGCCGAACACCTCTGGTTTAGAAGTCTCATGCCCTCATCTCCGTGGTGTGCTTGGGTCCCAGAAAGCACTGGTAGTTTCTCTTCGGCTGTCTCATGCTTGGGAGGACATCCAAGTAGTGTGTATCAACAGTCTTGAGAATCCTTTGACCCAGTAATTCCACCTCTGGAAGTCTATTACAAAGAGAAAAAAAATCAAACTCTGCTTCTCCTGTCTGTGCTAGTGGCATTTTTATTTATAATAACAAAAGAGGCAACTGAGCATCCAACAAAGAGAAGAGTTAAGCACACTGGGTTACAGGTTTTTGATAGAACATTCTCCTAGAGTTCGAAGTTATGTTTTTAATGATGCTCTATGCGTATGCTATAAGAGCAAGTGACAAGTACTAGGCACAAGGCAATATACACCCACTAGGGAAACTAATTTAAAATGCACAGAAAAAAAGTGTATATGGAAAATGTGTGAAATGTTAGCAGGTTTGGGTAGGGAAATTATGGACAATTTTCATTTTCTTCATTATACTTTCCAAATTATCTGGAATGAACACCTATTACCTTTATAATTAGGAAAACAAAGCAAAACCAAAACAAGTGGAAAATAATGAATCATGCTTGCCTTGCCATTCTTTTTGTTTAATTTAAAAATAGCTTTTATTGTATTTTCCCCTTATTATAAATGCAAAACATGTTCTCTAACCAAAAGAAAAAAATCATCAGCAGAGACAGACAGAAAGAAGAATGCACCTGCAAACCATCTTCCCGGGATGCCAGCTCACATCCTCACTTCCAAACCCTCTCCCACACATGGCATATGTACAAACACGTACACGCACACGTGTGTATGAGCATCATGATACAGCCCTGTCAGGACTGGGATGTAGCTCAGTGTACTGCTTGCCTGGCCTTTGTAGGACCTGGCTTCCACCCCCACAGTCACAGGAAATGCATACCCTCATGCAGACTGCCAAAGCCATCCCCTGTGCCGGCTCTGGCTCTAACCCTTGCCATGTGGTGGCTCACTCAGCCTCCACGGCAGCTCACAGGGGACTCGCCCCTCCTCTGACACTTGAAGGTGTATTCTGGTATCACTCATGTCAGCCCTGCGTCCTGTGTCCTCCAGACCCTTGAGAGCAGGGTGTAGGTGTTGTTTCTTTTCCTAGCTTAGAGCACATGGTTCTCAGATCACCTTTCCCATGAGAGAGCCCCCCAGTGCCTATGACCTGTATCTTGAGGACATCAGAGCCTCCTGTCTCACCCAGGTCCAGCAGCAAAGGGGCAGGGTAGTACCCCATGTTCAGATGGGCCACCAAAGCTTTGCCAGGGCCTGCTTTGCTCCCTGAGAAGGCTCAGGTACCCAGCCCCTTGCTAGCCCTGCCCTGTAGTTGTCACGTTAAATCGACCATACAAATGCCTTCATGGCACAGGCAGACACTAGCGTCTGTCCAGGGAGAGACAGGTAGTGTTTGCCAGTGTGGTGTGAGGGAGCACAATGCACTAGGGGACAGGAAAGGAAGAACTCCCACCCCAGCCCTGCTCAGGGAAGGCTTCCTAGAACTCAGCCTGAGTAAGGAAGGAAGAAAAGGAGGAGGGAGGCAAGTCACAGACCTAGAGGTTGGAGGGACCATGGTTGCAGGATCTCAGTCTTAATAAGGGGAAAAGCTGGAATGATTAAATCTCAACTCCATACCGGGTGCTTATGTTCCCTCCTCTGGTCTTCATGGTGGTGCTGAGACAGGAGCTATTTTAGGAAATGCTCTCATTATTGTTTCCCACCAGTGAAGAAATGGAGGCCCAGATCACATGGTTAGTGTTTATACACACGAGTCGAATCTCTGGAATGAAAAAGGTGAGTATTTTTCTGTGTGTAGCAGGCATTAACCTTTAAGAAACTGACTTTGAGAACCAGGCAGTGATGGTGCATGCTGTTAATCCAAACTCTTGGGAGGCAGAGGCAGGCATAACTTTTGAGTTTGAGTCTACTGAGTTCCAAAACAGCCAGGGCTATACAGAGAAAACCTGTCTTGAAAAAAGCAAAAATAACAAAAGAAAGAAAAGGAAGGAAGGAAGGAAGGAAGGAAGGAAGGAAGGAAGGAAGGAAGGAAAACTGACTTTGAAAAAGTCTGCCTTTTTTTTTTTTTTAAAGAAACCTACAAACAGGAAATGGGCTCACTGAAGAGGGTGAATGATACTAGGTCTCTTGGGCAGGAACCTACCTTACAGTGCCATGCTAGGCGCATGTATATATCACTTTATTTAGTTCAGAGAAGAGAGGTTCAGGGTTCTAGACTGGGGCCCAAGACCTTTGTAGAGCTCCCCAGAGCCAGAAAGCAGGCTGGGATGGAGTTGGGAGGGGAAAGGCTTTGGCAGGAGAGGATGTGACTTTGGGAGGTAGTGGGTTCCTTGCTAGCACAAACATGTAAGCAGAGGCAGCCAAGCCCCTTTCACGTTGGACTAGAGTGCAGGAGCTGCAGAATCCCAAAAGCTGTGTTTTGCAGGCCTTGCCTGCTGCTCACAAACCAGGTGGCTTCCTGCACCAGTGTAGAGTGTGGCAGAGATGGTTGGGACACGGGAGAAAGGCATTGCTATTCAGCTTAGCCGAGAGAAGACCCACAAATGGGTAGTGGGTGAGACCCCACCGTCTGCTCTGCTGTCCATCCCCTCTAGTATGGTGAACTCCTCATGCTGGCAGCTGGCACAGGCCTGGCCCCTATGGTGCCCATCCTGCAGAGCATCACAGACAACGCAGATGACGAGACCTTCGTCACCTTGGTTGGCTGCTTCAAGACCTTCGAGGCCATCTACCTGAAGACTTTCCTCCAGGAGCAGGCCAGGTTCTGGAACGTCCGAACCTTCTTTGTCCTCAGTCAGGTGAGCCCAGGGTGAAGGCTTCCTCCCCTAAGAAGCTGCACTTCCTCTGTGCTGTCCTGAGGACTGACTGTGGCCTCTATGCCCTGTGCTGTACTGATAGTCCCAAGACCTCTGTGTGAAAGGTAGGCAGTGGCAAGTCCATCACACAGAGGAGGAAGCATGCTTAAAGAAGGGCTGGGCCCCATGCTTCACACTCCTGAGCCCCAGTTCATAGCCGTTGTCCTCCACTATGTTCCACCCACCTCCTGGGATCCCTTGTGTGGGCTGGGACCTGAATATGGGGTCAAGGCAGCAGCAGAGGCCATGTTCAGGTGTTTGTGGCTAAGAATGTGGGCCCACATACTCCTTGTGATACTTAACATGAGGCCAGGCCCAGAGTAGAGGCTCCATCAAGACTGGCTGGGCAGTGTCTTCAATAAGGTCTCTGCCACCTCCATCTGATCCTCCACACAGCAGCAGAATGGCTACTGTCGGACTCAGCGAGCTACAGGTTTTCTAGCTGGAAACCACCTATATCCTGTTTCCTGTGTCCCCGTCCCCACCAGCTCCTGCCGCAGCATGCCTGATCTCAAGCCAAGCCTCTGTCACTGATTGTCTGCTTTCTAGAGGTCTGGTTTTGCTTCTTCTGGACTTAGCCCATGCTGCCATTCCCCTCCCCATTTCCTTTTGCTTGAGGGTAGCCATATAGTCCTGTACTATACTCCCTGCTCAGTTTCCTTCTTGAGATATTTCTGGAAAATCTCTGGCAGTTTACATGATCCTCAGTCTTTTAGCTGGGGCCAGGAAACTGGAGAGCTTTGTAGAGCCATGTTCCTCACACATGTCCACAGGTGGAAAGCTCTTTGACATGTTTGGTGAACATCAACAGCAGCAGGAAGTGTCCAAGCCAGGGCATGAAGCAGGAGGCTGGTGTGCAGCTGAGGGGACGAGGGAAGGACTTGGGTCAACAGCACAGAAATCCTACCAAAGCCTGGGCCAGGCACCTGGCGAACTCACCTGACTGCTGGCTAGCCCTCTTCCCCTCTGACCTCAACCAAATGAGAGATGCCTGGGACATAAATGGAGGTGAGACACTTCCTGTCTGCAGGGACAGCTGGTCATCTCTGTGGCTTAGTTATCCTCTGTTGCTGATAAAGATGGTGACCAGGAGCAGCTTGGGAAGAAAGGTGTAGTCCATCTGGAGTGGAAGTCATGGCAGAAACTTGAACCCAAAGACAGGAACCAAAGCATAGACCGTGAAGGAATGCTTCTTCCTGGCTTGTTCAGTTTACTTTATACCCCAGGACCCTGCTCAGGAATGGCACCACCCACAGTGAGCTGGACCCTTCCTCATTGATCATCAGTTAAGAAAAGGAACTGGCCAGGCAGTGGTGGCGCATGCCTTTAATTCCAGCACCTGGGAGGCAGAGGCAGGCAGATCTCTGTGAGTTCAAGGCCAGCCTGGTCTACATAGAGAGTTCTAAGCCAGCCAAGGCTGTACACAGTGAGTCCCTGTCTCATTTAAAAAAAAAAAAATAGAATGAGAGAACGTGTTCCACAGGCTTGCCAAAGACTGGTCTGATCTCAAGGCAGTTACTCACCTGAGGGTCTTTCTTCTCAGACAACTCCAGCTTTAGTAAATTGACAAAAACTTCCCAGGATAGTGCTCTTCTTTGAACATTTCTGTGTGCCACTCAGAGCCCTTCAGTCCCCACACAGTCGTATGAGGCTTGTCCTGCCATCCTGTCTCCTTTACAGCCGTAGAACCCGAAGTAACGGGTAGCTGCGACCGAGAGCTGGTGCCAGCCCAGCTGGTCCTGCACAGAGGACATTCTCCTAGCGGTCTATCAGTACAGTACACATACAGGCCAGTGGATGTCCGTCACTTCTGACCAGCGGGAGGGCAAGTGAGGTCAGGACCATTGCAGGAAAGAAGTGGCATCTGAACTAGGGAGTTATAGTAAAGTTCACTTTTGGCTCTGCCAGGCTGTGATGATGCTAGATGCCAAAGACTGGGCAGGAAAATGGGCCAGCTTGATAACGGGAGTCAGGGGTGACTTGGTAACTCTGCTCACCCACATACATTGCCTCAGCTTGCCGCTTTCCCTGCCTCAGCCTAGGAACAGCGTTTTCAGGTTCCCCGCCACTTCTGCCAACTTGGCCTTCATTCTGCACCGCCTTGCTCCTAGCCATTCACTGCCCCCACTGTTCTACGACTCCCCAAGCCCATTGGCCTGTTGACCTTGCCAGCTCCATCTTGACCTGCCCTCCCCATTGCTGTGTCCTGGTACTGCTGTCGAGCTTGCAGGTACACCGGGCCCTAGCAGCTAGCCTTTGTTCCTGCTGTCCCCTTCCTGGATCTGCTGAGGCAGAAGTTCATCCTGCAGGCTCAGAGCCCCAAGGGGTGCTAGTGTTTCTGCTGCCCCAGCCCTGCGTCTGTCATCACCATGCCTACCTATCTATCATTGTTTAAGGTCTCTACCACGACTGAGGAGTAACCAGACTCAGCGCATCTTGGGATGCACAATTAGGAGGGCCAGTAGAACTGAGTGGTTGGGGAGAATCAGGAAATGGGAAGGAGAAATAAGGCCAAGTGATGTCTGCCTGCTCTGTCCTCAAGGTTCTACTGGGTCAGGAGAGTGTTTGGGGGAGTAGAGGAAGATCCAGTTGATTGCAGAGTACCCTTGACAGTACCAGAGGACATGGAAGTCATCCAGACTCCTTGAAGTGGGACTACAAGGGACATGGGACACTAGGTGCCCTTGCCCTTGGGCCTCCACAGGACTGTGTTCTTACTCTGGCTGGAGGACCATGGCTTTCCACAGCCTGGGCCTTTATCTCATAGCTCAGAGGCTAGTAACTCAGCATGGCAGTTGCTAGGACTCTCTCTCCAGGGCTCCCTAGGAACTAGGAGCTTTTTTTTGGTTTCTACCATTCCCCACAATGGCAGAAGAGAACTGACTGAGTGAACACCGAGAACCCCAAGAGTCATTGTTGCTCTTTCTTGTCTTCTCAGGAGGTCTCCCCAGAGCAGCTTCCCTGGAGCTACCGTGAGAAGACCCGCTTTGGCCACCTGGGCCAGGAACTGCTTGATGAGCTAGTGGCCCACTGCCGGAGAAAGCCGTTTACATTAGTCTGTGGCTCACCTGAATTTACTGAGGACATGGCTCGGTGTCTGCTGGCTGCTGGCCTGACTAAGGATTCCTACTTCCTCTTCTAGCCCTGGCCGTGGACCTTATACAGGGGCACAGGAAGGAGCCCAGACTAGAATCAGAAGACATGGAGTCCAGGCCAGACCCTGCTGCTGACTTACCCAGAGACCTTGGGAAAATGTCATCACCCTTGGCACTTCCTTTCCTGTCTGCACAGAAGGTTTGCCCTTCCCTCCTAGTTCTGGTGTGTGAAGGGAATCTAGCAGCTAGCCTGGAAGCCAGGGAAGACTCCTCCAAGGAATCCAAACATAGAGTCCTGCCAAGCTCAGGATGGTGGGCACTGGATGGGATAAGGGGAGAGGAGCTTCTCTGATCCTTCCAGAGAGTCCAGAGTTGGTGGTAAGCGAATGACTTCAGGAAAAGCTTGGAGCTCTCTGGAGGACCTTAGCTTCTCTACCTTCCATGGGTTGAACCTGACTTGCTGAAGGCCTTGCTCGATGACCTGACTGTGTTCTCAGAACAAGGCGTTTCCCTGGATCAGTTCTGTGTCAGCGCCAAGTCTTCCCTGTCATGATCAGCTTCATGCTCAGTTTCTCTTTCCTGGCTCAGGAAGCCAGCCCAGAGTCCTTTCCCCACAAAAGAAGAGTAATAGAGGCAAATGCCCCTCCCTCCTGCAGGCAGCCACATAGCCCGTGCCTTCAGCTTGGTGCCCTGGCGACAGTTGCTATGGAGATCTAAAGATAGAGCAGGAGTCAGGAGACCTGGGTCCCTCTCCCCGCTCTGCCCACTGAGTGGCTGCTGATCCAGGTCCACCCAGCCCCCACCCCCACCTCCTCCATCCTGCACGGGGCATGCCCTCTCCAGGGAACTTGCTGCCCCTGGGTATCACGTCGACTTAATGAATTCTGCTTTCCACAGCCTGGGCCCCAGTATGCTGCGCCAGCACAGGCTAGATACAGGCAGTCCCAGATCTAAAGCTCGGCAGTGGAATGTTAGAAGCTGAGAGCTAGGAGCCTTCAGGATTAGGCATTTTTAACAGCAGAGTTGCAGTCTTCCCAGCTGAGCAGACGCTCTGATGCCAGAAAACCCTGTCCAGCAGATTCACTATACAAACAGGGAAACCAAGGCCCCAAGAGTGGCTCACCCAAGCTGAATGGCAGGGACAGCCCTACAGGTCTCCCCCCCCTGCTCATGGTTGTACACCCTGCTTTTCAAACTGGCCTCCATGGGGAACCTTGCCTGGAAGGCAGCAGGAAACGGTGTAGAGGGATCCCAGGTTCCCTTCAGTCACAGCAGGTCGGTGTGGTGAGGCCTAGAGGAGTTTTTGTCTTTGCTATCCCACCCAGAAAACCAAAACCAATAAATCCCTGTTCTGGGCTGTGTTCGCTGTACAGACATGGTGAGCAGCTGCATGGCAGGAAGTTAAAGCATCAAGGACATGGGACTTCTGTCGTGGTTTGCAGGGTGTTAGGTGCGACTTCTCAGAACCGGGTGTCACGGGCACATTAAAGTTCCATGAACATAAGTCAAGACGCTTCATTTTGTTTGGCCCGTGTCCTCAACCTGCTTGGGACCGTTTCCACCGGGTCTCAGGCCCAGCAGGTGTGATGAGTGAAAGGCCCTGGCCCAGGACCAGGGCTCCCAAGCACAGTTCATGCTCTGTTCTTGCCTTGCCTATGGCTTGGGACAAGACACACATCCTCTCTCAGGGCTCCTAGAGCTTCACCGCCATGCCTTGCTGAATCCTGCTGGTGGTCATCATGGATGCTCCTGGGGGACAAAGAGCCGACCATCCTGGGAAATAGCAGCAAAGGTGCCAGGTACAACCTTCCCACTGGAGAGCCCCAACCAAGGCACACGTTGGAACTCAAAGCTCCAAAAGGGGTGAGTATTGTAGAAATGGGCTCCTCGGTGCTAAGAGAGTGGTGAGCAGGGCTTGAGCCTGGCCTGCAGGAAGGGCAAGGACACTCCCCTGCCCTGAGAATAGAAGCTTCAGAAGCAGTGCTCTTGCTCATCTCTGGGAGGGTGGGGGAAGGCTCCACTTAAGGCGAGGAATCAAGGGCAGTCCCCACCTGCCTCTGTCTGTTTCTGTTTTAGATATTTAATGCCTGGACCACCCAGAGGCAACTGACACCCCCACCCTAGGGTGGAGCTCTTTCCTTCACATCACTCTGTAGAAGTTTGGGCAACCTGACTACTAGTGCGATGTTTGTTTGTTTGTTTGTTTCAAGACATGGTTTATACTGTAAAGATTTATCACTCAAATTGGCTTAATAAAATGCTGATTGGCTAGTAGCTAGGCCGGAAGTATAGACAGGGTAACCAAACTAAGGATGATGGGAAAGAGAAGGGCGGGGTTTGGAGTCACCAGCAGATGCAGAGGGAGAGGAGATGAATGTGCCCTGCTAATAAATGTACTGCCACGTGGCAGAGTGTAAATGAGGAATGTGGGTTAATTTAAAAATGTAAGGGCTAGTTAGTAATAAGCCTGAGCTATTAACTGAGCATTTATAATTAAAATAAGCCTCTGTATGGTAATTTGGGAAGTGGCTACTGAGTATCTGGGAACATGGAGTCGGGCAAGGAAACATCCAACTACATATGCATTCCTTCATTGCCCTGACTGTCCTGGAATTCACTCTATAGACTAGGCTGGCTTCAAACTCAGAAATCTTCCTGCCTCTACCTTCTGAGTACAAGATTAAAGGTGTGTGCTACCACCACCTGGCTTTCTACTAGTGGGATTAATTATCATGGAACATTAGTGAGGGCACAGACGTGCCCACAATGCCAAGATGCCAAAAGTTCTCTGTCACCTGGGTACTTGAGAGCCCACAGCTAGTGTTTGTTGTGCCTGGCAAGGTACAGGTGAGCATTAAAGAGGACCAATTGAAATTCATGAAGTCATCTCATTTGGTGTGCGGGTTCTGTCAGCCGGGTAGTCCCTCCCTCTCTCTGCAGGCTGTGGGGATGGAATGCCCTGGGTACTGCTACTGTGTGATAGTGCAGTGGGTAGTGGGTTCTGTCAGCCGGGTAGTCCCTCCCTCTCTCTGCAGGCTGTGGGGATGGAATGCCCTGGGTACTGCTACTGTGTGATAGTGCAGTGGCACTCACCAGCTGAACGTGGCCAACAAAGAGCTCACTACTCTGTGAGAGAGACAGAGCAGCACCCCAGACTCCTCTGCTACTGACCCCCTCATCAGTCAGGGAGCACAGCAAAAGCCTGCCTGACCTAGCCCAGCTACTGTATTACCATTACAGAGGGTGCTCAGCACCTCCTGGAGGTACATTACCGAGACATAAGCAGAATTGTACAGTACTGTACACGTGGCAGGACTCTTCTTCAACAGGGGATCATGCCATTAAATTACCCAGGTTAGAGACGCGTTAAGCCACCAGCCACCAAGATCATGTAAGTTCCAACACGTGTAATTGTTTTAAAAGTTATATGATACATGAGTATACCTGGAGGTACATATACATGGACTTCTGTTCCTATATGGTGTGTGACAGTCAAGACTAAAATCTATTCATGGAAAAGAGGATTGAAAAATAAGCAGTTTCCTTTTGTTTGTTTTGTTTCAATGCTGGGGACTGGTCCTAGAGCCTCATGGTTGCTAAACTAAGGACACACTCTAGCACAGCCAAGCCCCAGTAAAGGATTCCAGGAGAACACCAGACTGTAGTCAAAAACGACAGGACCAGGTCTCCATGTACCAACACGGATTCCATGTTTTTAAACGTCACAATGGAATAAATTGCACACAGTAAAAGGACAGGTACAGGGCCAGCAAGATGGCTCAGCGGCTACTGGTGTTTGCTGCCAAGTCTGACAACCTGAGTTTGAACCCTGGAACCCACATGGTGAAGAGAGGATTGACTCCCAAAAGTTGTCCTCTGGCGAACACACACACACACACACACACACACACACACACACAAATTGGGACTGGGACAGTACTTGTACTTTGGAATTGTAAAACTCCAAAATAATGTTTACTGTTGAGAGATAGCCCAGTGCAAACCCAGAGGTGAGTGCTGGTGATAGACAGACAGGCGAGGGCCAGGGAGGGACTGCTGGCCATGCCTGCTCTTGTATTGTGTTACAGAAAATACTTGAAAGAGATTCTGGAAAATCTGGGTGTTGGGTTCCCTGGTTGCTGCATTAAACGCCTCGTGTTTAAAACATAGTTCTACAATTAAAGATTGCAAGGCAGGATCTGCTGTACCCAGGCAGGTGCACACCTGTAACCCCAGCACTTGGGAGGGGAGACAGGAGGATCAGATCAAGGCTATCCTTGGTTACATAGTGTGTTTGAAGATAGCCTGGGGTACCTGAGACACTGTCTCAAAAACAGAGGAAAACAAAATGCTCCAACATAGCAGTCCATACACTTTAAAAAATAGGTGCTTCAGATGCCCCCTGTCTCTCCCTCCTCACGGCAGGATTGGCCCTTCATAGCCCTTCAGAAATTCACTGAAGTCTCTGTGAGCTCCTCTGCCCCGGACCTCTTAGGTGTGGGACCCAGCAGTGCTGGCATTGGGGTGTCCCTGGCCCTCAGATGTTGCAGGTTCTTGGCTCCCCCGTTCTTGCTGTTTTCCTCATCAGCTCAAATCCAAAATGACTTGCCAAACACTGGTGGTACGCTCTTTTTCTCCTTCTTTTTATCCACTTCTTAAAATAAATCAGACCTAGGTTCAAGTCTCTTCCTGGGACCCACAACAAGTAACTCAGCTCTTTTGAAGCTCAGTTTGTTCATCTATAGAATGGGAATATAACATTCTTCAGGTTATCTCTTAGTCTAGTGAGGACAAGGGAAACAGCTTGCATGGCCTGACATGGTGCCTGGGCCTGTATTAGGAGGTCTTTGCTTTGTTTTTTTTGTTGTTGTCATTGTTGTTTTTAACCACTGAGACAAAGATCTGAGTGAAACAGAAGAAGGAGCTCAGAGTTTCTGTCCATCAGGTGACTCCACTACCTGGGGTCTATGGCTAGGCACAGCATCAGAGCAGCCAGCGTGAGAGAGGAAGGGATCAGGACAAGGCATAGCCCCCAGAGATACCCTGACACTCCTGTACCCCCAATGACCTATTTCCTCCAGTGATGTACTGCTGAAGTGTCGAATGTCCTCTAGAACAGCACCGCACATGGGCTACTATTCGACATATCCAGATCATGACAAGCCTGTCCACTCCCCATCATCTCCCTGCTGGCCATTCCCAGCAGTACTCAGCTCATGGCTGACCTCTGGAGACACCATTTCTTTCCAAATGTCACCTTCTGTAATCCTCTGTGCTCCCTGTACGATGGTGCTCTCCTACAGTCTCAGATGCTCACTCAGATGCTGAGGTGGGAGGATCACTTGAGTCCAGGAACTCAAGACCGGACTGAGCAACCTGGCCAAACTCTGTCTCAAAAAATAAAAAACCAAAAACAACCCACCCCTTTAATTCTTTTTCCTATGCTTTGGAGGATTTGGTCCCCAAATTTGCAAGTATTAAATCATGTTTTCTTATCTCCTGTGTTTTTATTAACCAAAGACATAGTTGCCACTCAGAGCTTCCAATCTGCATGTCTTGCTGGGTGCTGCTCATAGCGACATGGTTCTGGCCAGGGGCTGTAGCATGTGTGGCCTTCAGACCCTGCGTCTTACTCCCTCAGTTGACATGAACTGTGAAAGCTGCTGGCCTTGTCCAGGTGAGCACTGTCTTTATAGGTGAGGCTGATTGGCAGACTGGGAACCAAGTTTCTTTGTCACACCTTACTGTAGAGCTCCATGTGGGTCTCAGGCCCCCACCCTGCAGGGCTCACTGCAAACAGATGGCATGCACAGTGCCACACAGAAGAGTGTAGGGTTCGCACACAGTGCCACACAGAAGAGTGTAGGGTTCGCATACAGGGAAGTGACAGAGCTGTCTGCATACAGGTCCCACAGACCTTGGCTGTAGGTCACCACATCATCTTGCCCCTTGCTGATAACACATTCGTTTATATTAGGGTGGGGTGACAGTCTTGACCAGATCCTGGACCTCAGCACTCAGAGTGGTGGCCAGGTGGGCGCGTTGAGAAGGACGATAGGCCACACCAGTCAGCTTGGAGGGCAGGTGAGCCTGTACCAACTCCCCCACCCCCACCTGGGTACAGTGGAACTTCACCTCTGGTCTGGGTAACCACAGAGGCACCTGAAAGAGGAGGGAGGGGCAGGTTGTCTATGGCAAACAATTAAAACTTGAACCTGGGAGAGGGGGCAGATTGTCTACGGCAAACAACTAAAACTGAACCTGGGGCCGGAGAGAGGCTCAGTGGTTGAGAGTACTGGCTTTTCCAGAGGACCTGAGTTCTGGTCCCAGTACCCACATGACAGCTCTATTATCTATAACTCTAATACCAGGGTATCGAGCAGATCTGGCACCTTCACACAAATACATTCAGGCAAAATACCAATGCACATAAAATAAAAATTAATAAGGCTTAAAATTAAAACTTGAAGCTACAGTACTGAAAACAGCCTGGTATTGGCATAAGAACAGACAGGAGGACCAATGGAACCTAATAGAAGACCTCAATATCAATCCACACATCTTTGAACACCTGACTTTGATAAAGAAGCAAAAAATATCAAATGGAAAAAAGAAACCATATTTAACAAGTGGTGCTGGCATAACTGGATCTCAACATGTAGAAAAATGAAAATAGACCCATATCTATCACCATGCACAAAACTCAAGTCCAGCTGGATCAAAGACCTCAACATAAAGCCAGCCACACTTATAGAAGAGAAAGTAGGAAGTACACTTGAACGCGTTGGCACAGGGAACCACTTCCTAAATAGAACCCCAGCAGCACAGACACTGAAAGAAACAATTAATAAATGGGACCTCCTGAAATTGAAAATCTTCTGTAAAGCAAAGGACACCGTCAACAAGACAAAACGACAACCTACAGAATGGGAAAAGATCTTCACTAACCCCACATCAGATAGAGGTCTGATCTCCAAAATATGCAAAGAACTCAAGAAATTGGACACCAAAAGATCACATAATCAAAAAATAA
Source organism: Microtus pennsylvanicus (assembly GCF_037038515.1). Classification (NCBI taxonomy): domain Eukaryota; kingdom Metazoa; phylum Chordata; class Mammalia; order Rodentia; family Cricetidae; genus Microtus; species Microtus pennsylvanicus. Next base: position 43,072,798 of record NC_134591.1, read on the forward strand.
AAAATGGAGTATAGACCTAAACAGAGAACTCTCAACAGAGGAATCTAAAATGGCTGAAAGACACTTAAGGAAATAAGAGAATTGCAAATCAAAACAACTCAGAGATTCCATCTTATACCTGTAAGAATGGCCAAAATAAAAAACACTGATGACAACTTATGCTGGAGAAGTTGTGGGGAAAAGGGAACACTTCTGCATTGCTGGTGGGAATGCAAGCTGGTACAACCCCTTTGGAGTCAGTGTGGCCATTTCTCAGAAAATTAGGAAACAATCTTCCTCAAGACCCAGTAATACCACTTTTGGGTATATATCCAAAGGATGCTCAATCGTGCCACAAGGACATGTGCTCAACTATGCTCATAGCAGCTTTGTTTGTCATAGCCAGAACCTGGAAACAACTTAAATGCCCCTTGATGGAAGAATGGATAAGAAAAATGTGGTACATTTACATAATGGAGTACTACACAGCAGAAAAAAATAACGACAGCTTGAATTTTGCAGTAAAATGGATGGAGCTAGAAAACATTATTTTGAGTGAGGTAACCCAGACACAGAAAGACAATTGTCACATGTACTCACTCATAGGTGGTTTTTAAACATAAAACAAAGAAAGCCAGCCTACAAATCACAATTCCAGAGAACTTAGACAACAATGATGAAAGGCGTAGGATTGGAAAGATGGTCTCTGGGTAAAAGCTTGATGTGCAGGCATGAGTTTGGATGCCCAGCACCCTTGGATCCTCAGCACTTGGTATAGAGTGGAGGCAGGAGGATCAGTTTGGCTCCATGGTGACTAGCCTAGCTCCAGTGTCACACACACGCACCACACCCATACACAAACTAAATAAGGGGAAGGGTGTATCCCTCTCCCTTTTTTTCTTTCCTGGTATGAGGTCTTGCAATGTGGTCCAATCTAGGGTCTTCCTGCCTCAGCCTCCCAGGTGAAGGAAGGGATTACAAGTGTGTGCCACCACGCCAGGCTTAGAATGTAGACTTTTGAGCTGGTCATCTGGTAGACTTAAGCCAGCTCTACCATGGAGTAGCTGTGTGGTCCAGGGCAAGCCCCTTGCTCCTCTGAACATTGTAAAGGAGCTGTTCCAAGCCCATCTCCCAGCAGCTGCAGGACACTCAGTCTGTACTACATACTTGAAATGTAGCAGTAAACAGAGTATGGAGTTTTTACTGTCTTGGTGTCTATGTGCTGGTGGGGGAACAGACAATAACAGGCTAGGACTGTCAGCTAGGGCAACACTGCTCCAAGGGTACTTGGTATTGGGGATGCTAACACCTCCTCACAGACCTGAAGGACTCAGTGGGTTAATGTACATACAGTATGAAGCATTGGGTCTAGCACACAGTAGATGTTCAATAAGTGCTTGTGGAAGAAATGAATTTGATAAAACAAGTAATTGTCCCTGAACCCCAGTCATCAAGCAGTGACTTGGAACGGGTAACTCTCCTGAAAGACTGTTGTGAATAAACTGAACGCGGGATGTCATACACTACTAGGCCATAGTGATATTTTGTTAATGATTTAACAAATAAAGCTTGCCTGAAGGTCAGAGTGCAGAGTTAAGCCACCAGAGGCCAGAAGTGACAGCACACACCTGTAATTACAGGACTCAGGAGACAGGGACAGAGAGTTCAAGACCACCCTGGGCCACACAAGATTGAATCTGTCTAAAGGAGAAACAGAGCTCACACAAAGGTGATCCCAGCACTTGGGATCCCACACCTTTAATCCCAGCACTAGGGAGGTGGAGATAGGAGCATCACGGCTGGGCAGAGAGAGGAATATAAGGCAGGAGGAGTCAGGAACTCAGTGCAGTCTGCCGCAGCAGTCTGAAGCAGTCTGTCTGAGGATTAGTAGAGACAGGATCGCCCCTTCAGTCTGAGGATTCAGTAGAGATAAAGGTCTCTCTAGTGACTGGCTGTACTGCTTCTCTGGTGTCTGTTTTCACCCCTAATATCTGACTCTGGGTTTTTATTTATTAGGGCCAATTAGAATTCCTACTACATCTCTCCCCCCCCCCCCAGTACTTTGTAAAAAAAAAAAAAGGTGCTCAAACTGACCTTGAACTTGGAATCCTCCTGCCTCAGTCTCCAGTAACTAGGATTATAGGCAGATGTTGTCACACCTTGGTTTGGGGTTTTTTGTTGTTGTCTTGTTTTTGGTTTTGGTTTTGGTTTGGTTTGGTTTTTTGTTTGGTTTTGTTTTGTTTTTGTTTGTTTTTTGGTTTTTTGAGACAGGGTTTCTCTGTAGCTTTAGAGCCTGTCCTGGAACTCACTCTGTAGATCAGGCTGGCCTCGAACTCACAGAAATCCACCTGCCTCTGCCTGGTGAGTGCTGGGATTAAGGGTGTGCGTCACCACACCTGTCCTATAATTTTTTGGTGCGTGCATGCATGTGTGCGTGTGTATGTGTGTTTAAATAGAACTACCCCAAGGTGTGAGGCCTTCTTGTAAACCCTTTGCAAACCCTAGCTCATTCTTCTAATTTTATAGGTGAGGAAACCAACACAGAAGGAGGCAGAGGAATTTGTTCAAGGCCATGAGACCTGGCTATCACTGGCTACTGTCTACCAAGGCACCCGGCAGCAGGCAGCGAAGCGAGGCGAGGCGTGGCTTATAACCACAGCTTCACTGTAAAGCGTGGAAGCCCAGGCTTGGAAGTCACTTCAAGGCTGGTAGCCGAAGGTTTCATACTGCACTGACTTCTGGAGGTGAGAGAGTGTGCCGAGGACAAGGAGGGACCAGAAGGGTCCAGAGGCCAAAGGGAGGGCAGAAAACTCCCCAGAGGTCCCAATTCCAGGCTGCCTTCCCTTATGTAACTGAGCTTCCTCTAATCCACCTTGGCTTGGTAGAGGCCCCAGCTTGGCCAAAGAAGCAGGATTAATAAATAGGCTCTCAAGGGAGGAGGAGGAGAAAAGCTGGACTGGCTGGAGGCTTTTCTGTCCTCACCCCGGCCTCCTGGCCCTACAAATATGCCAGCAAGACCCTCTGCCAAGCTTCCCTTTAACCCCACCTGGCGGTTCCTCTCCACCCCTGCCTCGGGTCATCCATCTGTCACTCAAGTGGTGTGGGCCTGAGCATTCGTGCCTTGGGAGGTGGTGGTGGGCTCCTTGGAGAGAGAGGACGAGAGTAAATGAAGCAATCCATGAGGTGTCGATGTGACACCCTGCTCTGCCAAGGTGACTCTGGTTGTCATCAGATGCCACAGCCACACAGATGCCTGCTGACGCGTGGCTCTTCACACTCCGCAGAGTCGCTTCCCACGGGAGCATGCGTTTAGTCCCCACAGTAGCCCAGGGTGCAGGAGTATGCTTAGGAATCCACTTCACCCACGTGGAAATTGAGGCTTGGTGCGGGAGGACTTGCTCAAGGGTCCACAGTGTATCAGAGGCAGCACTAAGCAAGCTCCACCCCTGCCTTCCCAGCAAACCATGAATAATGCAGGACCCCAGTGCTGGAGGGGTTTGAGCTCTTTCTCTCCCCCAGCTCTGGTCCTGTCACGTGACGGCGAGTAACCACTCGGTTAGCCCCAGCTCTGGGTGGAAACCAGCCTCTGGGATGCCGGGACTCAATTATCTCATCTGTGGCACGGGGATAATGTTCCTTTCTTACAGGGCTGAGACTGAGAGACAGTGTGTGGCCACCACCCTGGGGTGAGGTCCATAATGACAGTGATTCCAGCCTCCAGTCCACGAGCGAGTCACACAATTTACACTTTTGTCCGAGGGCTCCTAAAAACCTTGTCCCTGTCCTGCCTGGACTTTGGTGGTGCCATTTGTAGTGTGTGGCCTTCACACCTCAGCCTGTGGGGAAGGAACAGGTTAGAGTGACCGAAATAAAACCGAGACTCACTGGGCACATGCCTTTAATCCCAGCACTGAGGAGGCAGAGGCAGGTGGATCTCTGTGAGTTCCAGGATGGGCTCTAAAGCTACAGAGAAACCTTGTCTCGAAAGAGGGGGATTCATTAGCTATAGTTTCCTGGGCCTGGGGTTGGAGGTGTGGTCCCAAGAGGACCCATGAGAACTCCTTGGACCACCTTCCACCATCGTCTCCACCCCAGTCACCACCAGCCTCTGCTCCACAGAGCCCACCTGCCCATCCCCCTTTTCACCCTTATCTTGGACCCTTCACCTCTCTCTCCTGTATCCCCATCCTCTGTCATCTAGGCCCACAACACACACTGTGTAGACACCAAGACTTCCTGTCAGGCTCCAACAGAAGTTTGGGATGGGGGTGCTGCCCCTTCCTGTTCCCACCTCCTGGCTACTGTGCTCATGGGAAATGCCCTGAGATCCCTGGGGTCCCTGGTAAGGGAGTGAGTGACTCTTCGGATCCCAACAGAGTCCCCAGAGTTGACAGGCCTGTCTCTTTTTGCTCTCTGCCACAGCCCCTTCCTTAGTCCAGGCCTCTGTGGAATAGGGAGGCAGATGCCAGACAGCTCCTTTGTTTTCTCCTGGGCACCATCCCTATACTCAGTGATCAGTGGCAGGTACAGACATGAAGATAAAACTGACTTAGAGTGTAACCCCAGTCCAGATGTGCACCCCCCCAATACACACACGGAGATACATACAGCCTTGGCAATGAGCTGTGTGAACATCTGTTCTCAGAGATGTGTACCAGCTGCAGGTGTGCACATCTGGAGAGATACAAACCTTCACACCAGCAGATGCTGTGTGCCATGGAAAAAGATGAGTGCATGTAGAAAAACATGTGGACCATAGCCCTTGGAAAAGCACACGGTCCCTGGGGTAACCGTGCACATCCACCGTAATGTTTGCTCAGAGACATGATGGACATGCAATGTATACGGATAACCAGAAGGTGAAGTACACACACTCGGCTTGTGAAGCTGCACTATGACAAGTGTGTGTGGGTGTGAGGCAGGGAAGCTGAGGCAGTGTCCATGTTGTGGCCTAGGTAGGGTAGGTGTGCCTTGACCTGCTGTGGGAAATACCACAGGACATCAAGTTAGGGGTGGGGATAGTTCATGTTCAGAACGGAAGCTGCTGAGTTGGGGGAACTATGGAGGTTTCCAGGGATGTGGTATCATTGGGAAGCTGTATGAGAGGACCAGGAAGACAGACAATGGTGCCAGAGCGCAGGACAAAAGTCTCAGAGGTGGGGCGAGGAGTCTGGAGTCACCCAGTCACAAAAGTCATGGTCTTTCTACGCATGCTCAGGAGATGTCCCAGCAGCATCCCCACCGCTGGCATTCACCCGTGCCATGAACACAGCGTTCTGCCTGCACCCCCTGCTCCTCCTGCCCCAGGCTGTGGAGCCAGATGCAGGTTAGAAAAGTCAGGCAGATACTGCCTTTGAAGCCGCGTGAAGCAGAGCTGGCAGTTAAACTGTGCGTCAGCTCAGGGTCAGGGACTTGAGGACACTGTCTACACCACCAGCCTGGATGGAGCCCTTCTGCTCACTGGTACTGCTTGGGTTACCATCTTCCCCATCCTGCCCAGTCCCTCTCTGCACTCCTGGGATTGCATCCCAAACAGACTGTTCATTCTAGGGTCCTTTTGTGGGAGGACTCGCCCCAAGACCCTGATACATGCGTGGGGCATCAGCTTGTTGACTGTGGAGCCTGCTGTACGGCGTACTGCTTGAAAGACGTGTGCATGTGAGTCACCTGAGCACCCCAGCACCACGCCCCACCCCTCATCCATAGGCATTCTGTTATTATTATTTATTGTTATTATTGGGACAGAGTTTCTCTTTGTAGTCCTGGCTGCATTGGAACTCCTCAGTAGAACTCAGAGATCCCCCTGCCTCTGTCTCCTGAGTGCTGGGATTGCAGGCGTGCCCTACTACTGCCCGGTTCCCTTCATTCATACACCTCTCAGCCTGCCTGCCGGGCTCTGGTGGGACCATTCCTGATGCCCTTTGCTGAACACCTTCCAGGTGGCCTCCTCTGCCAGCAGCCAGGGGCTCCCTGGAGACGGCCTGACAAAAAGACGGGCCAGAGGCGACACGTGCTTTGGCAGATGGGCGGCCGGGTTCCTCTCGGGTAGATAAAAAGCACACTTGTTATGGTGTTTGAGCCAGGCTGGTAAGACCCATCCGTGGGCTCAGTTAATCCTGGTGAAGAATAGCAGGCGGCAGCTACCTCTTGCTGGGGAGGAAGCTGGGCCTCAGAGGCAAGGCTCACTTCCACAGACCCCTCAGTCAGGCAGTGGGACAGCCAGGACTGACTTCAGTACGCCAGAAACCAGAGCCCAGGCCCATGGCCCATTTCATTCCAGTGCCCCAGGCCTAGTGCAGGCTCTGCACAACACAGGCATTACAAATACGTGGTGGAGGGACTGAGGAGCTGTGGGAAAGTGCTTTACACACACGTGCACACACACACACACACACACACACACACACACACACACACGGACCTGAGTTCGATCCCTAGCACCCAAATTTAAAAACCAGTTATGGTATCAAGCATGTTTTATTTCATCATAGGGGAGGCAGAGGCAGCTGGATCCCTGGGGCTCACTGGTGAATTCTCGATTCAGTAAGAGACGCAGTTTCAACAATCAGGGTGTATGGTTCCTGGAGAGAGCACTCAAGGTTGACCTCAGGCTTCCGTACATACGTGCCTCTGTGTTTGTGTATGTGTGTTTGTGTGTGCATGTGTGTGTGCCTCTGTGTATGTGTGCACATGTGTGCCTCTGTGTATGTGTGTGCGTGTGTGTGCACATGTGTGCATCTGTGTATGTGTGTGTGTGCACATGTGTGCTTCTGTGTATGTGTGTGCGTGTGTGTGTGTGCGTGAAAGAGAGAGAGAGAAGCACACAAGAAAGAGAAAAACAGAAACTTAGAAAAGGACATGTAGTGGGCTAATTAAAGAGAAAGACCCCATTTTCTGCTGGACACAGAACTCCTGGGGACACCTCCGCAGTCCCAGCTCCTAGCGTGGGGCCTGGACACAGCGATGAGCAGATGAGGCTGGTGATCAGCGAAGGCGCATGTGCTGTTCAGGTTACACTACAGACTGTAACCATGTCTATTGCATTGGAAGACTCACAGCAGAAGTCTAAAGCTCCAGTTCCGCTACTCCCGATGCAGTCTTTCTTAAAAAAGACTCCTCTCCTCGGCTGTCCACAAGCTCCTGCTCCCTCCCTCTGAGCTGAATTTTCACATTGGAAGGAAACTTGTCCCATCTGTCCCTCAAACACTGGACTCCTCTTGGCTCCCTGCAGAGCAGAGGATGGAGAAAGACAGGAGCATGCACCTGCCATGTGTGTCAGCATATTCTGAGTGCTTACTGCACACGTTAGCACATGTGATCTCATTTCTTTATTCCCAGCAGCCCCAGAGGCAGAGCCGAATAACTGCGCTGGCTGGATCAGAAGGCCAAGCCTCACAGGAGTGAAATGCCTTGTTTAACACCACCTGACCATCTGGAGGCTGAGCTGGGATTGATCCCATCTTCTCAGGCCCTGGAAGTTAGGCCCTTTCCCCACTACCCTATTTCCTCCCAGGTCCTCCCTGTACAGAGTGGCCATTGCAGTTCTCAGTACGTGTCAACCTGGTGACACCAGATCCGTCACCTTAGTGAGGAGTGAAGGAAGCCCCTGGGATCGGCTTACTAATTCAAGGGCCCCATGAATTATTCACAGCACCATTTACTTGGGGGCCCTTCCAGCCTCACCTCTCTTTCCCCTCTCAGACCCTTGGATCCTGACTCCTGAACTCAGCCTTGGTGGGGGACCCCCAGCGAGGAGATGCTAGCTGAGCTGGGGGCTTGCCTGTTGCTGGCAGTGCTACTGCTGAACTCAGGTCCTGGGACCCAAGCCATGGAAGGTAGGTGATCCGGTGATGGCGATCCAGTAATGGGCAACAGAGAGGAGGGGAGGAGAGAGCAGAGGAACCAGGGGCTCCGGAAGCACAAGCCGGGAAGTTGAGTGTGTGTTTGTTCCTGAGTAGTGGAGGGAGGACAGCATTGAGTGGGCGCCTGCTGTTTGCTTCACGTAAGAGCATCTCATCTTCAGAACAAAGGCCTAGTGAAGGCTGGCTCCCCCGTCCCCGCCCCCATGCTGAAACTCGCAGGCTCAGAGGCTTAGGTACAGTTGCTGTGAAGAGAATGGCTCAGAAGTGTGGAAGGCTCCTGTGGGAAGGTTCCTCTGCTCTGGGAGCCGGATGCACTTCCCACGGCAGCCAGTGGTGCCAAATTCCTCACTGTGCCATTCAGTGTCCCTGGTGTGCTGGCTCCAACGCGTCTGTGTGCCTGCTGGGAACCACACTCTTTCTGAGAATGCCTTGCCCTGGGGATCTTAAGTCCCCGCTGTCCCTCTGCCTGGGAAGAAGTTCTTCCTGGAATCTCTTAGGAGAGTCCTGTTTCTCTTTGAAATCTTTTTTCAATTACGTGCGTTGTGTGTGTGGAGGGCGAGCGCACACGGGTGCCCTGGATCACACGTGTGGAGCTCAGCGCACAGGCCGTGGGAGCTGTTTCTCTCCCTCCACCGTGTGTGTACTGGGTGGTTCAGGTGGTCAGACTTGGCAAGAGCCTTTATCCACTGCACCATCCAGCCAGTCCCCTTTTCTCTGCTCTTCACCCTTAAGGTTTAGGTCAGGTCACTTCCTCCTTGTAGCCCTCCTCATCCTCTACTGGGCTCAGATGCTCCCTCCCCAGGTTCCCAGAGCTCCCCCACCCCAGGCTGTGAGTCTTGTAGAGTTGAATCACTCTGCCCCTCATGGTGTTGTGTGTGAAGACTGTGGAGTAATCTCACCATTCTGCAATGGGCACACTCGCTGGGGCGCGGGGGAGGGGACTCGGCAAGCAGCTCCTATAACTTGTCCCTCCATCTTCTTGCCATAAGGCTGTGAACCAGATACCACTCCCAGCACCAGCCTGCCCAGACAGGAAGAAATCGTGTGACCTATCCCCTACATGACCCTTACGATGCCTCTGTCTCCCTTGCCCTGTGGCACTCAGTAAAAATGAGGGTAGCACCCACTTGGCAGGTGCATGGCTGAGGTCCACAGAGGCTGAGTGGTGACGGAGCCCCCTTGCCCCGTCTTCCCCAGTAGCTCTAATCTCCCTTCTCGCTCTGCATATATCACCTCCCCTGTGGGTCTCAGCCCTCCCTTAAAACTGCGATCCCATAGCTACAGCATACCACACAGTGTGGCTTCACCTGGCTTGGCTGACTCTCCTCAGCCCCATCCCCTTTGTGAGCTTCCTTAGGTGGGAGGCTCAGTTCAAATCAGCACAGGCCCACAGTGCGGTGCGGAGCAGAGCAGAGCAGAGTTGTGCCGTGTGTCCTTCTCTCGGGGACTTCGTTCAAGTGTGTACTTGAGGATTCCTTTGGCCGCAAGTGACAGGACCCAAGCTGTATATACTTAGCAAGAAGGTATCTTGGGCACTATAACAGGGTAACAGAGATGGAGCTGAGCCTGCTAGCAGCCAGGGCTTCTTGGCCCAGGGCCATTTTTTTTTTCACATGGCTCTTGCCTTCTGTGGACGTTTCCACAGCATGAACATGGACCCTATGGGCTCCCATTCCCAACCTAGGGCCAAGGAGGAAGAGACACGCTCCACCCCCACCCCCAGATGTTCTGAGAAGTGCTGGATCCTAGCCTAGAACACTTACCCTCCCCACAGGTCAGAACTACCACAGAGCCACAGCAGTGTCTGAGACAGGCAGCACTGGGTCCCATTAGTTAGAAGAGAGGGTGCTGACCAATAGATGTCAGTTATGGTAACTTCCCATTCCGGGCTCAGTTTTCTCATCTGCAAAATTGGGTCAATAACACAAAAAGCCTGAGAAAGAGCCGCGCATTCTGCTTGGCTGATATTTGATTCCTAATACAGCACTATGCCCCCTCGCCGTTTATTGTTGGACTACGGGGGTTGTTTATCTCACAGAAGTTCTCCATCCTTGGCCTGGCCAAATGGAGCCTTGTGGTTTTATTAAGAATGTCCCTGGGGTTGGCAAGAAGGCTCAGCATTTAGAGCACTGACTTCTCTTCCAGGGGAATCTAGTTCTGTTTCCAGGACCCATGGGAACAGGTGGCTCCAGGGAGATCTGACACCTCTGCCTCAACGGGCACCTACACGCACACACACACTCCCATATAGACACACAAGAACACACAAATTTTAAAATAAAAAATAAATCTTAAAAAAAAAAGAAGAACCAGGTGGTGACAGCAGTGGGGGAGGCAGAGGCAGGTGGATCTCTGTGAGCTCAAGGCCAGCCTGGTCTACGGAGCAAATTCCAGGACAGCCAGGGCTACACTGAGAAACCCTGTCTTAAAAAAACGAACAAAACCAAAACAACCCCCCCCCCCAAGAAAAGAAGAAGAATATTTCTTTTGGGGGCCAATGAGGTGGCTCAGAAAGTAAAAACATTTGTCGCAAAAATCTAATGATCTGCGTTTGGTCCCTACAAGCACATAAAGTTGCCGTAAGTTTCCACACGCTTGTGACAGCATCCCCCACCATTCTCATGGTGCCCACACATGTATGAACACACAGTAATAAATAAAAATCTATACTTTGAAGATTTACCTATTTTTAGTCTATGTGTGTGAGTATTTTGTCTGCATGTATATCTGTGCACCCCTTGCAGGCCTTTGGAGGCCGGAAGAGAGTATCAGATGCCCTGGAACTGGAGTTACAGTTATGGGCTGTCATGTGGGCACTAGAAATCAAACCAAGGACCTAAGCAAGAGCAGCAAACTCTCTTAACCACTGAACCATCTTTCTAGCCTCAAAATTAATTATTGTATTTCATTAATGAGTGTTCTTGGACTGGAGAGATGGCTCAGAGGTTAAGAGCACTGACTGCTCTTCCAAAGGTCCTGAGTTCAATTCCCAGCAACCACATGTTGGCTCACAACCCTCTGTAATGAGATCTCATGGCCTCTTCTAACATTGTATATGTAATTAAAAAGAGTGTTCTTTTGCCAGGCGATAGTGGCACACGCCTTTAATCCCAGCACTCAGGAGGCAGAGGCAGGCAGATCTTTGTGAGTTTGAGGCCACCCTGGTCTACAAGAGCTAGTTTCAGGACAGCTAGGACTGTTACACAGAGAAACCCTGTCTGGGAAAACCAAAAAATAGAAAGAAAGGGAAAAAAGAGTTTTCTTTTACAACTGGAGCAATAGCTCAGTTGGTAAAGTGCTTGCCGTGCCAAGCAGGAGGACCCGAGTGAGCTCAAGATTCAGAAGCCATGAAACAATGCCACATGCTCATAATCCCAGGGCTGGGAAAGTGGGAACAAGCATCTCCCTGGGCCGAGGGCCAGGCAGCCTAACCTACTTGGTGAGCTCTGGATAGCATCTTAGGAACGGCATCTGAAGTCAAGCTCTGGCCTCCACACGTGTGCACAGAAATGCCGCACAATGCTTGTAATCCTAATATTCGTGAACCAGTGCAAGAGGATTCAAGAAAATTGGAGTCCAGTCTGGTCTACTAGTGAGTTCCAGGTCAGCCAGAAAGACCATAACACATAGAAAGGCTCAAAACAATCCAACAAACAAACATCTCTGTTAGATGGTTCCCTTTTTAATGTGGGGAACAGTGGTGTGTGTTTATAGTCCTAGACACTAGGGAGGCTAAGGTAGAAAGACTTCTTGAGTCCAGGAATACACACACACATACACGTGCACACACACATGTGCACACACATACACACACGTGTGCACACATTTTTCATCCTAGCACCTAGAAGGCTGAGGTAAGAAGATCTGTAATTCAAGGCTAGCCTGGGCTATATAGCTAAGACCTTACCTTAAAAAAAAAAAGATTCCACGATGGATGTGTACGCGTTCCAAATTGTATAGCATTCTACTATATAAGGTTCCCTCTTGGCTTATCTTTTATTTATTGAATTTGTTCTTTGGCATTTTCATACACATAGACGCTGCATCCTGATTACTCCACACCCACCTTCTTGTCTCCCTCTGACCTCTGTCAGCCCTGTTGCTGTTGCTACTGTAGTGGTGATGGTTGTTATTATTACTCTGAATTGCGGTCTTGCCTTGTAACCCAGGCTTGCCTAAAACTTACAATCCTCTTCTTGCCTCAGCCTCCAGAGTACTGCTCCTACAGGTGTGTGCTACTGTATCAGGCTGTGCCTTTTTATATTTTTCAAACGCTTGAACCAGACGTAGTGGCACACATCGTAATCTCAGCATTTGACAGCCTGAAGCAGAAGGATTACAAATTTGAGGGCAACTGGATTACAAGTTTGAGGCTGATCTGAGGCTACTCTTACCCTTTTTTTTTCCTCCAAAAGCTTAGCATCGTTGAGTGAACTTCACAGAAAACACCTGAATGGCTGACCTGGGTTTTCCCTCTTAACAGCCTTTTCCTTGGTGACTGAACAGACATTACAGATGCTTCTAGCCTAGTATTCCGTTAAAGGTGGCCAAATTCTGGTTTCCTAATTTCTTTTTGTTGTTTCCTTTTAAATTATTTATTATTTTCTATTCATTTATCATTTTGGTTAGTTTGTTTATTTTTGATTTTTTGAGACAGGGTTTCCCTGTGTAGTCCTGAATCCTGAAACTTGCTTTGTAGACCACGCTGGGCTTGAACTCTCCTGAGTGCTGAGATTAAAGGTTTGCGCCACTATCAGCTGGCTCTATTAATGTTTATTTATTTTCGAGACAGAGTCTCTCTACCTAGCCCTGGCTGGCCTGGAACTTACGCTATAGACCAGGCTGTTTTTGAACTCGAAGATATCCCAGTGCCTCTTCTTTCCTATGCTGGGGTTGAAGGTGTGTGCCACCACGCCTGGCTTCACCTGCCTTCTCTTTCTCCTCAGAACTTGCTGCTCTCCTGTCTGTTCCATGCTTTGTTTGTGTTTATTCTTTCCCCACCAGAACACGCATGCCTGAGAGCAAGGTCTTTATCCCTGCTGTCCTCCCAGCATCTAAAAGCACTGCCCGGGACTCCAACAGTGCTTATTGACAGACTAGAAGAATGCTTCCCTAGTATCTGAAAGAAGTGGAGGTGCTTGAGAGAGCACAGACACACCTCCAGAGTGATTGGGACCCTGTCCTGCTTCCTATTCATCCTCAAGGCCCCAGACTTGCCTATGTATCCAAGGCCCCAGAGTCGACTCTAAACCATCCTTTTCTCTTGCCTCAGGTGTCAAGTGTGGGGGTGTGCTCTCGGCACCATCTGGGAACTTCTCCAGCCCAAACTTCCCAAGCCTGTATCCTTACAACACAGAGTGCAGCTGGCTGATCGTGGTGGCCGAGGGGTCCTCGGTGCTGCTCACCTTCCACGCCTTTGACCTGGAGTACCATGACACCTGTGGATTTGACTTCCTAGAGATCTACAACGGGGCATCTGGAGACAAGGGCAATCTTCTGGGCAGGTTTTGTGGGCAGGTGCCCCCACCACCCTTCACCTCCTCGTGGCATGTCATGTCTGTCGTCTTCCACTCAGACAAGCATGTGGCCAGCCGAGGCTTTTCTGCAGGCTACCAGAAAGGTCAGGGAGCCCTCAGCAGGAAGGTTGGCCCCAGTGGCTGCAGAAGGTGTGGGGGGGGGCAGGACACAAGGGAGGTGAGCAGGTAGCATCTTAGCACTGCCTACAGGGGCAAAGGTGGCTTCTTCACACCCATGACCTCCCTGGAAACTACTACCTGCTGCCCTTAAGATTCTTTCCTGCTTCCTCCATGACTGCTGGGTCCCCCCCGCCCCCTGCAGCTTGCTGTTCCCTGAAAGGAGGCTTGCCACTCTCCTCTGACAACACCCAGCTGTCCGTGCTATTGAAGCCCTGTGACTTCTGCCTTCTTCCCTTGCCTGGGTCCAGGGCATCAGGAGCAAGAGCTTTTAGAACCCGTGGTTCCTCTTCTTAGGGTCTTTCCCTGCATGCAGCCCTTACCAGTCCTCCTTAATCCCTAACTCCTCCAAGCAGGCCTGTCTCCTGCCACTCAGGTGGAGCCCTGGTCCTCTGCTTTCTTCACCTCTCTCCTTGCCTCCTTCCTCCTATCTTTGAGCTCCTGTGTACAGACCCAAAAGTCCTTCTTTCTCCCCAGGACAATATCAGATGTCTCTATGTCAGCCCAAACAGGACAGCCACAAATGCCCATGTCCACAAGTCTATTCCCTGCAACCATAGGGCTCTGGAAGGATGGCAGCCCCTGCTGGATTTTTTGTTGTTGTTGTTGTTTTGTTTTGTTTTTTGTTTTTTTTTTTTTGTTTTTTCGAGACAGGGTTTCTCTGTGGTTTTGGAGCCTGTCCTGGAACTAGCTCTTGTAGATCTCGAACTCTTGTAGCTCTTGTAGCTCTTGCTGGTCTCGAACTCACAGAGATCCGCCTGCCTCTGCCTCCCAAGTGCTGGGATTAAAGGCGTGCGCCACCACCGCCTGGCTCCCTGCCGGATTTAAAAGCACGGAACTGTACTGTATTAAGACACAAGAACGAGGGGCTGTTCTGACTAGCACATGGAGATCGTAGGCTTGGGAGTTTTAGGACTCTAAGGTATCAAAGGTGTCGTGATGTCACAGGCAATGCTTTCCAACATTTTCACAAACAAGAAATAGCTGATAGCAGGCAGTGCTGTCTTCTTAGTTTTTGATATCTAAAAAGATAAAGGTGGTATTTTAATGATATGCATGTATTTCACAAGTTCACATTTGTGTGCATATGAATGTGTTTGCACGCATGTGTGCGTGTGTGGGTGCGTGGGTGTCAGCCAGAAATCAACCTCAGGTGTTTCTCGGGAGCCGCCTCGCTGAAACCTGGTGCTCTCCAATTAGGCTAGAAGGGCATTTGGCAGGCGAGCTCCAGAGATCAACTTGCCTCCACCTCCCCTGCCCTAAGATCACAAGCGTGAGCTGCCATGCCTGACTCCTGTGGTAATGCTGAGGATAAATCTTGGTCCTTACGCTTGCTCAGCAAACACTTTAATAGCCGAGCTGTTGCCCTGGCCCCAAGCTCACATTTCTAGCACTGACTCGTAAGAAGCCAACCACTGAAAAACAGGGAAATATATAACAGTGGGTATCGATGGTCTCCACTGGGCTAAATTATGTATAAGATATGTAACTTTGGGTGCTGTCTTTTATTGTACTAAAAGATAGCGGGGCTGGGGAGAGTGCTCTGTGGGCCATCTCTTGGATCCCCAGCATCCACAGGAGATGCCAGGCACGGCCATGGGCACCTGGGACCCTGGTGCTGGGGCTTGATGGCCATCTAGCTAACCTGGCTGAAAATGAGCAAACTTCAGGGAGAAAGAGAGATCCTGTCTCAAAGACACAGTGGAGAGAGAGAGAGCAGGACATCTGATGTCCTTTTCCAACCTCTGACATAAGACACCTGCATGGGCACGAACGTCACACAGACAGGTAAGTAAACACACACACCACACATGTGCCCAGCGTAAGAGTGAAGTCCGAAGCATATACCTGCTCCAGTGTTGGTATAAATTGATGGGATAGCTCAGATTATCTCCACCTACCATCTCGTTTCTCGGGAAGTCTGAAGGCCAGAGAGGGAATGCGATTGCCTAAGATCACGCAGCTGAGAAAGCAGTCCTAGGCCAGGAAGTCAAGCCTTAGCTGCCCCGTGCCATGCTCCTGCCACACAACTGCAGCTAATCTGGGTTCCAGTTCTAGGTGGGTGTTCTGCCCATGTCTCTTGGCTCTTGTCACTTTGGGTTTGTCCTGCCAATCTCCACGTGTCTGTTTGAGGGCTCTGTTGGTGTCTGTGGTCTCCCACCGAGACTCTCTCTGGTTTTCCCCGACACTTCTCTATTGCTGGGACAGAACACCATGACCAAGATGTCTATTTAGGGCTCACTGCTGCAGTGGGTGAGAGTCCATGACCACCGTGGCGGGGAGCATGGCAACAGACAGGCACACGCCACTGGGGCAGTAGCTGAGAACTTACCTCTTGATCTCTAGTTTAAGGCAGAGACATAGCTAACTGGTCATAACATGGGCTTTTGAAACCTCAAAGCCCGCCCCAAGTGATGCACTTCCTTCAACAAGGTCACACCTCCTAATCCTTCCCAGCAGTTCTACCAGCTGGGGACAAAGTATTCAAATACCTGGGCCTATAGCAAGCATTTTCCTCTGAGCTACCCCATAGTGTGTATATATATACATATATATATATGTATATATATACACTATATATACACACACACACACATATATATAGTGTATATATATAGCATAGATATATAGTGTATATATATAGTATAGTAGTATATATAGTATAGTATATATATAGTATAACTCCCTGTCACCTTTGCTCCTCGGGTGATAGAACTCAGGTGGCTGCTTTACTAGAATTCCCTAGTGGGGTTCAGCAGCCCCCTTAGGCCCATTTCACCTTCTCATCTCACCCTCCGATGACCTCCAGATAAACCCCTTTGCACTCTGGTTTTTATCTCTGGGCCTACCTGGATGAACTCAGGCCTAGAAAGGTTAAGTTACCTGACCTCCCACTGTAAAAAGTGGATGCCACATGGGTTGGGGTGCAGGTCTGTGCCTGCCAGGCATGAATGTTTGTGGAGATGCATTTTGGGTGTCTGGGTCCCTGGGAAGAGGTCAGCTCAAATGATCTCCCTTGCAGATGTGTGTGGTGGTGTCCTGACTGGCCTGTCGGGGGTCCTCAGCAGCCCCGAATACCCCAACAACTACCCCAACAACGTGGAGTGCCATTGGCTGATCCGGGCCTCGGGCCCCGCCGCAGTCAAGTTGGTGTTCATGGACTTCCAGGTGGAGGGCAGCGACGGATGCACGTACGACTACGTGGCTGTGCTTGGCGCTCCTGGCCCTGCCCGCGGGCACCACTACTGTGGCCGCACCAGACCCCCTACCCTTGTGTCCCTGGGCCATGAGTTGCAGGTGGTCTTCAAATCTGACTTCAACATTGGAGGCCGGGGCTTCAAGGCTCACTACTTCTCAGGTAGGAGGAGCCGACACCAGCACCTGTGCCTGTGGACCCCTGTCTACTGTTTCGTTTAGAGAATTCAGTTAAGGCTTTTTGTGTCACTGGGGCTTGGATTTTCTGCCTTGCTCAGATGAGATCAATCCCTTCTAAACTCCTCAGAGGGCGGTTCTCAACCTGTGGGTCATGACCCCCCCACTGGGGGTTGAACAACCCTTTCACAGGGGTTACACATCAGATATCCTGCATATCAGATGTTTGCATTACAATCCATAACAGTAGCAAAATTATAATTATGAAGTAAATGAAAATAGTGATGGTTGAGGGGATCACCACAACATGAGGAAGGACTTTTTTAAAGGGGTTGCAGCGTGAGGAAGGTTGAGAGCTTCGCTGAGGAGAATTTCTCCATATTCTTACCCAGCACCTCTCCCTTTTGTCCCCTCCCTGCCTGGTGGTGAGCTAGCTCCTTGTTCTCGTGTACTACATACATGTACCACATGCTCACATGACGTGTGCACAGAAGGGTGAACATGCTCAGAGAACTCAGATGGGCAGCACAGTGATGAGCCACCATCATGAGTGCTAACCGGGGGACTTCCTGGAGGAGGAACTGAGCAGAGCCTTGATGAAGTCAGCCAAGCAAGAGGCATGGGCGGTGTGTGCAGAGGCGCAGAGGGGTGCTGGCTGACTGAGCGCGAGGCTGGTGTGTGGACAGAATGGTAGCTCTCTGTACCTGAGGCAGACAAGGTCCGCCATGGCTCGCAGTTCCAGAGGCCTGTCAGGAGGGAGCAAAGAGGGGAACAAAAGCTGCTTCCTCGACAGCCAGGAAGCAGAGCCAGAAAAACGGAAGGGACCAGAGCCCCAGCGCCCGCTTTGAGGGCATCCTCGCAGTGAGCCAACCTTCTTCCAGTAGGCCCCCCACATCCTGAAGGTTCTACCGCCTCCCGGTGGCACCTCAGGCCACAGACCCAGATTTTAGCTGTCATTTTTGTGTGTATGAACGAATCTTGCTTCGAATCTTGCTTCCTCCTCCCCAGGAGAATGCCAGGAGGTATTCACAGCTGTGCGTGGAAACTTCTCCAGCCCGCAGTACCCTGGCTCCTACCCCAACAATATCCGCTGCCACTGGACCATCCGCCTGCCCCCGGGCTACCGCGTCAAGATCTTCATCCTGGACTTGGGCTTGGAGGAACCCAACAGCCTGACCAGAACCTGTGACTTTGACCATCTGGCAGCCTTCGATGGGGCCAGCGAGGACGCACAGCTGCTGGGGAAATGGTGTGGTCATCACCTGCCACCGCCCGTCACCTCTCATCACAACCAGCTCCTGCTTCTGCTGCACACGGACCGCAGCACCTCCGGCAGGGGCTTCTCTGTGGCCTACATTGGAGGTCAGCTGAGTTAAGAGTGTGGGTGCTGGGGAACCCCACAGTCTCCTTCCTGTTTCACGGTCACACAGCCCCTCTATGGTGTTCTCCGGGCCCTACTCAGGTGCCTGCTCTGAGGACCTTTGAGGCCACTTGGCTGTGGCCCTCACTTATTTCCACTCTCTTTTCATAGCTTCTGTCTCCATGATTCCTAATTCTTCCCTACCTGGCTCCTTTTCCTGTGGGTTCCATGTCTCTCAGATGTTTGACCTGGTTTCCTGGATTGATGCACAAAATATGTCAAGTTATGAATGGCCAGCATTAGGTATCAATGGCCAGCATTAGGTGACACACTGAGATGCCACCAGCCCTGCCCTTGTCATTTAGAACTGCTGACTAGACAAAGGGCAAATATGTATCCTCACTTAGCAGAAGCTAGTCAGCCAACTGTTGTTTGGGTCCAGGGACTCAGAATGTCCTAATGGCACCTCTGAGTCAAGATACTCAGACTTGTCTTTGCAACATAATTGCCACAAAACTCAAGCATCAAGTCCACGTTCAAGGCTGGAAGAGGAGAGGTGCCAGTCACCAAAAAAATCCCATTATCCAGAAAGCCAAAGCAAGGGGGCAAGTTTCAAGACAGAGTTTCTCTGTGTAGCCCTGGCTGTCCTGGAACTCACTCTGTGGACTTGGCTGGCCTCGAACTCAGAAATCTGCCTGGCTCTGCCTCCTGAGTGCTTTTGCTGCAGAGGTGGCTGGGGAAGCTGGTATTGAGGCTTCTTTAGCTTTTCTAACTTTTGTAACAGGGACTCAGTCGTACAGGACTAGTGAGCCCAGAGTCAGGCGAAGTGTGAGGGCGGCAAGTATGTCTGGTTCTGAGGCTATCTTTCCCTCACATGCCTAGGCCTGTTCAGCAGTGAAAGGAGCCGCTTTCCTCATCCCCAGAGGCAGAGGAGCTGGGGCCCTGGTAGCAGAGTGGGAACCAGCTGCTGCGAGCTGGTAGCTCCTAGAGACTTGCACAAAACCACCCTGCTGGGCTCAGACAGTGCCCCGTCCCTGTGGGAAGGACAGTTGTGACTCTTGGTACTATCTCCTTTGATTCTTCGTGGACAAAAAGAATATTGTGATCGGGTGCCACCTAGGCTCTGTCCAGTGACCTGGAGCTCCCTTTTGATCTCCAGATCCTGGTTTTCCCACCTGGACATCAAGGACCTGGATTGAAGGGTCTTTAGGGTCCAGTTTGCCTCTGAGAGCCTGGCTCTCAGGCCCGGCCTGGGCAGGGCTAAGTGATCTAGACAATCTCTAGAGAGGAGGGAGGGGGCAGCTGTCATCTTGGCTCCTGTTCCAGGGCCTTCTGTGCTCCCCACACAGGTCCCTGTGGGAGCCTAGGGTCAGACAGGGCACTCACACTGGACCAGCACCAGATGGGGCCCAGGCTTTCGGCAGCCTTTCCACAGGGAGGGCAGCCTCGGCATCAATCAGGGGTGACACACAGTTCAGCGCTGCCGAGATCATCGTGGGAGACAGCAGACCCATAAATCCCCGCCTGCCCAGACACCCGAGGTTGAAATATGTCTGAGACGTTGCCCAGGGAGGGCTGAGGGATCCAGGGCTCTGCCTGCCAGTTTTCCTTTTCCTTCCAGCTAGCTACCAACCCCCACCCGCCTCTTCCTTGCACACGCCCCTGCATGCACCCTTGCCCCTGAAGTCCCAGACACTGAGAATCACATTCTCGCACAGAGCATGCTGGGAGCTGACTGACAGTCAAGGATAGACTGATAAGTAGGGAATCCCGCCCCCCAAGTCCCAACTCAGCCACCAACAAGCAGTTTCTTCTCCTCTCAGGGATTTGTTTCCAAAACAGAAGTGACCCAACTTCTCAGGCCATCGCAGGGAGGGGCAACAGGGCTCCCCTCCCCACATCCTTCAAAGCTACCGTCTTCTGTCTTCGCTTGATGGTCCTTCATAGCGCTCCAGTGTGTTTCACACATCCATTGTCCTGCACAAGCAGTGGGGTGGCTGGCTTTTTCACGTCTGTGTCTATGTGTGTGCACAGAGCAGGCCATCCATGATGACGGGACACACTGCTGGGCATCTGGCTGTGATGAGCAATCACTTCTAATATGAAGAATTAGTCTCCACTCACTCGCATGCTCGTTCGTTCATTCATTCATTCATTCAACATTCCCTTGGTCTGCCAAGCTCTATGCCGGCCTCGGAGGACACAGAGACACCGGCACACCGCATGCCCTAAGCACTCACAGACCCAATGGTGCGGTGGAGCAATGCATGTGAATATCCCGTCCTCTGTAGGATGCTGTAAACACCTTCCCTGCTCTGAACTTCTGTTCCAAGTCTGCTATCATTCAGGAAGGCTTGGGGATGATGGGTCTGACTGCAGGCCTAAGATCTCAGGCTCCTCCCTCCTGTTCCAGTGGTACCCATGAATGTGAGCTGTTCCCGCACAGACTTCCAGATCCTGATCTCTGCCCAGGCACTGGCCCCACTGGAGCGGACCAAGGTCTACCTGGGCAGCCGGAGCTGTGCAGCCCAGGAAGTCGGTAGCAACTTCCGGATCCAGGCCCGCTTTGACACCTGCGGTACTGAGTCTCAGGTAGGGGCAGGGAAGGGGAGGTGTAAGAAGAGATGGGCTCTGAGCCTTACTGAAGGGCACCTGCTACCCTCAGATTCTCTCCTGGCTTCAGTGGTGCACCCAGGTCCTGATGCAGGCTTACTGGCACCCTTTCAAAAGACCCCAGTGGTGAACAACCCTAAATTTCCTCCCTGATCCTCCCTTTGAGAGCCTCCCCACGGGAATGTGAGCCTTGATTCCTTTAATATACACCACCACTCCCCTGCACTCTTCCTGCTCATCCTCCCCAACCTGGTGACCCCCGAACATCACTGAGCTCCACAAACAAATGAGCCTTTCAAGTATAGAGCCACCTCCCTCCAAAGACTGCTTACCAATGAGATTTTTCTGCTCTCCTTGGGTGCTGGAGGCTGTGAACTCAGGCCAGGGTGGGTGGGTGGGGCCTGAGGGAGTCCCTGGGCAGTGCACCCTGGGGGTTTGCAGTCTGGTTTGGCCGGATGCCCGTGCCTTGCCACTTGCTTCTGGCCCCCACAGTCCTCTGCTCTACTTTCCTAGCTTCCAGAAAGCCACTGTCCTTTAAACAGTAGAAGGAGGTCAAGGGGCGTCTGGCGGCCAGAATAGTCTGTTCTCACCTCTGCTTCATGCCCTGAAGCCCCTAGGGATTCTCTTGGGACACAGCCACGTTGAGTGGTTATGGGATGAAGGAGACAAAGTTCCAGAAGGCTGGGGAGATGTCTCTGTTGGTAATGTGCTAGTCATGCAAGCGTGAAGACATGAGTTTTATCCCCAGATCCAAGCTTATTAAAAAACAAACAGAAACCCTTAAAGATGGGTGTGGTGGCACACACCCTTATTTATTTATATACATTTTTTATATATGAGCGCTCTGTATGAAGGTTTGCCTGAGTGCCAGAGGAGGGCATCAGGTCCATTTAGAGATGGTTGTGAGCTGCCATGTGGTTGCTAGAAATTGAACCCAGGACCTCTGGAAGAGCAGCTCAGGGTCTTAACCACTAAACCATCTCTCCAGCCTAGCATAAATCTTTAATCCCAGTACTTGGGAGTCAAAGGCAGGTAGATCTCTGATTCTGAACTTTACATAGCAAGTTCCAGGCTAGGCCAGACCAGTCATAGCTAGGCATGGTGGTGTGTGCCAGGGAGGTAGAAGCTGGCTTACGTGTTCTCGCTGGCCAGCCAATCCAGCCTAATCTTCGAGCCCCACGTTCCAGCGAGAGACCTTGTCTCTGAAAAACAAGGTGGGATTCTTGGGGCATGTAATTAGAGTTGATCTGTGGCCTCCAGATACACAAACACACATGTACATGTTCACACACACAAACACATGCCCACCTTCACTCTCAAACAAAGAGTCCCAGAAATGAAATCATGAAGTCCTAGAGCCAAGGACTCATGAATACTCAGTCTCAGAACTCTACCCTGTCCCAGAATGTAGGGCCATAGACCATAGAATCATTGCCTGGAAGGGTAAAGGCTGGGCACTTTAATGCAGGTCCAACCTCTGAAGAGCAATAGCAACATCAAGGCCCATCTTTCTGTGCCTCTCTGGAAACACTGGGCTTAACCTTCTAGTTCTCAGCCTCCTTTTATAATTATTTTAAATGAAGCATGTTTGTGTGTGTGTGTGTCAGAGGACAACTTATGGGAGTTAGTTTTCTCCTCCTGCTATTTGGGTTTCAGTGGTCTAATTCAGGTTGTCAAGCTTGGCGCAAGTTCCTTTACCCACTGAGGCAACTTGCTAGCCCTTCTGCTCCTTTGAGAGATGAGGTATCAAGGAAGCTGTGACTAAGATATGGGATCAGGCCTATGTATATTTAGAGGAACCGGGAGAGCTGGAGCCGCCTTGGGTGTGAACAAGTATCTGTGACCCCCGCAGAGAAGAAATAACACCTCCGTGATCGTCAGTGTGCTATACATCGATTTCTCTGCTGCCGGCCACGAGGACATTCACGAGTACGAGGTACGCTGTGAGCCAAGGCGCAAGGAGGCATCCGCCCACTTGCTGTCGGGCTCTCACTGGCTCGGGCCCTACGCCGCCACTGCTGAGCACCTTCAGGAGGCACCATCTGGGGACGAGGCAGAGGTCCTGGAGAGACCTGGGACTGTGGTGGCCCAGGACACTAGTGACATCGTCTTCCTGGGCCTCTGCATCCTGGCTGGAGTCCTTATGATCATTGCCATTGTGGTCCTGATGCTGCTGTAAGCAGGAAGAGAGCAGCTTGGAGAGCCACAGCAGGGCAGGGTGGGGCTGTGGACATGTTGGTGACATCTGAGCCCCCGTTTCCTAGGGATCACTGCTCTTCCCTGCTCATCACAGGGCTGTGAGAACAGTTTGTGTGGGTAAGGGCTCTGGAGACGGTTGTAATTGTTGTGATGTTATTAATTTTAAGGCTATTCCGCTACAGGAAAGCATGCTCCCGTTTGTGTCTCTTGTGAGCTTGGGTAGTTGGGGTCATGGGTGGCAGCGTGAACACGACACACTCATTCTCTCTTCCCCGACTCAGGGTGCAACTATGAGCACCTTTAAGTTTCTCTACCTTCATTAGCCGGAAGTCTAGTATCGGTGCAGGGCTTCCTCTCTCTTGCATTGACTTGTGTGAAGACTCTATCTAAAGAACTCCAGCTCAGCCTCCAGGAACTGGTAAGAGAGCTGAAGCTCCGACTAGTGCCGCTGTTTCAGCCCCTGCCACACCATGTGACGACTGAAGACTGGTCCTGTGCATCCGAGTGGATGCTAGCCCATGGAGGTGGCAATGGCCTCCTGGATCTGGTTCCTATGGACACCGGGTAAGCTGAACAGCATGCTCAGAGGTGAGGCTGTAGCTGAGGAGGTGTTGCTTTTATGTTGGGACTTTTGCTTGAATGTCTTGTCACCTTTGGCCAAGGTACTGACTGAAGTCCCATGTTCCCCCACTCTTGCTCTGATGTTCGTGTCAGCAGCTCTTCCTCGCTCAGCAGACGAACTCTCTCTGCAGCCCTTGTACTTTTTTTTTAACTCTAGTCCCTTAGAGTGCTCTAGTCACTCAGCTGCTCCAGTCTCCCAGAGCTGCTCCAGTCCACCCACTGGATGCTTCTCTGTTTCCATCAGATTAAAGGGGACTTCCTGCCCTTCCCTGTGAGGACCTCTAGGATTATTATGCAAATTTATTATTTCTCCCTTCTCCAGAGCTCTACTTGATAGCAAGAAGTGGAACACTCTTGTTAATGAAAAATAAACAGACGATACATTTATAACCTACTGTTTGTCCCTGCTCACCTTTATACTGCATAATGATCACTCGAGGAGTCCTTGCACAGGAGCTGGGGTCTCCAAACTCAAGCTGCTGACCACTGGGATCGGGTTAAGAAGACAGAAGCCCCATTACAGCACAGCTCATTCGGCAGCTCATGGGGCATGCATTTGGCCCCAGACTCTGCTCTCTGTGAGGGAGGCAGCCTACCAGCACACAGGCAGATGTGAGTCTTGCCCTCCAGATGTGTCTAGGGTGACCAAGCAGAACTGAGGAGGAAGGGGCAGACCAGCTGGGACCTTGAGGAAAAGACAGAGAGTAAAGAACCCTTAGAGGGGGAAGAGAGGTAAGCAGAGGAGAAAGAGTCTCCTAGACACTGAGAGTCCCGCTCAGTTCCAGCCCAAGGTCTTCAACTTGTTTACTGTGGAAGTCTGGGCCAACACCTCTACACTTCTTGTGGAGGGTCTGGGGATATGATGAATTAGGGGAGTCCTCAGTTAATCCTGGATTATCTGAACTCAGCCTTTCTCTCCCCCGACCTCACTCTCAGTCTCTGAGTTGAGTACCTTTGCCCTGGTGTGTTTTCATAGCCCCTAGGTTTTGGTTTCTGTTCCATTGCTGTGGTAAAACACCGTGACCAAAAGCAACTCGGGGAGACAAGGGCTTGTTTATGTCCACCGTGACGGGAAGTCTGGACAGGAACCTGGAGGCAGGACCTGAAGCAGATGCCAAGGAGGAAGTCTGCTCACTGGCCTGCTCTCTGTATAGCTTGCTCAGCCTGGTTTCTTTTTTCATTTGTTTTTGGGTTTTGTTCGTCTTTGGTGTTTTTGAGACAGGGTTTCTCTCCATAGCCCTGATTGTCCTGGAACTCATTCTGTAGACCAAGCTGGCCTCAAATATAGAGATCTGCCTGCCTCTAACTCCTGAGTGCTGGGATTAAAGGTGTGCGCCACCACCCAACTCTCATCCTAACTTTCTTACACAACCTAGGATCACCTGCCCAGGGGCGACACTGCCCCCAGTGGACAGTGGTGACACTGGGCCCTCACACATCAATCATTAATCAAGAAAATGGCACACAGATGTCTTTAAGACAGACTATTGGAGGCATTTTCTCAATTAAGGTTACCTCTTCCCAGAAGATCCTAGTTTGTGACAAGTTAACAAAACAATTAAAACGAAAACAAACACACAAAGCAACCACCACCACCACCAACAACAACAAAAGATAAAAACCATAACCAGCAGTTTCACTGTCTGGTATGTCTGGACACACCCTTGGATACTCTCCAAGGGGGCCCTGGAGTGCTGTCCCCTGGGATGGTGGGCCGTGTGCTGCTTGCTGGCACGTGTCAAGGGACCTGAGGCTGTGGAAGGGAAAATGCTCAAGGAGACGGTTATGATCCACTGGGGTTGGCTAACAGAAGAGCTGCTCCCCTAAGCTGGGGGAACAAGCCACGAGCCAGGCCTCCCGGACTGCAGAGCACACCTCAGCTGTGAGGGCAGTGTCTGGTGGGGAAGGCCTGGGTGGCAGAGCCTGAGAGACGACTTCTGTCTTCACAGACATGCCTGCAGCCTGCCGTCCCCAGCTCTTGGGGCAACCAGCATGGTGATTATTCGTATGAGCCGTGGGAAATGACAGTCTTTATGGCAGAACAGTGCCTATTAGAATTTAAAGGGCTGAAATGATCTATTAGCCACCAAGCCCAGCCCTGGAGTAGTGGGACAGGATGGGTACCACACAGCCCTGCACACTCACTGTCCAGAAAGTGGGTCACTGTGGGTCTAGCCGAGTCAGGAACATCAACTTTGAGTTGATGTCACAGATGAGAGGGGACCTTGGCAAGCAGACATGCTGGTCTTGGAACACACCCTTCAGACTGCAGGTCAGACAATGGATCCCTTTCAGGTTTTATCTGACTCAGGGTGACTGACTATGGGGTGGATGTTTAGGCTCTCTGAGCCCTGTTTTTCTCTTGTGTGGAATGAGGATAGAAACATCCTCCTTATAGAATTCTTTTGAGGATCAGGTGACTGACTCTGAGCAAGAGCTTCTCAAAGAGTCTTCAAATCTCAGGATTGGACAGGGCCTTACAGGGGAGCAAGTCCCCCATCCCCCCACCCTGTTTCCTACATTCCCCTCACCAGTCAGTTTCCCTAGTCTCCCCGCATCTCTGCTGTTCTCCAAGGACCAAGACCATCATCCCCAGTCCCGTAGGAGAGCGATTCCACAGAAGTATCCTTGGTCCTGTCCCTCAGGTCTTCTCTGCTCCAGTGGTACTTGGTCGCTGATTAAGATGCTGTCCCTTCCTGTCAACCTGCGCCTACTCTGTTTTCATAGGATCAACCTAAAATGTCTTTGCAAACTGAGACATGTGCACATGGAACACAGCCAGCCCTGTCCATGCCGTGTCTGGGAGTCAGAAAGAGGGCTGGGTGATGAGGCTGCCATATACTGGGTGACGTCAGAAAGGCAAAGGTAAGTTGGAAGGATGCGTAAGGCACCAAGATGGCACTGAGAGCAGCGACAGCTTCTTGTGAGTAAACCAGTTGGCCCAGGGATCTGACCCTTGGGTTCCAGCTGCCTTGGCCACCATGTGACCTTGATTTTTCTGTCTACCACCAAGAGGCCCTTCCTATCACTCCCGGGACCTAGGCCAGGCTAACTGGGCACAAGGATCCAGGCACAGGGACACAGGCCAGAAGAGACAAACACTGGGAGGTGGCCCTATGACTGGTCCTAGATCGTTCTGAGGCTCACTGTCTCAGGAAGCTCTCTGAGTCTCTGCTTCCACGTCTGTGAGCTGGAAACAATAGCAGGAACAGCTGTGATATACACTGCATGCCAGACATGTTCCTAGATTTCTTTCCCATTCACTTACTCGTTTTAATTTTCTAATCACTAACCTCTCCTAGTCTTTCTTTAAAAACAAACCCAGGTAGGGCCAGTGAGGGTTAGTGAGTGAAGGTCAATATGAGATGGGTCAACGCTACCAAAGTCTGCATTCCCAGAGCACACATGGTGGAGGAA
Organism: Microtus pennsylvanicus; assembly: GCF_037038515.1. Taxonomy (NCBI): domain Eukaryota; kingdom Metazoa; phylum Chordata; class Mammalia; order Rodentia; family Cricetidae; genus Microtus; species Microtus pennsylvanicus. Next base: position 43,099,914 of record NC_134591.1, read on the forward strand.
AAGAGCCACTTCCTGAGAGTGGGTCTCTGACCTGCACACCTATACTGTGGCATGTGCATGTGTGTACGCACACACACAGTGAATAAATAAACAAGTAAATAAAGTGCGAAAAAAGACAAAACCATCCAGGCAACAACTCAGAGCCCAGACCTCAGCTGCTCCAGAAGAGCAAGCGAGGAAGCCGAAGGGACAGGTGGATCCAGGCTGCAACTCCTACAAGCTTCGTGCTTGGCACTCTCAGATTTAAAGGGTTCGCCGCTATTTAGTTCATTTCATTTGCTGCTCTTGGTAACACTGTGGAGTCCTGTTTCTCCAGTGAGCAAACAAGACACCGAGTGCATCACTTGCTTCAAGTCACAGGCAACAGCACCCACAGGTGAAGCCCTGAGACCCAGGGTCCTTCCGCACATCTCCCTGGTTTACTTTTACCTTGAGACAGGGTTTCCCTAGGTAGCCCTCCTTGTCCTGGAGCTTGGTATATAGTCCAGGCTAGCCTCAAACTCACAGAGATCTTCCTGTTTCTGCCTCCCGAGTGCTGGGATTAAAAAAGTACACCACCATGCCCAGTTTAGGCACTCTGCATATATTAACTGGTTAAGCCTTACTGCAGAGGGATTTATGGAACAGCGGGGTAGGAGCTCACCCACACCACATGGCAAATGGGGGGAGGGTGCAGCTAGGCCTCATGTACATTTCAAGGCTCAGCCCCATTAGCCCTTGCTGAGACTTGAAGACTTTCTCTTGGAGGCTGTAGGGTCCCAAGTGTTGCCCTGTCTCTCCCAGACCCACTCAGAGGCTGAGGAACAGATCTGACTCCCAAACTTCTAGGGGAACCTTAACAGACATCCCTGGTACCTTGTCAGAATCAAAGCTGTTTCCAGGACTCAGGGTGACCTGGGCCTGCCAGGGTCATCTGTGTCCTTTCCTCAGTCTGTGATGTTCGTGGGCCTCCCTCCTAGAAAACAACCCCAGCAGGCTTCCTCCTAGCGCCTCCAGGGGCTGCAGACCCTGGGGTAGGGCCTCCAACTTCCCAGCACACTTCCCTACTCCATCCTAGACCATGACTCAGTGGCTCACTGTGCCCCTGGCCACAGTTTCCCAGAGTGCATTAGCAAAGCCCTGAGTGTGGCTGCTGGCAGCCCTGGAGGTGTCCCCCTGGCTCTACACTGGGACACACAAGCGGTTTACCCCTGAGTCTTTATAGTCACCATGTTTTGTGGGTAAGGATTTTAAGACTTAGAAGGCCAATGAAGACCACCCGTTTGATCTTACGGTAGAGGGAAGGATGGAGCAGGGACTAAGTTCACAGCTAACGTGGGGAGGCTCTTTTCATGAAACCCAGGGAGTCTCCGCAGTGCAGTCTCCCACACACGGAAGGCTACTTCAGTAATACTTGCTCAGGCCTGAGGTGCACCAAGCCCTGAACCCAGTGGATAGTCAGTAGGCAGTCACATATATAAGTCTTGGGGAGACCTCCCCGTAACAGTGACATAAAGCAAATAAGCCCTGTGACCAGAAAAGAGGCCCCCTAATGCCTCTGAGGGGAAGGGGACCCCCCAAGAAGAGGGGATGCCTGTGAAGGGTCCTGAGAGATAATGTTAGGCAGGAGATGGGGAGAGGGGGAGAAAGGAAGGGTATCTTAGCTAGGATGTGTTAGAGACTGGAAACTAGAACGTTTTGGAACTCCAGGTTTGCTGGTGGTTCAGTATAGGGTCGGAGGGAACAGAGGCACTGTTGCCAGAAAGGTTCATGGTGCAGGGAGATTTCCCTAAGAGACCTGGGGTGGTTATGCCAGCCCCTGATCTCCATGTGATGCCCCCTGAGGCATAGGGACCCCCAAGTCATAAATCGTGCACCCAGGCTTACAGTGGAAGCCCCCGAAAGTAGTCTGGTTGTCTGGAGGCATTGGACTCATACCCAGGTCACCTGACTGTCAGAGTCACCCTGTCATTGAGGCAATCTCACTACCTTTTCTCCTTGTTGGGGGGTGAGTGTGCACCTGAGCACCGTGGGGGGTGATCAGGGCCCCCCAGCCCTTGGAATTCCCCTGGCAACTCTGTTGACTAGGCTCCACCCACCTCACCTGGCCCAGGGAGTTTCCCTGCCTGTGAAGTCAAACACAAACAAACCCCAAACAGAAACTGGCCCACCCTTGAGCCTCAGGTAAGCACAGTTCAAGCCTGTGGGGCCTATGCACCTTTCCTTTGGCCTCCAGGACGCAGGAGGAGGCTGTTAGAATAAAACCCCCTCTTCCTGGCAAGCTTGTAAGGCCTGAAAGTTTGTAGCTGTCTAAACCCTTCCCCAGGCGTCCTTCCCTTTGGTTCTCTCACACGCCTGGAGAAGGGGGCTGCTGAGGCTGGAGCAGTGACGTCATGGGCTCGAGGTTAGACAGCAGGAGGTTATGGATGTAGGGTCAGATATAGGAGGCCTCAGGAGAGAGCAGCCAGTGCCAGTGCATTGGTTAGATGGCTCCGTCTGACCAGTGTGACACAAGGTCTCAGTGGCTTGAAGAAGGCACCAGTGGATAGCCTCTCGGACAGACAGCAGACACGGGCAGGCGGGGGTGCAGTGTAAACAGAGACCTGGAGGCAGTGAGGCAGGTGGGCAGTTGGGGACAAGGAGGGCTTTACTGGGGCTGTAGCAGGACCCTTTACTAGCCAGGATGTCTCCAACTTCGCTCCATTTCCCAGCAGCCTCTGCTTCACTGTCAGCGTTCAGCTCCATCTACCCCACCCTCTGAACCCACAGAAAGCCAAGGGCCAAGTGCAATTCACTTTCATGTCCTTAGGCCCCAGCACAGTGCTGGGAGACAGCACAGGAGGGAACGGAGCCGGTGAGATGACTCAGCCGGCAACGCGCTTGCCACATAAGCTGAGTCTGATCCCCTAGAACCCATCTTAAAAAGCCGACTAGGGCGATGTGTTCCTGTAATCGCCATGCTGTGACGGCAGAGACAGGATGATCCCTGGGATTTGCTGGGCAACTAGTCGAGCTGAATCGGTGAGCTCTGGGTTCATCAGGAGACTCGCCTGGAAAAATGCAGTGGAGGGAGATTGAGGAAGACAGTGTCAACCTCTCCACATGCACGCACACACACATGTACATGCATGCGCATACATGAAGGTGAATGTGTACATGAGGATGCAGCGCCAGGGAGATACACAGAACAGCAGTTCGAGATTCACCAGGGTGCTCAGATGTCAGTGGCGGAAAGGGAGCTCTGAGTTAAATGTGTCCTTCCCAACATGCCCCTCGCTGCCCAAGTCTGTCCGATATTCTCCACGCCCCTTTTAAGTGATGGGAACAGGAGAAGCTAGCTTTAGGGAGCAGACACAGCAAGGCTTGCCTGGTCACACAGCCAGGGGAGAGGGAGCTGGAACGGGGGATGAGGGTTCAGCGGATTCAAAAGCAGACTCCATCGATAGTGGAGCTTAGAGCTGCCAGGTGCCTGTGTGACAGCTTGAGGATCCCTACCCAGAACTGACCATCTTCTCTAGCTCGGCTGTGGAGCAGTAGGGACCCTGGGCAGGAGGCCCACTGGGTGGCAGGTGTCCAGATCAACCTTGTAGTCCTAAATAGACATGTGGATATGTGCCTCTCTACTGGTGTTCACAAGCATGGGCAGACAGAGTGGGGCAGGGCATAGGTGTCAGGGCCGAGTGTTTGTTAGGATGTGTTTGTATGTGTTCATGTGTCCAGTGCTATTCTCAATGCTCCCTCCTGCAGGCCTGGCCTGTTTCTGTCTAGGAAAGTCCATCTCCCAAATACTTCATTTGAGATTTGAGGCCCTCCCTGGGAGTGCAGAGAGAAAGGGAGATTGCGCACATGTGTGTGCATTGTAGTTATATGTAGGGTTTTCCTGTGCTTGTGTGTGTGTGTGTGTGTGTGTGTGTGTGTGTGTGTGTGTGTGTGTGTGTGTACTTGCTTTTTTTTCTAGATGGGGCTGAGCTCAATCTCCCTCTGGCCCTCTGGCCCTGCCCAGCATGCTGTCGGGGTACCTAGGGTCTGGGTGGAAGGAGCGTGGGTCTGAGAGAGAAAAGGTAAGCATGTCCTTGACTGTGTTCCTATGCACCCGAGCCAGCGCCTGAGCCAGCTGGGGGGTCCAGCTCCGAGGACTGAGCAGCGAGCTCCAATCCTACCTGGTAGAGGCCTGGACTAAGGGGGGACACAGCGCCACCTTGTGGGCTACAAAGAGAGTTAAATAGCACCACCGAAAAGCAACCAGCTGCCCTCTTAAGAAGGGATGGGAGGATGTCCTAGGGAACCCACCCAGAAGGCCAACCTTGCCAGTCTATGTGTCTTTGCAGTTGGCTCCTTTCTCTCCATCCCCACTTAGTCAGCCTTCCTCAGCCTTTCCCCCTCCAGTCGCTCTTCTGAGTTCTTCTAGGCTGGGCAACAGTAGCGCTGTGGAAAGAGCCGGGGGCCCAGTGATGGGAGAAGCAACTAAGAACTTCCCAGGGAGGATGGTCCCTAAGTATAACTTTAAATTAAGGACTTCCCAGGGAGGACGGTCCCAAAGCATAACTTTAAAGGCTGAAACATCAGCTTGGGCAAGTGGGGAATGCCTTAGACAGAGGCAACGGCATGTTCAAAGGCCTGGAAGCATTAAAGATGATTGACAGGCGTGTTGAGCTGGCAGTACTTGAGACTGTATGGAGTGAAGACCATATGGAGAACACAAGGGTGAGCCTGAGACCTGGCAGGAGCTCAGCCACAGAAAGCCTGCAGTGCCTGTTCGTGGAGCTGGATCCAATGAAGTCATCACAGAGAACTGGGAAGGAATGGCCAAGATCACAGTAGCTGGTTGGGTTGAAACTCACATGACATATACTTTTATTTGTCATTTATTTACAATCTATTCTATTTATTTCATATTGAGGCAGAGTTTTGTTGTGTAACCCAGGATGGTCTCGAACTCCAGATCCTCCTGCCTCAGCCTCTCAAGTGCTGGGATTGCTGGTGTGTGACACCATGCCCTCCCTCTAACTGTTTCACAGTGTTCAGTTTAGTGGCATTTAGCACATTCAGTACACTGTGTTCCAAGGAACATCTCTGTCTAGTTACACAGCACCTATATCATATTATATCATATCATATCATATCATATCATATCATATCATGTCATATCAAAACCCTTTACTCATTAGGCAGTCTCTCCCCACTCTCTTGGAACTACCAATTTGCATTCTGTCTCTATGGCTTTATCAATTCTGGGTATTTCACATAATTAGAACTATACAATACGCAGGCTTTGTGCCTGGCTTATTTTGATGAAATATGTTTGAGGTTCATGAACATTATAGTATTATCGCTACTTTATTCCAGACAGAAGAGGACTTCAGATCTCTTGAGCTGGAGGTAATTGTGAGCCACCCAACGTGGGTGTCCGAGAACCGAACTCAGGTCTAGTGCAAGAACAGTGCACACCCTTAACCGCTGAGCCATCTCTCGGAGCATCTCTCAGATACAGTATCACTTCTGCATTGTCACAACACTGAAAAGCCAGAAACCAAGCCATTGTTGGGACGGTCTGTATCCTCTGGTGTGTAGACAGCAAATTGCTCATCCATTCATTCATGCTCATTCATCAATGCACAGGCTCCTTCTTTATCCCTCCCGAGTCCCTGTAGCAGAATTTCATGTTATGGAGGCAAGAGCCTCTGTCAAGGGGTGTGGTAGGTGATGGAGGGGCTGGAAGCTGGGACAAGAGAGACCCTTTGAGCCATGCTGGGGATCTGGGACCTAGGTGAACTGATAGGCGCTAATGCAGAGGCTGGAGGCGGAGAGCTAGAGGGGGGTGTCACCTGCTAGCCCAGTGGTACCAACCTACTATCCCAGGCAACTCTCAGAGGGTGGCTCAGGGATAGCAATTAAATCTGACTTCCTCTTCTGAATCCCCAACATAAGTCTGGAACACACTAGGAAGCGTGGCTCAAAATGTTAGTCAGATACCCAGAATGGCACAGCAATGGGGTGATATTAGAGCACTACAGAAGAACTCAGTGAGAGAGAGAGAGAGAGAGAGAGAGAGAGAGAGAGAGAGAGAGAGAGAGAGAGAGAATGGCTTTGAGCAGCTGGACCATGATGGGAGGCCCAGGTATGGCTGAGTGGTTTGCTTGAGTTCTCTCTCCTCTCAGGCATTTATTTGAGCAGCCAGTTTCTTGGAGGCTGTGACCTCCACACCACCCTACACAGATCCAGCCTCCTACTTGCTGCTGTGACCCAGAGCCTGGGGTTCTGTAGAAGGAAAGCTCCCCCCTCAAGAGGTGTGGACAAGAAGAACCCCTCCCCACGCCGTGTTACTTGCCTCTGGAAAGTAGGTAGGTGGAGAAGGATGACTAGAAGCTTCCAGCTGCTCTGCCAGAGCTGTTAGGATTCCAAAATAATTTTCCTTCCCTCTCCTAAGCTGAGGCTTTTTTTTTTTCATAAGCCCCAGATGCACCAGATGGGAGGGCGCAGACATGTGAGAGAAGCCGAGAGACACTGGAGAATGTGAGATCTAGGGCTGGCCCTGCATCCAGACGGCTCAAAGGATAGTTTGGGAGATACGAGAGAAGCCTTTATCCCACCTGGTCTTGGACTCAAACCCAAGTGTGCATGAGACCAGACCTCTCCTAGGACTCTGCTGAGCAAGAAAGTGCTGGTCTCGCCCTCAGAACATCTGACTTTCTGGGTCTCTGGTGGAAACCAAAGATCCCCATTTCTGTAAGCACGGAATGATCTTGGCCTATGGCTTCCCTCTGGTGCCTGAATATCCTTCGCTCTCAAAGGGGAAAGTACACAGGCTCTGCCTCCCCACCCCCCACCCCTCACCGAGATATGCTTCAAGTCCCAGGTGGGAAAGCCAGCATGTCAGGAACTTCCGATAGCCAGACAGACTCCCTGCTTGCCAGGAGAGGAAAGCTGCCAGAAGTGGTACCGTCTAAGGTCACATGGTCAATGCGAGGTAAGAGTTTGGGCAGATCCCAAGCAATCTCTGTACTGTTCTCTGTCCCTCAGCCCGTAGAGATACTTCCAGCATCTCATCTTTCAGGTGACATGATGCTGTTTGTATTTGGGCCAGAGGCTGGGAGTCCCTGCTGTGTCCCTCAGGGTGTGCCATTTCTCTGCATAGTTCTCTGACAGCTTCTGAGTGCCAACCCTGCCTCTTTCCCTGATGGCTTTCTGTGGCTCTCAGAATCCTGTGAACATAGGAAAGATACCAGGGAGCTAACATCCGTCCTCCTGCAGTAGACCCTAGGCAATGACTGGTGGATGCCTAGCCCAACTTCTTCACCGCCTGACAGGGACAGCTTTGAGGCGTGTCCTGTGCTATGACCCAGAATTCCTCTGTGAGGCTGAGGCCAACTGGTGACAGCAGAAACTTCCTGGAGGGGCAGCCCTTTGCTGGCCTCTCACCTCCCTGAAGACTCTTTCCCATGAGCCTCACACCACATCGTGGTGATTGCTGACAATGGCGGCTGTGTTCACCAAGCACCTACTGTCTGCCAGGCATTGTGTTCATATGACCCCCGGTGGGCATCATCACCCCACATTACTGTCACATAGGATACCCCGATTCAGAGAAGGAAGGCGGCCTGAGAGAGCGCTCACTGATAAGAGTTTGATCCACAGCGGGTAGGACTTCAGTGTTGGGACCAATTAAGTCCTGGCCTTCAGCTGGATGTTAGGATTAATGAGGTCTGGCTGCTCTGAGCACGAGACCTTCAGGAGTTCCTGATGGCAGGAGAGTGGTTTCTGGTGGGTTTGGCTGGGGCGTGGCTATCTCTATATAATCTGTCCCTGAACACAATAAAGGGGGCATTCTTGGGGCTTTGGTATCAGTATTAGAAGGTCTGTGTGTCAGTACGTCTCTGCGTCTGTATTCTCAACCTCCAGCCCCTTGCCCAAAGCTTGCGAACTGGGTAATAGCGCACAGAGTGCAGACACGGGGGCGCAGTGCACGGCACTTCAAAGTCAAGGAACCCAGTCCAGCTTCCTGTGGCTCCTGGATAGTCCAGCCTGGGGCAGAGGTGGTTTGGGATCCCAGGATATGTCGGTGGCTTTTCCTCTGACTGGCAGAGCTGACGGAGGCAGCCACATGGCACCACCCACCAGTCCTGTTGACTGAGAATCTGGCGAGAATGACTTAAGATGCCTGCAGCTGCAGGGCTGTGAAGAGAGACTCCCCTGGAGACTCTCAGGAGACCTCCGAGGAGGAAAAATTTCTACTTGGGGCAACAGCAGGACTCCATTTTGTAATTACAGACAGCTGAAGCTGCGACTTCGCATTCGGGCTGTGCCGGAGCCTTGCGGATGTGTCTGTGGGACAGAACGTGGTCTTTGTCGGTGGAAGGCAGGGTTTTACTTTCAAGTTCAGTCTCAAAGCATGGTCCGAAGCAAACATTCTCACCACAAAAAGAAGCCTGTGTTGATAATAATGAAGTCATAACTCATGGACCGTACAGCAAAGGCCTTTGATGGCACAAAGGCCCACATTAGATGCCTGACTGGCCTTACTTTCCGGGCAAAGGCTCCAGAAGTGCCTCCCCTGCCTGACCTCGGTCTCCTCATGTGTGACAAGGAGGGCGGTCTGAATACAGGATCGCAGCCCTGTGGCCCTGTGCTCTCTGGGGGTTCCAGTTTGACAGGACCTGTGGCTCTCCCTTGGGCCCACTTGGCAAATCCAGACAGGTCCCTGGCCCAGATTACAGATCTGTAATTGAGCCTGCAGGGCCGTGGTGATAGGCTCAGCTGTAAATCCCAGTTGAGATACATTATTCTGCAGAAGGCTCTTCCTGAGATTGGGGACAGCCTGTCTGAGGGCTCGTGTGGAGAGCAAGGGGAGCTGACAAAGGTATCCTCTGGGGTCGAGACGCTCAGTGGAGGGCAGACGTGGCAGGGCTCGTCGAGACAGAGACTGCGTCAGATCAGCTTGCAGGGCCCAGTGCAGATGCTGACGTGGACCACTGGATACAAGTCATGCCTATTGCGGTCCAGGCTCCGGCTCAGTGTCCTCCATGTCATTGGTTCCTTCTTCCAGAAAGTGCTCTCTGGAAAAGGCTGAGAATGCATCTCTGCAGACATGTTAAGAAAGAAGATGGCGGAGCTGCGCATGGTGGCGTGCCTGTAATCCCAGCGCTTAGGAGACATAAACAGAAGGATCCATGTTTGAGCTCGGTCTGGGCTACATAAAGGATTTCAGGTTAGCCTGCACTTCTTTTTTTTCTTTTAGGCTGGTGTGTGGGAGGGACAGAAGTGACAGATGGGAGGTGAGAATGAGGCCAGATGCTTTACTAAGGACTATGTGATTTACTCTGGGTATTAAAATTAAAGTGACACAGCCAGGCTTTGCTACTAATCATGGGCCTTGCTCCCCTCACTCAAAGGTCCTGGAACCTGTTGAGTTAGGCGATTTCCCTCCACACAGACACCATGACCCTGGGAGGCCTGGGTGGAGGAGGGGGCAAAGGGAGAGAACCACAGAGCTACTGCCTCCCCCCCCCCCCCCCCCCCCGCTTTTGAGACAGGGTTTCTCTGTGTAACAGCCCTGACTACCCTGGAACTCACTTTGTAGAGCAGGCTGGCCTCAAACTCACAGAGATCCTCCTGAGTTCTGGAATTAAAGGAGTGTGCCACCACCATCCGGCTTCCTGCTGGATGGCTGTCACCTTGTTCACCCCAGGCTTCTGTGGCCAGCCATAGGAATAAAGGAGCCAGGAGACACATGGACATGAGAGGGGTGGGGGCAGGGTCCGTATCTCAGCACTGTGGGCCTCGGGTAAACAACTTCCTGCCTGCTTTCTGGATTTGATGTAATACAGCCTACCTCAAAAGACTTTGAAAGGATTAAATGAGATACTGTAACTCCAATTCTGCAGGCTATACAAGAGGTCCTTACTGGTGTCCAGGGAGGAGACACAAGAGCGCAAAGGAGGATGGGAGGGAAGGACTATTTTTTTATAGTCTTTAAGAAGTTTGTTTATAGGGTGTTCTTTATTCAGAGAAGTTAGTGAAATGCCAGAAACCAGAACACTGTGTAACAAGTGCTTCGCACAACTTAACCAGGGCATAAATTTAGTCTTTTTACTGTACACTGTTGCAAACTGATTCCTCAGACATGTTTCTTTGCTGGGGAGACAGCTCTTCAGAAAGGCTGACGGCTCCTCTTCCGAGCTGGAGAGAGCACAGAGCATAAGGGCCAGGTCACTTGGTTCCAACTGACTCAGTTGAGCAGCCAGCACCTCGCCGGCTTTGTGGGAGGAGGAAGTTGGCCCCTTAAGTGTATGAAGGGCCCTACAGTCAGTCCCACAGTCAGCTTTGAACCCTTCTCTGCAGCCTCCGCCATGTCACCTTGGTCTAGTTCCTCTGTTCTGTTTCTTTTCAAATGACGATAATGCTGCTTAGTTGCTGGACTTTTCGCGTGGTATGGAACAGCTGGCTAGAGGGTTCGCACAGCCATTCTGGAGGTCAAGGTGGAGAAGAACCCTTCTCACCCTACCCTGTGCTGTCTCTGCAGCTGTAACTAAACTGAGAGCGGGACTAGCCAGCCACCGGAGGGCTGCGGATTGTGGGATTGTGGCGAGAGCAAAATCCGAGCGTAACTAAGGGAGTTTTGCCTTATCCACTTGCCCCAGAGTGCTTATGCTAATCCCATTCCCACCAAAGCCACTCAGACTAATGAAGCTTCTTCCACTCGGGCTCCACACCATCTGTCAGTAGATCCGCTGGGTCCTCCAGGACAGGCTGTGTCTGTGTCTGGAACCTTGTGAGCCACCTGGAGGCAGTCTGAGCCTCCAGTGTTTCATCCGGACTTCATTTGGTGCAGTGAGGTCTGCTCAGCCACACCGAGGCTATCACTGGTGATCTGGGGGAGAGAGATGCTCCAGGTCTCTTGTCCTACACACACACACACACACACACACACACACACACGCATGCCCATTCATAAGGAAGAATAAGTTACTCTGGAGAGTTTAAGTGGTTTTTTGTTCTAGGACAGACAATGAAGCCTGGGCTGAAGAAGCCCTGACTTGGCTTCCTAACCCATGGCAGGTGTGTGGCTCTCCTGACCAGACCCAGATTCTGCTGTAGTATGGAAGTGAATTAGCCCCTGCCTGGAGAGCTTCACACACATGGGCAGGGCAGGTAAAGGCTGAGGTGTTACAAGCACCCTGTTTTTGTCATTAGCCCCTGGTGTACTAAGAGTTTCCTAATATCTATCCATCTAGCTATCCTACCCATCTCTGCATCTATTATCCATCCATCCGTCCGTCCGTCCGTCCGTCCGTCTGTCTTCTATCTGTTAGTGTGTGGATGCGTGCATGTGCCATGGTATGTGTATAGAGGTCAGAGAAAAACTTTGTGGAATTGGTTTTCACTTTCCATCTTTATGTAGGTTCTAGGCATTGGACTCAGGTCAACGGGCTTCGGTGGTAAATGCCTGTGCTGTGGGGCAATGGTCTGTACCCTGTCACTTGTATTTTAAATAAATGCTGATTGGCCAGTAGCCTGGCAGGAAGTATAGGCGGGACAACGAGAATTCTGGGAAGAGGAAAGTTTCAGTCTGCAGTTGTGAGCCAGACTCAGAGCAAGCAAGATGTGACTGCCTCACCGAAAAAGGTACCAAGCCACATGGCTAACACAGACAAGAATAATGGGTTAATGTAAGATGTAAGAATTAATTAATAAGAAGCCTGAGCCTACTAGGCTAATCAGTTTATGATTAATGTAGACCTCTGTGTGTTTCCTTGGGATTGAATGGCTGCCGGACCAAGTGGGACAGAAACCTCAGTCAATATGCCTGTACCTACTACTGAGCCATCTTGTCAGCCCAAATGTCACAATTTTTTAGACTTGTTCCATTTTTATGTGTATGAGTGTTTTGCCTGTGTGTGCTATACACACATATACACACACACATGTGCACATACACACCTCATATATGTGCCAGGTGTCTACAGAGGTCAGAAAAGAGTATCAGATTCCATGGAACCGGAGTTACAGATATTTGTGAGCCACCAGTGGGTGCTAGAAACTGAGCTCGGCAGTTAAGGTCTTTGCTGGTCCAGACAGATCAAGACCTTCACAGACTTAGGGAAGCCACCCCTCCACCCAGCACCCGACCCTCTTGTCATCATTAGTTCCCTCAGACTACTGTGCTGCAATGACTTGGGTCCCTGTCTGGTTCATCTCTGAGGGTTGTGACTGTGATACGGATGTAGAGGAAGGAGTTGTCCCATGAGCACTGTCACTTGTGAGAGGATGCATTTATCTCAGCAGGGTTGCTATAGCATGCTCTTGGCTGATTTTTTATTTTAATTTTGTTTTTATTTTTGTGTTTGGTATATATGTACATATGCATTCATGTACGGGTGTGGGGCTGGGATGGGCATGTGTGTGAACTTGAGAGGTAAATATGTACATATGCATTCATGTACGGGTGTGGGACTGGGATGGGCATGTGTGTGAATGTGAGAGGTATATATGTACATATGCATTCATGTACGGGTGTGGGGCTGGGATGGGCATGTGTGTGAACTTGAGAGGTAAATATGTACATATGCATTCATGTACGGGTGTGGGACTGGGATGGGCATGTGTGTGAATGTGAGAGGTATATATGTACATATGCATTCATGTATGGGTGTGGGCTGGGATGGGCATGTGTGTGAACTTGAGAGGTATATATGTACATATGCATTCATGTATGGGTGTGGGGCTGGGATGGGCATGTGTGTGAACTTGAGAGGTATATATGTACATATGCATTCATGTATGGGTGTGGGACTGGTATGGGTGTGTGTGTGAACTTAAGTGGCAGAGGTCATTGAGTGTCTTCCTCTGTAACTGTTTGTTTTTCCAGACAGGCTTTCTCTGTGTAGCCCTGGCTGTCCTGGAACTCGCTGTGTAGACCAGACTGGCCTCGGACTCACAGAGATCTGCCACCTCTGCCTCTCTAGTGCTGGAATTAAAGGCCTGAGCTACTCACCGTCCCCCAATGAACTCTCTTATATTTTTAGATAAGACTCTCACTGAACCTTGAGTTCATAGACTCAGCTATACTGGCTGGTTAGTGAGTTCCTGTCATCCCCCTGTCTCTGCTTCCCTGTCACTGAGATTAGGACAGGATCTTTTTTTATTTTTTATTTTTAAAATGTGGGTGCCAGGAACTAATGTCCTCATGTTTGTGTGGCAAACAACTGACTAGTGACTGAACCATTGACTGAACCATCTCTCCAGCGCCCAACACTATTGACTTAAATGAAAGAAATAATTTCCCTGGAGACTGATTCCAAGATCAGGATGTTGAGCTGGGTCGTGGTGGTGCACACCTTTAATCAGGAGGCAGAGGCAGGTGGATCTCTGAGTTCAAGGCCAGTGTGGTCTACAGAGCAAGTTCCAGGACAGACAACCAGGAATACACAGAGAAACCCTATCTCAAAAATCCCTCTCCAAGCCGGGGAGTGGTGGCGCACGCCTTTAATCCCAGCACTCGGGAGGCAGAGGCAGGTGGATCTCTGGGAGTTCGAGACCAGCCTGGTCTACAAGAGCTAGTTCCAGGACAGGCTCCAAAACCACAGAGAAACCCTGTCTCGAAAATCAAAAAAAAAAAAAAAAAATCCCTCCCCACTCCAAAAGCTCGGGGTGTTGGCAGGTCGTCTCAGGCCTCTCTCTGCTCTGCACACAGCCATGCCTTGCTGTTTCCACAGGGCTCTCTGTGTAGTCCGTGCCCCCAAGGCCTCTCTCACAACAGCATCATCATATAGGAGTAGGGCATTTGCATAAGACCTCAGCCAGCCTTAGTTATCCCTTCCCTGGCCTTAATTTTAAGCACAGAAGGGTGGGGCAGAGGAAGGGATCTCAGTGAATTTAGGAGGATACAATCAGTTTATAGAGGTGTGGTAAGATAAACCAGCAAAAGGCCTGATGAGGACACTGGGTAGGGCAGCAGGCACTTGGCCAACAAGGGTCTTGATTTCTGGGCCTGGGGTTAGATTCCAGCCACTGGAGAAAAAGGTGAGGAAGAGGAGGAGAACTAAATCCTACCTGGAGAGGGTGGAAGGACAGGGAAGGAATACTGGCTGGGGTTGTGACATGGGAAATAAATGTAGAGCATAGAATGTTCTCAGGGGCTAGTAGCTCTGGGGTCATCCTCTAGCATAAGTAAAGAAGACAGCCATTGAAGACACTGTCCCATTCATTGCCTCTTACAGGCAAGGAAATGCCCGTTTAGAAACACACAAATACCAGCCCTTCTTTACCTCTAGATCATGAAATTACCTCTTCAGTTGGGGACTGGTGGCCTGAGAGTTGAAATAGCTTCTGTGAGATTTCTGGGTGAGTAGTAGTGAGCTCGTGAGCAGCCTTCTCGAAGGGAGTCCCAGGGAGCTGGGGAAGGCCTGCCCATAGCTTGACCTACATGGTCACTGAAGAAGACATGCTACACAAGCTAGCGAGCTTAGCCCCGCTGTGAAGAACAAGTAGAACGACTACAGTCCGATGTGCAAAATAAATAACCACAAGTCCATGTTGATGGAAACAGACAGTGTGGGAAAGGGACAGGCCTTCCTCGGAGGAGATTCAGACAAACAGATGCCGAGCGCTCCAGGAGGTGAGGTTCGGGTGGCAGGGTGGCTTTAGAGACTTGCCTCTAAATCTGCCCCTGATGGGCTATAACCAAAGGGAACTTCGTCATGGTGGCATTCCGGCTCCCAATAATCCCAACCTAGAGAGGAGCAAATCCTCACACAAATCCAAACCGAGGAGCCGTCTGCAAAGAGCCCAGATCATGCAGCTCAAGCCTGTGAAGGCCGTGGGAACGAGCAAAGACGGAAACTGCCCAGAGCGAAGGAGGCTGCAGAGACACCAGGACTGCGTGCAGGATGTGGTCCACATCCTGGATTAGGGAAGAAACATGAACAGCAAAGCAACGACTTCAGTTCATAGTGATGATGTACCAGCGGTGGGCTTTTCATCTTGACAAAGGCCCCATGTGTAGAATGAGGACCAGGAGGTGCTCGTGGGTGAAGGGGCTCGCCACCAAACCCAGTGTGACCTGGGATCCACATGGTGGACAGAGAGAACTGGCTACTGAAAGTTGCACTCTGACCTAAACACACACACACACACACACTGTAATTTTGCTCCTATCTATCTATCTATCTATCTATCTATCTATCTATCTATCTATCTATCTATCTATCTATCTATCTATCTATCTATCTAGTGCATTGCTGTTTTGCCTGCATGTATGTCTGTGTGAGGGTACCAGATCCCCTGGGACTGGAGTTACAGATGGTTGTGAGCGGCCATGTGGGTGCTGGGAATTGAATCCATTCTGAAGACCAGGCCAGCCTCGAACTCACAGAGATCCACCTGCCTCTGCCTCCCGAGTGTCACCACCACCCAGCTAAATTATTTATAGTGACTTATTTTATATACAGGGAGAAATAGTTCCTAGAGCAGGGGTTGGCAGAGTAAGGCCATCTCCCAAATGCAGCCCAGCCCTTGTTTCTGCAAATAAAGTTGTTGGGCGCCCATTCACACACTCTCTATGGCTGCCTTGTGCCTCACAGCAGGGCACAGTAGGTGTGACAGGTGTAAAAGATTTACTACTTGTCTCTTAACAAAGGTTTGCCAAGCCCTTCTCTAGACCTGTCACTAGGTCCAGTAGCCTCAGACAGAGAACAGCATGCAGGAAGTTCGGGGGGGGGGGGGGGGGGCGTTGCTCTCGGGATTGGGGAAGGGCTGCCTTGGGGTAGCAACGCAGTAAAGAAGCCTCAGTCGGTCCTGTGAGCCCTGAAGCGGCAATGTCCTTCAAAGTCGTCCTGAGAGGGGCAGTGGGGCAGGCTACCGCAGGTCTGAGTGACCTGTCTTGGAAAATGGGTGCGTTCTCGGGTGAGGTAGCTCCCTGTGCAGAGGGCATACCCAGGACAGACTGGCTGAGGGGGCACGCATGAGGCCTTGCTGGACAGTGACAGTTGCAGCCACAGCCTGAGCTTTCTCTTCTGCTCTTTGTGTTGTATGCGTTGGACCAGGGCCTGTGTGTATCACAGAGCTACAGCCCAGGCCCCCGCCATTGTCTGGTTTTGTTTCTCTTGGGCCTCTTCCTGGGAGAGGAGTGGCACGAATTCTAATTGGTCTTCATAAATAAAACCTGGAGTCAGGTATTAGTGGGTGAAAGCTGAAAGGTCAGAGAAGCAGAGCAGCCAGCCACTAAAGAGACCTTTTACCTCTACCAATGTTCAGACTGAAGGGGTGATCCTGTCCTCAGAATGCAACTGTCTCCACCAAACCTCAGACTGCCCCGAATGCCTGTCTCCTCCTGCCTTATATTCCTTTCTCCACCCAACCACATCCTTTCCCGTCTCCAACTCCCCTAGTGCTGGGATTAAGGCATGGGACTCCCAAGTACTGGGATTAAAGGTGTGACCACTAACTCCAGTGACTTAGTTCTGCACTCTGATCTTCAGACAAGCTTTATTTGTTAAAACACAAAACACCACTACAGAGAGGTACCAGCGAGAGGGTCAGACCACAGCCTCCATCCCTGTGGCCACCCTTGAGGCCACAGCAGGCATTCATCATTACCCTGTTCTAGCTAGTCCCCTTGCTAGCACTTCTATGGAGGTGTGGTCTAGAGACTCTCAGTTCTGGGGTTATCACCAACCACATGCTGTTCAGGTCCTGTGTCTTAACTTGCCCATTAAAATTTATTTTTATTTTTAATTTATCTGTGTGTGTGTGTCTGTATGTCTGTGTGAGTATATGCTGTGTGTGTCTGTGTATCTGTGTGAATGTATGCTATGTGTCTGTATCTCTCTGTGTGTGTATCTGTATGAATGTATGTTTTGTGTGTGTGTATGTATCTGTGTGAATGTATGCTGTGTGTGACTGTGTGTGGCTGTGTGTCTATATGTCTTTATGAATGTATGCTATGTGTCTGTGTGAATGTATGCTGTGTGTAGCTGTGTGTGTGTCTATGTGTCTGTATGCTATATGTGTGTGCATGTCTGTATGAATGCATGCCGTATGTGTGTGGCTGTGTGTCTATGTGTCTGTATGCTATATGTGTGTGCACGCATGTGTGTGTGTGTGTGGCTGTGTGAATGCATGCCGTGTGTGTGTTGGGGCCCACTAAGACCAGAAGAGGATATTGGCTCCCCTGGAGCTGGAATTCCAGGTGGTTGTGAGCCGCCTAATGTGTGTGCTGGGAACCAAGCACAGGTACTTTGGAAGAGCAGCAAACACTCTGACAGCTGAGCCATCATCTCTCCAGCCCTTGTCTATTTATTAAACTGGGGAAGGTGTACCAAGAGGCCACCAAGTAGACCAACTGGGCACCAAAGATGAAGCCTCCTGCTGCCAGAGTTTCCATCAGGGATAAGCATGGCTGGCCGCTTTGGCATACAGTAAACCTGATGGTCCATGGCCAGACGCTGTCTCCTCCAGAATCCTTGACCCGTCAGAAGCTTTTTTTGTTTTGTTTTATTTTGTTTCGAGACAGAGTCTCTCTACATAGCGTTGGTTGTCCTAGAACCAGGCTGGACTCTAACTCACAGAAATCCTTAAGCCTCTGACTCCCGAGTGCTGGGATTAAAGATGTGTGCCACCATACCTGTAATCCTTAGCTGAACATGGAGTGGTCCTTCTCTGGATCCCCAGGGACTACATTGTGACTTTCCTGTGGGGCCTCCAGATACCTCAGACAACCCGGGTCCCACCAGGCCATACAACCTTCTCACCTGCTGACGGCTATTTACTGGGTTGGCATGTTGTCTAGGTGGAACCAGTCACCGCAAACTGGTGCGAGCCAGCAATGTATCCTCTTAACTGTTGAAAGGGATGTCAACCATTTCTGATCGTCCTTTCCAATAGAGAAGGGAAAACACAGCTCACGGCTGCATACCTGGTACCCGAGAACGTGCCGATGTGCACATCTGGCCCAGATGCAGATGCAGATGGAACCACTTCTCAGTGGGTTTGGCTGTTGTCATCTGGTTTGGGCAGGGGTTAGAGCTGTGGATTAAGTAACCATGTGGTGACCTCCAGCCCTTGGGCCTTTAAGGATGGCGTCCACCATTGTCATCCTAACCAAAGGCAAGGCTGAGCATCTTCTAAAGCTTTTGTTGCCTGGGTCATGTGAGAGGGTTCGGCAGGTAGAGGTGCTCACTGCCAGGCCTGACAAGCCGAGTTCAGACTCCAGAGTAGATAGGAGACAACCAACTCCTGTAGGTTGTCCCCTGACTTCCACACGTGTGTCATGGCATGCGCGCACCCACCCGATAAATAAATATAAGAAATATTTTTGTTGGCTATTTTATTGCCTTTTCTTTGCATTTCCATACACCACAGCCATTTGCCCTTGAAAGAAGTGGTCTGTTTAGGGCCACTGAGATGGCTCAGAGTACAGTAAGGACAGTTGTCACCAAGCTCGATGACCTGTTTCATCACTGGTATCTATACAGTAGGAGAGAACCGACTCTTTCAGGTTATCCTCTGGCCTTCACACACAGACCACAGCATGCACACCTACACCCCACCTGCACCTGCCTATACCCTACCTGCATATACCTACATCCACCTATACCCCACCTGCACCCACATACATCCAACTACACCCCACCTACATCTACCTACACCCCACCTGCACCTGCCTATACCCTACCTGCATATACCTACACCTACCTGCACCCACCTACATCTACCTACACCTCACCTACACCCCACCTGCACCAGCCTATACCCCACCTGCATCTACCTACATCCACCTATACCCCACCTGCACCCACATACATCCAACTACACCCCACCTACATCTACCTACACCCCACCTGCACCTGCATCCACCTACATCCAAATACACCCCACCTACATCTATCTACACCCCACCTACACCTGCCTATACCCTACCTGCATCCACCTACATCCAAATACATCTCACCTACACCCCACCTACACCCCAAATCAGTGTGATTTAAACATCTTTTAAAAGGTCTGCTTATCTATCTTCTCCATCAGAGCCCGAGCTCGAGACTAGAGACTGTCCTATTTATCCCATGACCTCTGCATCTGGCATATACGACCTCAGCAGCCATGCATCAAATGGTTGATGCATCAAATTTTTGACAAGATGGGAAAACAGCATTGCTTGGACATCACGGTCTTCTTGGATCTGGAGACCAACCTATCCAGCCTGCGGATAAGTCCAACCCTGACAGCAACTACGTCGTCTGGGGGAATTTATAAGGAAACACCATGTCATCCAATCAAACTAGCTCTCCTCTGAAACCAAGGCTGTGTCCCCTGCCCCAGTGAAAGCTCCTCAGCCTTGTTCTCCTGGATGGACTGATGTTTTCTGATGGCAATAACGAGCAGAAACAGACTGAGCCCTTGTCCCACGTGGCTGCAGTAAATGCATCACAAACACATTGCCCATCTCAGAGTGAAGCTTGGAGGCCCGAGGCAGCCACAGAAGAAAACCGAGGTTGACAGCTCCCAGTTAAAGAGCCTGATATTCTATAAATGAAAAAAGGCCAGCTGCCTGTCCCGTCACCACTGAACTCGGTAAACGAGTTATCCGGGCCTTCTGTTATTTTTCAGACTGGGAACTCCTATTGATATCTGTTTGGGCAACTCTAAACTTCATTTGTCAAAAAAAAAATCTCCAATTTACTGAATCTGAAGTTTTTTTTCTCTCTAGGTCTTAAATTGTTGAGTGCTTTACAAAGCTTGTTTCTCTTTATTTATTTCTATAAGAGCCATTTTGACTAACTCCTTAAAACTCTCTCAAGGCCCCCACACCTGAGGACACAGAGGTGTTTTTGCCTAGTTTTCCATGAACCCGATGGGGCCCGTGCCTTCGTCTCTGCCTGCACTGAATCCAGCCACTCTCTTCACACCGCCTGATGGGCTTTCGCACTCTGCCAAGACTCCTTCCAGTCTTGCTGCAGAGATGAACTCTTCCGGGACAACTTCCTCCTCTGAGTAGCTAATCACTCCCTTTCCCACCTCCTCAACATTTCAAACAAATGTGGACAGTAAACACCCACTATGCCACATTGTAACTATTGACTTAGGTGTCCTCACTGGACTAAGAGCCCCTCAAGTGGCAATTGCATTTCATTCAAAGCTGTATCCCCCATGCCACTCTAGTCCTTGGTTTACAGAGGACACACATTTGTTTGTTGACAGAATGAATGAAAATAAGGAGACTTGGTCCCTACCCAAAGGACCAGGACTTAAAACTTTGATTTAACCATTGGGAAAGAATCAGTACGCCTCTGGAGCGGATCCTAAAAGGTATGGCTCCTCCAGCGACTGAACATGTGTATTTAGACAGAGAGCACCTGGCTCACAGGTAACTCAGAGGGCTAGGAACTCCCTGTCCATCCCAGGAACAACCCCATAAGTGCCTCTCAGCAGGCGGGGGAGCCACCAGCCCCGAGCTGGCTGCAGCCTCCTCCCCTCCACAGGCTCATCGGAGCAGCTCCATTAGCGTCCATGAAAATTCTGCTCATGCCTCAAGGAGAGAACAGCCACCAACAACACAGCTGCTCCCCCAACCTCTGAGGTACATCTCTAAAACCATCTTAATCTCCGGCTATCGCCGCTGAAGCCTTTCAGGCAGAAGGCAGTATGTTCTCAACTCTGGCTCCGAAGTTAGAACTCTTGGTTGTTTATAAGTGAGGCCTCCAGCTTCTCCTTCCCCACTTCTCCATTGAGCCAGTTACCGCCATGACTGAGTCAAATGCTTTAGCCGGGCCCTTGAGCCAGCACCAGTTACCGCCACGACAGATTCAAATGCTTTAGCATGGCCCTTGCCTCTTTCTACCTAGCATGTCGTCTCCAGGTTAGTTAGATACCTGCCACTCACCAGTCGCTTTTACATCTGGGGCTTTCCATACTTGGCTTTCTCTGCAGGGTATGCACCTCAATTCCCCAGTGAATGACTCTGTCCTTTAGAGTCCCGTGCAGGTATTCCTTCCTCCAGGAAGTATTCCCTGATTTGATCAGACGCTGCCCCTGTATGGCCACAGCCAGTCATTTAACTATACAACCGACAGCTATGGGTGCCTGGCTTGCAGCAGGCTCTGTTCCGGGTGTTGGAGACTCAGCAGGCTAAAGTATTACAAAATGTTTGAAGGAAAGAGGAATTGTACTTACGGGCACCA